>NW_023425427.1:16740803-17128303 GCF_014108245.1 Pipistrellus kuhlii
ATGTTCAAGATGTTTTGTGGCCCTAGCCGGTTTGGCTCAATTCATAGAGTGTCGGCCTGCAAACTGTAGGGTCCCATGTTCGATTCCAGTCAAGGGCATGTACCTTGGTTGCAGACTTCTCCCGGACCCAGGCCCTGGTCAGGGCCCTTGCAGAAGGTGACCAACCAATGTGTTTCTCTCACATCGATATTTCTCTCTGTCTTTCCCTCTCTCTTCCACTCTCTCTAAAAATCAATGAAAATTTATCCTCAGGTGAGGATTAAATATATATATTTAATATAATATAATTTAATAAATTATATATATGTATATGTGTATATATATATATATATATATATATAACTGGTTTGGCTTAGTGGATAGAGTGTCAGCCTGCGGACTGAAAGGTCCCAGGTTTGATTCCAGTCAAGGGCATGTACCTTGGTTGCGGGCACATCCCCAGTAAGGGGTGTGCAAGAGGCAGCTGATTGACTATTCTCATCATCGGAGAGATCCAGGGTAAGCCCGCTGGAGAACACCTTTTGACTATCAAGCTAACAAAGATCACCAGATGATAAAAGCCAGCATTGGTGAATGTGGAGACATACAGACACTTTCTAATACTGTTGCTGAGAATACAAATCAGAACGACCTTTGAGGAGGGCAAATTTGACTGTTTAAGTGAGCTTACCTTCTGACACTGCCACTCCAAACCCAGGAACTTAGCCTGGGAAAATAATTAACTGCGTGAACAAAGATGTAAGAATTTAAAGCATGTTATTCTAGGGAGTGGTTAAAGTATGACACGACCATCTGGCAAATATTTTGTACCCAAGTGAACATGTAGTTGTCCAAAACCATTCACAAAACCAGACTTTGTACTTCTGGCCTCCAGAACTGTGAGAGGCTAAAACTTTGTTTGAAGCCACCAAGCCTGTGGTAAGTTGTTACCGCAGTCACAAGGAACTTGGAGCCCCCTCTGAGTCCAAGGGGAAGTTCTGTGACGCTGCTTGTAAATCTGGAGGGTTAAACAGACCTTCCTGTCAAGTAAAGAAAGTGACTCATTTCTGGATTGTTGCCCTCAATCACTTGACATATTAATAAAATGTACCCATCTCAGCGCCAGAGGGCCAGTGCAGGATAATTATATGGTTGGGGGTCACCACAACATGAGGAACTGTGTTAAAGGGTCGCGGCATTAGGAAAGTTGAGAACCACGGCATTAGTTAGACTTTATGCTTGTGCAAGGTGACCCCTGCCTTAGGTCCCACAATTTAGGGTGGTCTGCATTTCATAAACACACACACACACACACATATCGTCTATTACAGAAGCAGACATGGGCACTTCAGTTCCTTGAGATCTGGTGATTGCCGCCTGGCAGAGCCCTAAACATCACTTTGCAGCTAACGCGGCTCCATCGCTTGCCCTCTGTCTGTGAGACAAAGGCGGGCTGATCCCAATGCCACCACTCTGTGTGGCTGTCCCACCGCCGCCATCAGAGATAGACACTGCTTTCAGGGGACGGGGGAGATGTGAGCAGTGGACCTGCTTCAGCACGAGAAAAGACAAATTAATTTGTCAAATACTTCCTCTCCGAGAGCATGAAATGCAGCCTCTTCTTGCATAACAAAACGCCATCTCCCAGTAGTGCCAAGTGTCCGCGTCCTTGCTTTTCTCCCTGTCCTCATTCGTGGTTCCAGAGGCACTAATTAGCACAACAGCTGCACATAGCAGCTGAGGGATACCTTGCAACAGCCAATAATTTATTTTATTCTTAAATATGTATATGTGTACAGTGAGACAAAAGATGCTCAACTGGCAACTGGATGTACATTAGCCATGAGACTAGCATAGAATTTTACTATTTTAAATATTTAATTTTGTTTAATCAAGTGTTGAAAGTTAAATTAAAACTTTCAGCTTTATTGGGAACACTTTAATCCAAGTTTTATTATTTACTAGTTGTAATTTGAATTTTGCCTTTTTATCTTAACAATTTTTAATATTTTGGAAGAAAGTGACTTATACAGAAAAAAAAATTACTTCAGTGTCAAATATTTAAACCTGTGGCCTGTGGGACTCCAGTTGAACTCTTGTCCTGGGCCTCTCAAATCTAAGGGTTAGGCCTGTGTTCAGAAAAAGATTCAGAGAGAAAATATACCAAAATTTTAAAGAAGGTGGACTCTAGATTGTGAAATTGCCATGCTTTTTAAAGTTTTTATTCTTTTACTTTTCCCTTGTATTTTTCCAGATTTTCTACAATGAAAAATATATCTACTTAGAAAACACACACACACACACCACCACCACCACCACCACCACCACCACCACCATTAAGTGTATATTTTCAAGTGTTGCATCTTTACCAGGTCAGCTCTCCAATCCCATCTCAACCAGGGTCTTGCGACAGGTTTTTTAAAATATATTTTTATTGATCAGAGAGGAAGGTAGAGGGAGCCAGAGATAGAAACACCAATGATGAGAGAGAAACATTGATTGGCTGCCACCTACATGCCCCACACTGGTTAACGAGCCTGCAACCCGGGCATGTGCCCTGACTGGCAATCGAACCATAACCTCCTGGTTCATAGGTTGATGCTCAACCACTGAGCCATGCCGGACAGGCCCAGGTTTCTGATTCGGACCCTTTGCTCCCACAAACACCCAGATTTCCAGCAGGAAGGACCCCAAGCTCACCCTGAGTGCTGTCCCCCTTTGCTGGCATCCGTGTCCCTTAACAAAGATACTTCAAGCTGCCCGGGATCCCCCACCCCCACCCCCACCCCCGGGCCACACTCCCGGCAAACAGCGTTCTCAGACTGTGCCCTCCCCCTCAGTGCTGCTTGGGTACAAGGCAGAAACTGGCACCTTCCCCTGGGTGTGGCTGACCAATCTCCCCCACGGCAGCGCAGAAACACCCAGAAGCATCCTCTGGAAGGTGACCAAGCATACTGCGGTGACCGAGCATACTGCGTTGGGGCTGCTAGAGTTTGTAGATCAATTCCTGAGCCCGGCAGAGGGATTTCCCCATACAGGGGACAAACAATGAGGGAAAACCCTGGGTTTCTTTCGAGAAAACAGCAATGGGAACAGAGAGGTGAAGACAATAGGATGCTGTCACTAGTTCCCACCCAATCCCAGTGGAGCTCTCGAACCTCTGCAGCTTCCCCACCCCCACCTCCTACCCCACCCCCCAGCCCCCAGGCAGTGCGTGAAGGCTGCATTCCCTCAGCCCATCCGTGTGGTGGGAAGGATTCCTAGACTTGGGGGAGGAGGCCTAGCTGCTCTGTAACCGATGGGGCCTTGAAGGGCCTCAGAGCTGAGCCAACCCCTCTTCTGAGGCTCAGAGAGTTCACCTGGGGACTAGCACGGACTATCCGAGTCACAAAGACCAATGAGCCTTAAAGGAAACGTCTCAAAATAAAGATTGAATTGTGCTGGCGACAGAAAAAAAACCCAGCATCATTCCCAGGTGATTCTCTAGCCCAGGTGAGGTGGGGAGACAGAGGTAAATAAATATAGAAAAGAATTAGTGGTGTGTTTTTTTCTTTTAAAGTCTTTCTTCAATATAAAGGAAAGATACATTAAAAAAAAAAAAAAGAAAGAAAGAAAAACCACAGTTCCTACAGATGAAGAAAAAGAATTATTTGGAAAACGTGGAGAAACAGATATAATGATGATAATTGGAAACCTGCTTCTACCCTTTATAGAAAATCCTGATGAGATGCATCCTAAAGTGTAAACAGATTTGAACAATAAACTTATTGAACCATATACAATTATTTCCGGAGAGAAATGGATGAGCGGTTGGTTAGACAAATGGAAGAGGTGTGAACGATTCTTAACACTCTGATCTGGCAAAATGGTCCTTGGAAATTAATGGAACAAAAAATTATGCCGAGGAAGAGAAAGCATCATCAGGAGAAAGCACTAAACATAGGAACCATGAAATGAAAACGCATTCCTATGAATAAGGGAATTAATGAAATGAATTTAAGAAAAGGTCAAGTTGGGGAGAATATCTGATGGGCTGCAGCTCCACAAAGCCCCTGAATTTACTGTGCATTTGAAGCCCGGGACTTTGGAAGTACAGAGTCCCCGAGAAATCACCCACTCCAAGCTCTTCTTCTCCAGAGGAGGAGCCTCGGGTCTAGAGAGACCGAGTGACTTGCCCCAAGCAGCCACACAGCGAAGTGGGTACCAGGCTGCCTGCAGCATCAATGCCACATGTGGACCTAGAGAAGTTGTGCTTCCCTCTCCTCTCAGCTGTGTTTAGTGGCAGACACCACACGTTAGAAGGCGCGGAGAGCTAGGGGACAGGCCTACAGGGCTCAAGAGTTTCCATGCCGAGAGCAATCTTTGTAGGATCAGAGAAACCTGGGTTCGAATCTCGACTGCACCACTTGCCAGCTGTGACCTTGCAGATGAGCCTCAGTCTCCTCATCAGTAAAAGAGGGCCAACATTTCCCACTTCGCAGAATGAAATGCGATCTCCAAGGGAAAGCACTCTGGTAGGAACTAGATAAATGATGCTAATGTTATAGGCATGACTGGAGTTCATTGCCTTGAAATTTTAGTCTTATTCAAAAAGGGGAAAAAAAGTTAATGACAATAAAAGGAAAATAAAACGTCATGACAGAATGCGAGGTTTGTTAGATGGAAATTAGGAATGGAGTGTGGCCCCAATGCTTCTTATCTTTCCTCGGAGAAGTTAGCTGGCCCAGGGTTACAGAAAAAAATAAACTCAGGCAGGGGCTGCTGGCTGGGAAGTGCTAGCACCTCTTTCCCAGTTTGGTTCTCCACCTGCTCTTGAAGATTAGGACTGCCCTTCCCCAGGCAATGCCCAGGAGGGTCTCTCTACAGAACAGTGGCCCCAAAATTAATAGTGCCCTCTCTGCAGAGGAGTGGGGTCCTGGCAGCCCCCTTTCCCCACCCATTACTTGTCTCAGTGTGGTTCAGGGAAAAAGGGCCAGAAGGGCCCTGTGGGAGGAAGCTCTACTTCCCTCCATGAGAGGTCACCAGGAAGGCACTGCCTCCTGGGGCTATCTCTGGAACAATCCACAGGAGCTGTCTGGCTAAGAATTCTGTGGAGGTCCAGTTTGGAAATATCCATGTGATTTCTAAAATCTGAAAAGCCCTGAGGTGATTCCACTTAAGCAGTTCCACGTACCAATCCCACGTGCAAGGGAAAAGAGGAGAGGGGCCTGGTTACAAAGTAATTCTTGTCGTATTCCTATGAGAAGCAGAAGTGTCCTTAGCTAGAATTATTTTCACAGAATATCCTATGAGGAGCTCTGCACAGACTGGACCCAGGGACTCCCAGTCAGACCAGACAGGCTCAGACACTCCAAACTATTAGGTCTAGTAATAATTAATGTCGTTTTCTAATACTTTTTAAAATCGAATTTATTTAAACAATACAACAAAATTTAATCAACAATATAGTTGCCGTTGTTTTCTACTACTTGTGCCCAACGCTCAGGAAGCATTTTAATCCCTCTGTTGTAAAATTCTTGTGATTTTGATGCAAAAAAATTCGGTCAATGCATTTTTGAGGCATTCTTCATTATTAAATTTTTTTTCCAAGAAGAAAGTTTTGCAAAGAACAAAACAAATGGTAATCGGAAGGGGCAATATCAGGAGAATATGCAGGTTGAGGGAGAACTTCCCATTCCAACTGGCGCAGTTTTTCAGCAGTGATTCTTGCAGTACGCGGTCGTGCGTTATCGTGGTGAAGAATTACGCCCTTCCGATTAATCAGCGCGGGTTCTTTTTCTCTTAAAGCTTGGGCTAACCTTTCCAATTGGGCACTATACACTGCACTTGTAATGGTTTGGTTAGATGGTAAAAGTTCATAATGAAGAATTCCTTTAAAATTCCACCAAACACACAACATCACTTTTTTCGCATGCAAGTCAGGTTTTGGCATGGGCTGCGGAGCCTCATTTTTGTCCAACCATTGAGGCCGCCTTTTCAAATTAACATACAGCACCCATTTTTCATCTCCGGTAACAATTTGCTCTAAAAACGACAAACGGTTTTGACGAGAGAGGAGAGAACTGCAAATTGTGACTCTTTGATTACGGTTGTTGTCGGTCAACTCATGAGGAACCCATTTTCCAAACTTTTGGACTTTGCCAAGTGCACGCAACTGATTGGAAATTGTTTTTTGTGAACAATTTAAAGTTGTCGCAAGCTCTTGTTGGGTAATTTGAGGATTTTGCACCAAAAGAGCTTGAAGAGCTTCTTGATCAAAATTGGACACACGGGCCGAAACTGGTTTGGCTTAATGGATAGAGCTTCGGCTTGGGGACTGAAAGGTCCCGGGTTCGATTCCGGTCAGGGGCATGTACCTTGGTTGCGGGCACATCCCCAGTGGGGGGTGTGCAGGAGGCAGCTGATCGATGACTCTCTCTCATCGATGATTCTAACTCTCTATCCCTCTCTCTTCCTCTCTGTAAAAAATCAAAAAAATATATATTAAAAAAAAAAAAATTGGACACACGGCCTCGACCACTCTTGTCATCTAACGAAAAATTTCCCTCGCGAAATTTCTCAAACCAACGCTGGCATTTTCTGGCGCTAACTGCATCTTGACCAAGAGCACTACAGATGTTTTTTGCAGCCTCACTTGCTTTTCTTCCTAGTTGGAACTCGTAAAGCATGCAGTGCCGAATATGCTCTTCATCCGCCATCTTCTTAGCCCTAGTTTTGCAACAAAAACCAAACCAAACACAAACTTTTTCAAGCAAAACTTGTTAATTGCACTTCACACGTTCTGTAGATACCACGTGTTTGAAGGTTATGTCAATACAAGTCAACGCCAAGCAAGATTTTAAACGAATGTTAAAAACGACATTAATTATTACTAGACCCGATAAGACCATGCAGCCACCGCTCTGTAAATCCTTCAGCTTACACTCCCTTTTTTGACCGAATTAACTAAACAGCAACGCCATCCTAGTTCAAATTCTGCCTTGTTCATAACGCCTTCCCAATCCCCCTATTGAATCAACTCCTTCCTCTGGCTCTTGTGACTCCATGCTGGACCCCGTATTTCTGGACAAGACTGCATGCCATGTGGCAGTAACTGAGGTCAGGAACCACCTTTTCCTTTATTTCCAACGCCCTTGGCAGCACCTCGCTGGGCACCTGCCATATAGCCATGGCTCAGAGCATTCTTGGAATTATATTAATTGAAATGATTATGGGAAATTAGGGACAGGGCCACATGGATTCATAAGCCAAACTTTCCAACAGTGGTTTTATTGTTTTCATAGCCTGTGTTATTTGTAGGGAAACCCAAGATAGTTTATACCAAATAACTTAGTAAGGAGTAATGGACTCTGTGTCCAAGAACTTGGCTGGAGAGCCGGTGAACCAGCTCAAGAGGATGCCTCATGGGGACGAAGGAGGCTATTCTTTGGAAGTGGATGGACCCGGGATCCAACTCCAGCTCTTACTGTTTACTACCTGGGGCTTCATTTTCCTCATCTGTAACAAGAAGATGATAGTGCTTACCTGCCAGGATAGTAGTTAGATTTAAATGCGATTATGTGCAAAGTGCCTGGCTCAGAGTAGGCCCATGAGTACAATCTTTCCATTCTGCTGTCATGTCTCAAAGAGACCTGGGATAGGAAAGGGCTTTAGAGCTCGGCTGACAGGGACTATGTGTGAAAGCTGCCTTCTCCACATGCACTGTGTCTTTGAGCAAGTTACCTAATCTACACAGGTCTGTCTTCTCATCTGTGGAATGAAAATAATAGTACCTAGTAAAGTTTATTGGATTTGAGGGAAGATTTAACAAGATTAATAAAATTTAAAAAATTTAAAAAAAGAATTGCCTGGAACATAGTCAATTCTAAACAAGTGGTCACTCTTATTTTGCTCTTTCTTACGCAGATATGAAGCATCTGCCAGGCCCACCGTCAGGCTGGTCCTACTGAGAGGGCCTGCCAAGACCAAAGGGCAGAGGACGGGGCAGAAAGCCTCTGACCTGGTCAGCCCCGGAGCACAGTGGGCTGGACTGGGGGTAGAAAGACTTCCCAGGCAGGGATGCCCAGAACAGGTGCTTCAAGGGAATACACTCCCCGGTTCTCAGCTTCCATGAGAATTCCCTCCTACAGCTGGCCTGCCGGTGTGGAAAGCATCCTTTCCGTTTTCCATCCTCACCTTCTCTCACACGGTCCCCTTCTTCTACGGAACAGACTTCTTTTCACCCTGAATCTTAGGGCAGTGTCCTGTTGAGTCCAAACTTCTGGGGCATCAAATAAAGGGGCAATTCAACAGATGGCATTCTCGATGTCACCTTTCATTGAGGCACTATCACGACCGCTCTCAGGTCCAGGGCTGACACACACAGCTGTGCAGGATGCTCACGGCGGCATCCCAGGGGCCACCATTGACCTCATCCTCGTGGGAACGGGGCTCCCTGGAGTTCCCCGGGGCACCCACCGCCTGGCTGTGTGAGGGGTCGTGGCCCTGCCCATTTCAGTAAGAGAAACATTTCCAAACAATTTTAACTACTTAATAATTATCTATCAACCATTTGCAGTGCATTCCTGTTACTTTTATCAAATTTGTACAGTTGAAATAACTCCATTTAGAAGGGCTTTTTGTTGTTGTTGTTGTTGTTCTTTTTAGAGACTTATGGTCACAAGAAATCTAAAAAAAAAAATTCAATTTATATACATCTTTTTGTTGCAGAGAAGTATGATAGGAAAATCAATAAAAGACTTTCAAGCATAAAAATACATTATATTAGAATTAAATTCTGCGGGAGAAGTGGATTGGAAATACAATTTCCTACTGTTAAATAAGAGCTCATTCGTGTATTTTTTAAAAGGATGGTGGCAGTTATCAAATTGCTCTGATAGTTGTGTTTTATTGGACACATTTAAAAACAGCGATGTGAGAGCTTTATCTTACAATTTCTGTATTTATAATACACTAGACATTACAGGCTTTCCAATTATTTAAAATTGTTTAAGATATTCTAGATGTCAACTTTAAAATGTTCAAGAAATAACGTAGATTTTCAAAATTACTTTAGGAAACATTGAGCAAAAATGGTTAACCCCAGCCATGGCGGATGTGGCTCAGGTGGTTGGATGATGTCCTGTGTGCTGAAGGGTTGCCAGTTTAGTTCAGGGCACATGCCTGGTTGTGGGTTCGATCCCTGGTAGGTGCATGTAGGAAGCAGCCATTTGACGTTTCACTCTCACATGGATGTTTTTCCTTCTTTCCCCCTCTCCCTTCCTCTCTCTCTAAGAAATAAAACACACAATAAAAATATATTTTCTAAATGGTTAACCCCACTGAAGCCAGCACCAGTTGAGCCAGCAGCCTGTGCCAGCAAGTGGATACATCCTCTCCACCGCAGTCCACATATCCGCAGTGGGGGAGTGTTTGCTCTTTGCTTTTCTTTAGGCTGTGCTCCGGCTCTGAGCAGGGACAGTGCTGCGAAGGGCGGTCCGAAGGGAGGTCTTTGGCTGCCAGATGGGATTTGCCTGCCTGTCTCTTGTCATTCCTCTCCTCGCCACAGAACTTGGGTTTTATTCTGGGTGACCTTGAGCAAGTGCTCACCCCCCTTTGGGCCCAGCAGGCTGACTATCAGCTGCAGGGTCAATCTGACCTCTCCCCGCACAGACCCTGGCACTCAGGGGGTCATTTGGTTCTCCGGTTACTCCTCCACCACGGCTGCCTCACTGCGGGCAAAGCCTCTGACCAACTTGCCTATATAAACTTTGAGGAATAGAGATGAGATAGTCAGAGGTCTACCTACTCCATAAAATGTAAACGCTTAGCTTCACATCTATGTAAAGCAATGTATAGAAAACATGTTAATATACTGGTTTCATAATTTTAAGATAATGTGAACTGGAATGTGTGTGTTGAATGGTAACCGAATACTATAGTCTAGTGAATTACAAGTGCATTTAGGAACATGGCTTTCTTTCCATGCTCGCGTTTAATTCATGAAGCAATCATATTCATTCTCTTCCCGTGCATCTCTGACTTTGGTGTCTCTGACACCACCAGAGCCTCTGCTGGAGTCATCTCACATAGCTTCCTGGAGAACATCATCTCCACTCCCGCCTCAGCTATTTCAGACACGGGACGCTTTGCTTCCCTGGATGATGCTGTCACTGGAAATTATACTCCCAGCCCCGAGTTCCCATTCTCTATTCATGAGCTCTGCAAAGCAGCCACTTACTGCATTGTTTTTTAAAGGGATCTTTAAAAGGCTTGTTTACAACATCCAACACTTGCAATTATAAGGAAAAATAACTAAATCTGTGCCTAGTGCTTTTGTCTCCATTTTTGCTCCAGTGAGTGACCTTTATACGTGCTCGCAGCACAGCGTTGATTGAGGTTATCGGGAGGCTAATATGTCATCCCCAAAGAGTGCTGTGTGGGTCAAAATTAAGTGACTGAGAGTGAGCCTTATAACATGAGAGACTTAGAAAGGCCTTGAATAGAAGGTAAATCTCTCCTTTCTGAGAAATAATGGGTGAGTGGCTGGTGGAGGAACAGTAGTTGGATAGTCAAGGCTGGCTAAATTCTAGACCCTCCTTCCCAGGTTGGGGCTCCCTGGGGGCTGCCCCCCAGATCCTTCTTTGGAATCTCCCCCAAGACAGACCCACCTGCATGATGAGTTTCCATTTGGGCAGAGGCTGGTGGCAGTGCTGTAACCCATCCCAGACCCAAGCCAGAGGGAGTTGTGTTTGCCATGGGCTCCTCTGTAACATCAGTGCCTTCTTCTCTGCTGCCTGACTGTCTCCCAGCCCGGCTGTGAGGTGGGTGTTCAGCTGAGAGGAAACGGAAGCTCTGGGCACTTTCCAACTTTGTTTATAGAGGCATGAACACCTGGCCAAAAACTATTCTCCAAGAGTTACAAACATGCCCAGAGGCTCAGAGCTGGCTTTGGAGTTAGACACAATGGGTTTAAACCCTTGTTCTTCCACTGAGAAGACCTGTGCCCAGCAGTGAGTCACTTATTCTTTCTGGACTTCACTTTTATTACCTATAAAATGGGAGTAATAGCGTCATGAGGGTTAAAATTATGGCACCTAGTCCAGAACCAGGTACATGGTAGGCGCTGCCTGTAAGAACCTGAACTCACCAGACTCCGTCTCTGAGAACATGATGTGAAAAAAGAACCAGCTGCTCCTGAGGGTCAGATAGCTTCTCCTGGACAAGTGGCCACACTGCTTCTCTTTGCACGCATGAAATGCAAGGAAAATTACAGTAAACTGGCCACCCACCCAAACAAGTACCAGTGATGTGTGCGACAAGCATCTTAAAAATCCTGTTCATGGCTTGTGTCTCTTATTGAAGCCATCATACAGAGGTACAAAGAAAAATTACAATGAACTCTAATTCCCAGGGATAGCCTCAGTTATTTCGGCATGCATCCTTCCAGTTCCTGTTTGTTTGCTTGCTGTCCCTCTTTTAATTGCGAACATAGGGCCATACTCTCTGTCTTATTTGTAACTTGCTTTTCCCACTTAGCTAAGCCTGTGAACATCTCTCTACAGCATTAACGATCATTTCCCACCGTTGGAATGAATCTGCAATGCTCCAGTCAGTGACTGTGCCATTCTTTTTCTAAACCAACCCCTTTGTGGAGGCTTTTGGTTTGTCCCTGATTTTCCCCGTTACAAATGAGGCCTGCCAGAACTTCTCAGTGTGCGAAGCCCTTGCTCCCATCACTTTGAATCTTCTCATTAGCTTGGAAGGAGGGAAATGGGATCACCATTCTCCCAATTAGACAGATGAGAAAACCGAGACTCCCGAAGAAGGAACAGGCTTGCCCAAGGTCAGCAGTCGGTAGAGCAGCTCCCAGCCTGAGCCGTTTGGGCCGCCAACTTCCTGCCCCTCCATGTTTCTTTGCTTCACAAAACAATGAATCCTCCAAAGGATGTTTGTGCTCCTTCTGCTTCTTCCTGCCCAGGAGAGTCTGGCCTTAAAGAGACCACCTAGTCCAAACCAGAAACCCTGACTCCCAATCCAAAGTAGCTCCCCACAGATTCTCTAGCCCAGTGGTCGGCAAACTGCGGCTCTCGAGCCACATGCGGCTCTTTGGCCCCTTGACTGTGGCTCTTCCACAAAATACCATGTGCGGGCACGCATGTACAGTGGGATTGAAACTTCATGCCCATGCGCAGAAATAAGTTTTCGGCTCTCAAAAGAAGTTTTAGTCCTACTTTTGATATTTAGCTCTGTTGACTAATGAGTTTGCCCACCACTACTCTAGCCCATCACCTAGTTTTATTCTGATCACTTTGGTTATCGTTACTTGTTATTTTCTTGTTTACTTACTTGTCTTTCATATAGTTCAAGGATTCTCAGTGGGGCAGAACCAACCCCTAGTGATTGGAGGGAAGGCCTGTGCTGTCTCACATCCCTACATCACCTGAATTTTAACCACACATCCATGTAGGTCAAAACCATTTATAATTATTTCAATCCAGATGTGAACTTCATCTTGTACATGAGCACAAAGGGAAAGTATATTAAGTGTAATTCACACTGACTTTTCCAGAAATACAATCACCATGGAAATTGAGAGATTATTTTACTTTCTTCAGTTTGGAGTGTTCACATTTCAGAAAATGATATCATCAGAGCCAACACATATTTTAGTCATCATTACTACTCTTGTATCAGTCTGCATTTATAGCTGTCACCTTCAACGAAATTCTAAGTATATTTATCAATATCTTTATTTTAACCCTATTTCAAATTGGCAAAGATAAAAGGTCATCAACATCCAGTTGACTATTATATCATTTTTCTTAAATTTAAGTATTCATTAAAAGTAAACATAAGCATCTGAATATTTTATGATGCTTTCTGGTATACTTATGAGTGAACATTTGAACATTAAAATACACATTATTTTCTTAAAGCACTTTCCTTTTATTTTTCTATTATATTACAGTGAAAATGCTATATCTATTGTTTAAATTCTGTGAACAGGTAGAGCTTATTATCTGTGAACTCAATTTCAGAATGATAAAGGAGCCATTCAAAAGACTTGAGTTATGAAGGGGCCTTTGGACCCCACTGTGCAGAGAGCCACTCATGTGGTCTGTCCCCCCATCAGGAGATCTGCTCCATGGAGGCAGGGCCTGGTCTGACCGAGTCCCCGCTTCAGGCCCTAGTACCCAAAAGAGCACTCAGTAAAGACCAGTTGAATGAAGGAATGACGGAGGCATTCTAGACATTGTAGGAAAATTTGGGTGGGGGAGATATTTATGGGAAGATTCAGCCTTTGACACGTGGTTTAGGTAACCTTTCTGAAAATCTTTTTCTCCAAGTACTAATTGGTGTAGGGACCCTGATCTGCCTGGACGTTGAAGAGATTCCAAGAGGTCACAGATCTGAAGACCCTGGCACAGTTTCCGGCAGAGGGCAAGGTGGGAGCGGGGAGCTGAATAATTGATGGCTGCTGTTGTTTTGTGGTTAGATTTCTCAAGCAGTAAACCGTAACTCTCTATTTTCAGCTACCCGGCCCTCTTCTCTACTCAAAATCTGGTGGCTGTTATTAATACGTTTTCCTAAGAACCTCCGGTTCCCATTTATTTATTTCCTCCCACCTCCCCCCCCCCCCCCCAGGCCTGAGATACCTTCAATAATCTCACTCTAATTGGGAATTGGGGCTGTCAGATGGACCTTCCTCCCCTCTCCCCAATTCTCCACTTGATCCTGTGTCTGACAGATGCCATGTCCCCACGGTTCCAAGCAGAAGACACAGACCAGGAGGGTGTCGCAGAGGCCAGACTCCCCGTGGGCACCACGGTGGGCAGGCCCGGTGCCCCCGCCTTCAGCTGCCACACGGGGAGTGGACCGGGCACCTCTGCCAGTTCTCCGTGATGAAATGCCACCGCCCCCGGGGAGCCGTGCCCAGCCTTCCACGGTGGCGTGGCGGCAGGTTTATCACACTCGCTGAGAGAAGACATAATCAATTCCCCAGCTGGCACTTTGCGCTGAATACCCACTTTTTCAGCTTGATAGCAGGGCTAAATTAGTTATTTAGCAACTAGGCCCTAATTTAGAGCGAGCGAGAGCCTTGACAAGGATCATTGTTCAAGGCCATCCCCCCCTTTGCCGTCAGAGAGGAGGCCCACAAATCCCCAGAAGGTGATAAATAGACAATTAGAAAATAGATATATTTGGTTAGATCTACAAGGCTCCCCGGCGCTGTCAGGCTCACAATGAAGGGGGCCGAGGTAAATTGGTGGCCAATGAACGCCAGCTGCACGGCCATCCGTCCTGCAGACACTCCGCCATATGTGGCCATTTACAGGCCGTCCTGAAGAATAGCCCGGACCAATAAGACCAGAGGGAACTAAAAATACTTGACAAAGTTGGCTGCTCTTCATTTAACAAGAATAAAATATCTAATGGGGTGTAATGGAGGCCATCAATCACCTGCTGCCATTCCCGGTCGTGATACCATACTTTTAACTATTAATGCAACTTTTTTTCTCCCCCTCCTCTAATAAGTGAGACAGGCACATCCACTTGGTACACAGGGTGGGTGTTTGGGAAGTGAAGATGAATGGGAGATGCCGGGGAGCGGTGGCAGAGGATGAATTCCAGCTTAAAAATAGGAAGGGATGGTGGGAGTGTAACATGCTGTAGAGCCGCTGTGAAAAAAAACAGTACGGAGGTCCCTCCGAAGGTGAAGCATAGAATGGCTACATGATCCAGCAATTCCACTCCTGGGGAGATACCCAAAAGAACTGAAAGTAGAGACTCAAACAGATACTTAGACACCAATATTCATAGAAGCATTATTCACAGTAGCCCAAAAGTGGAAGCAACCCAAGGGTCCATCAGTGGGTGGACAGATAAACAAAAGGTGATATATACATGCAATAGAATATTTTAAAAACTCAACCTTAAAAAGGAAGGATATTCTTACCCAGGGATGAACCCAGAGGACATTATGCTAAGACAAATAAGCTAGGTACAAAAGGACAAATATTGGATGATTCCATTTGTGTGAGGTACTTAGAATAGGTAAATTTGTACAGACAGAAAGTAGAATGGTGGCTAGCGGGGGCTGGAGGGCCGGGGGAATAGGGAGCTATTGTTTACTTTAAAGAGTCTCTATGTGGGATAATGAAAAAGTTCTGGAATTAGATAGAGGTGATGGTTGTAAACATTGTGGATGTACTTCAGCCCTTGAATTAATTATACACTTACAAATGGTTAAAATGGTAAATATTATGTATATTTTGCCACAATTTTTTTTTTTAATTTTAAATAGAAACGAGAGAGCAAGCAAAACATTCAGAATCTGCTCAAATGGCAAACACTGCACTCAGCAGGTAGGAGCTGTTTGGTTATTTCCTGCAAGGTAAAGTTTTGCAAACCATCTGCTTCTTTCAATGCCAAGAAGCAGCCACCAGCCCTCCTCTGTGTAGAACAAAGTCCTAGGCTCGGTAGCATGTACACTCACCAGCCTGTGCTGTCCCCATGGAGGGGACAGACACATGCACAAAGACCCAGCAGAATTTGGGAAATGGCAGAGAGAGGAGCAAGGTGTCCTTGGCACCCCAAGGAAGGAGAGATGGGACCCAATAGAGCGGCAAAGACACTGATCATAGGAAAGCCCTTGAACTGGAGTGCAGAGAACAGGCAAGATCTGGCTGAAGGACAGACAGTAAAGGTTCTCCAGGCAGAGGGAAGAATACAGACAAAGGGAAAGACACAGGGCACACCTATTTAGCTGGAGAGGAGGGCACGTGAAGGGAAGGAATGGAAGATGATGTGGAAAATGAGGTTAGAGGTAGTCAAGGAAAGCCTTCATTCATTTGTTGTTCATTCATTCTATAAACATTTGTTAATTATTATGATATGCTAGATACTGGGGTCTGTGGAAGAGAGATATGGGTATAGAACATTAAAATTTTAATTTGTCAGTCATTTCTGCTTACTTAGCTTTATAATATCAGATTTAAGAATCATTTTCTAAGACACCACATTGTGCTGCCCCGCCCAACGCCATTGGGAAAGAAAGGCTCAGGACCACTTTACCTTCAATGCTAACTTCTGCTTTTCACTCTAAGTAAAAGCAGCACCTGTACCCTTACCCCTACCCCACCACCCTCAATAAAACCAACTCTGGTCAGCAGGGAGGAGGAGGGGAGAGGAGATGACACAGCAGCAGTCAGGATGCTTTCAGCAGCAATGAACAGAGAGACTGGCTCACGTCAGCCCACATAATCAGGAGATGGGTTGGCTCACATGACAGTCAGAGGTAGAACATACTCCCAGGTTGGCTGATCTGGAGGCCTGCCCATGCCAGCACATATCCAAGACCTTTCTGTCTGTAGTAGAGACTAGATGTTCACTGCCCCATTTTCTCTTTTTCCAGAGCACACAGAGTGTCCAATCTCGACATTTCCCGGCCTCCCTTGCAGTTGGGTATGGCCATGTGAATAACTTCTAGCCAATAGAATGTGGGTGCAAGTGTGTACCACCTCCAAGCCTGAAGCATAGAAACCTTCCACGCACAATTCTCCATTGTGTCTCTTCTCGTCTGCCAACCAGAACTGGAGGACCCGAAGGTCCAAGGGCCTGGCAGCATCACCTGGAGGAGGGAGCGTGAGTCCCTGAATCACCAGGTGCATTCGTTTTAAGGGCTGACATAACAGGACATCACAAAGTGGGGGGCTTAAACAGCAGAGACTTACTTTCTCAGTCTGGAGGCTGGAAGTCCAGGATGAAACTGTCATCAAGTTTGGTTTCTCCTGAGGCTTCTCTCCTTGTCTTGTAGATGACCACCTTCTCTGTGTTCTCACGTGGGCTTTCCCTCGTGCACTCACACCCTGGTGCCTCTGTGTATCCAAATTTCTTAGAAGGATACCAGTCAGATTGGATAGGACTCACCCTAACAAGCTCATTCTAACTTCATCATCTCTTTAAAGGCCCTATCACCAAATACCATTCACATTCTGATGTATTGGGGGTTAAGGCTTCAGTGAATGAATTGAGAGGGAGGGGACACACAATTAAGCCCATAACACCACGTGAAAAGCCATTTCCAGAAGCCGATAGAAGTGCACATGATCAAGAAATAAATGTCTGTTGTGTTAAGGCACTGGGATGTGGGGTGCTGTTTATTTAATAGCGAAAGATAATTACCCTGCTAGTCTGCTCAGCAGTTAGTAGTGAGCGTCGTCCTAAGGCTGGATGAAAGATGGATGCCAAGAGAATCAGGGGTGTCTGCTTCCTTTTTTTACATCCATTGGGAAAGAGAGAGTCACTTCCAGAAGCTCTCTAAGAATGACAAGAGCACCCTCCTTTCCCAGATTCCCCTAGTGAACCTCCCTTCATGTTTCATTGGTCAGGAATGGGTCACATCAATCACCATGGCTGGGGAAAGGAGTTATTCTGTTTGACTTACATAACCAACGTGAGTCCATTTCCCCCCCGAACACATGGCTCCACGCTGGAGGAAGGGCTGTCTGAATAAAATCGGAAGTTTGTTAGACAAGAGGAGAAGCAGATGTTGGGAATGGAACCACCATCTGATCTCACACTTCTAACAAGTTTCTCTTCATTCTACAGCTACTAGGGGCCAGAACGCTGGCAAGCCCAGCCCTTTGAGGGCAATTTTTAAAGGACATGTGGAAGGTAAGGACCGGAAGAGATTTTTGAGTTCATCTGTTTTAAGCCAATCCCTTTATTGTGTGGAAGGTAAGGCCCAAGGCCACCAAGGACTGGTGAAGCCGAGCCTAGAACAGAGGGGCATAATCCACACACCCTGCCTCCCTCAGCCTACCAGTGGTTCCCACAGCTTGCCGCTTGCTCATCAGAAACACCTGGGGAGACTCCTAGCAATACAGCTTCCAGGGCCTGCCCCAATCTGATTAAATCAGAATCTCTTGAAAGTGGAGCCCAGCATCTATGTTTTTTTAAAATGTCCTTAGTTTATTCTGTTTCAAATACAGTTTTGGGAACCAGAATACCATGCTTTTTTCTAGAGAAATCATTCTGATCTTGCCGAAACCGGTTTGGCTCAGTGGATAGAGTGTCGGCCTATGGACTGAAAGGTCCCGAGTTCGATTCCGGTCAAGGGCATGTACCTTGGTTGTGGGCACATCCCCAGTAGGGGGTGTGCAAGAGGCAGCTGATCAATGATTCTCTCTCATCGATGTTTCTAACTCTCTATCCCTCTCTCTTCCTCTCTGTAAAAAATCAATAAAATATATTTAATAAAAAAAAATCTTATTCCCAAAAGATTGATCTTCCCTGGGCAAGTCATGCTTTCTTGTGGTCTGTTTCACTGGCTGACAGACTAACTCCCTGCCCCTCTACCTCTGAGAGCTATGGTGAGACCCACATGAGATGAATGGGATGTGAGCATCCTTTATAAACTATTAAGCACTGTTACCTAATTTGTCAATTCATCCCAGCTTCCAGCTCTGCTGAGAAACATGTCAGGAATCCTACTAAAGGCACCTCATCCATATGGACTGAGCCATCAATCTGATAGGCCCCGTGGATGGGAAAGTCAGGTCCCCACAGATGGAGACCAGCACCTGTCCTCAACCCACCACCTACTTAAAGAGGCTCCTCCTTGGCCACTGCTGGTTTCATGCATTATTCAGTCACTAGCGTCACCTCACAGTGGCCCTGATGGTGTCCTTCACACAGTCTGAGGCTGTCTCCAGGTGGGGCAGGCAAGGAACAAGAAGCGGAGTGACTTTGAACACACCTACAGCGTGCTGATGAGCCAGGTGCTGTGGCAGCGTGGGGCTGAGTGCTCTTTGCGGGAAAGCAGGAGAGGTCTGCATGTCAGAGGGGAAGAGGGTGGCTGCATTTTCACGGTAATGCTGTGGTTTAGGGTTTTTGTGTTCTGTTACCTCACCAGAATGCATATTTGGGGTTTACCAAAAAGGTTCCTTCTATTTCAGTTTTTAAAGCACAGTTACACTTCTTAACTCTTTTGATCCTCAAAACCACCTTGTACATAAATAGCTTAACTGTTTCCTTCCATTGAACCTAGCACACTCTGTGTCCTAAGTTACCGAGTCTGAATACAATGCGGCCCCTCTGCTCACTGTTTTACATACGATTATGAACCCAAATGCCCTATGTCCCCTTTCTTTTCCCATCTGACCCATGCTCAATCATTAATTCATTTAGCAGATCGTATTAGTTAGGATTCACAAGAAGCAGAAAACCAACTCAAATGCCCTTAAGCAAGAAAGAGGAAGTTATTGTAAGGATCAAAGAGAATCTCATGAAACCCAAGAACAGGAATGTGGCTGGGTCCCAGGTGCACAACCTTGGAGCCCAGTCCTGATGACCACAGCCTTCACCTCCTTCTCTGGCTGAGTTCCTGTGGTTCTCCCTCTCTCTTCCGAGATCAATCTTCGCCAGTTCTCTGGTTCAAAGAGAAGAAAATATATATATATATAAAGAAACTGGCCTTCCTTCTATCCTGAATTTTAAAAATCTCAAGAGGGGCTTACTGGCCCAGGTACCCACTACTCCTGGACTCGTTGGAACCACCATATGAATAGAATGCAGTGGAGAGGGCAATGCTAGAATATAGTGAGGGGATTAGTGCTGGGAAACTAATCACAAGGGGTCCATCACACAAGGTGTCCATCACACAAATGCCTCTGTACTCTGTCATGTGTGAGGTCCTCATTCATTCAAAACATGTATTGAGCCCCTACCATGTGCTAGCCACTGTGATAGGCACTGGAACAAGACATACCTCGTTCTCGGGGAGTTTAAAGACTATCTGGCAAGATAGGCAATACATAATTATACTCTGTAATTTATTGCAATTGAGGTGTGATAAGGGAGGAGGGCAGGATATATGTGTATCCTCTGATGTGGTTTGGGAGGATCAGATGTCTTCCCTGAAGAAGTTTGAAGCTATGGCTGAAGGATGAGTAGCAGTTATTTGGAAACTGTTCAAAGAGGAAGACCCTGTTTTCAGGAAATGTCACTGGAACAGCTGTGTTTCCTGAAGAGTTCTGTAGAACATTGGATGCAACTACAATTGGTAAACCATCAGCATCACATGGAAAAATCTGAAAGGCACACGGAAATACCACAGGGAGGTGTGTCCCCAGTGGGGCTGACACTAAACGAAGCTGTCACTGGGTACAAACAACTGTTAAAAACCAGTTTATTGTTTAATAACAGGAAAGGATGTTGTAAGCCTTTTTCATCCTGTTATGATAACTTGTAACTTAAATAAAAGGCGTTTAGTTTTGCTTATGTTTTAGTAAGACCTGGTTGAGGGTTTGGGGTTGACATGTAACACACTGAATTATTTTTTTCTATTTAAAAGAATGGAAAATTGGCTCCCAAGTTGTGTGCAAAATGTCAAGAATTGATTACTGAAAGTACAGATGCCTGTAGTTTTATGTGGCAGGAAAACTGAATTTAAATTGTTTTAGAAATGCCTTCACTAATCTACAAATCAATACTCCTCTTGTTTTAAGGACCAATATAATTGGTTGTATTAAGAGTTTTTTCATCTTCTGGAAAGCAATGATTACTCATTTATTTCCCGTAAGGTTCTATACCGCTGAGCCACAAGCCTGGCTGTGCATCAAACCCACCTGAGGTTTTAAAATATACAGATGTAGCCCGGCGGGTGTGGCTCAGTGGTTGAGCTTGGACCTATGAATTAGGAGGTCAGAGTTCCCTTTCCAGTCAGGGCACATGCCTGGGTTTCAGGCTCGATCCCCAGTAGGCAGCTGATTGATGATTCTCTCTCATTATTGATGTTTCTCTATATCTCTCCCTCTCCCTTCCTCTCTGAAATCAATAAAAATATATAATAATATATAGAGATGTGTATGTCCTACTCCAGACAAATTCAAGAGACTCTCTAGTCTAGAGGCAGGATTCATGCAGTAGTATTTTTTTAAACTCCCCAGATAATTCTTTTTTAAATATATATATATATATATAATTTCAGAGAGGAAGGGAGAAAAAGAGAGAGATGGAAACACCAAATGAGGAGAGATAATAATTGGTCAGCTGCCTCCTGCAAGGCCCCCACTGGGAATCAAATCTGCAATCTGGGTATGGCCCTTGACTGGAATTGAGCCCAGACCCAGGACCCTTCAGTCCATAGGCCAATGCTCTATCCACTGAGCCAAACTGGCTAGGGCTCCCCAGATAATTCTTAAGTATACTCAAATTTGAGATCACTTCTCTGAACAACAGCTTTCTCCAAGACCTTAGGAGTAGGGAAACATTGATACCTCCAAGAATTATGAAATCTACTACGAGTTTCCTGTTCTTCTTGGCTACCAGGAAGCTCAGCCAGTTAGTTATGGTAAGCCTTCTGTGCCTGGTACTTACTTCAATTAATTCTTTTATTTCTTCTGGTGTCCAAATGCTGCTTTGATAAAATCTTAATTCACTTGTATGACGATAAAATTCCAAATCTTTGTGTGCTATCATCAGACCTTTTACCCATTCTACCAATCATTCTAGTATACATGACAAACACACACACCACACGGTTTAGCCTACTCCTGTAAGCCACACCTCCTGCTTTTGACTTAATCTTTCCTCCTCCTCCAGAAGCTTGATTGCCTTAAGCATGTTCTTCAGTGGTTAAAACCTTGACTAATCCAATTTTCTACGAATTGGGGCTTTCAAATCTTAATATCAACTTTCTGTAACTAAAAAAAAAATTTTTTTCTTTGGGAACAAAATATGTGGCCTCATTGATGGCAGAGTTCATCAACCAGTTAAAATTTTTTGTGTTGTTCTTTTCATCAACTCTGACAAAGTGATATGGAATTAGACACCCTGTGAACTGTTTCTTTGCTTTAATATGTGAGCTGTGCTTCACTAGAGGGAATAAAATAATCCACTGTCATTTTTGTTTTTATCATATTCAGTTTTGGCAGAGAATTTATTCACTCTTCGCTATATAGTTATTTATGTGCTACAACCTCGCATTTTTGCATTCCCCAGAGAACGCACCATTAAAACTCTTAATGTGACACCTCATATTTTGAGTAGTCTAGAAAATAGTTACAATTTTAATTTAAATTGAAATGACTATGTAATAGCTGGACAAATCAGTGTGAGATCCCCAGAGCTCTTAATTGTAATTCTCCATTGTTTTCTATGCATAAATTTCTTTTCCAAAGTGCTCATTCTGAAATAGTCACTCATTGTATTTCAGCTGTTCCACGCTCATCCCAAACTCGCTTATTTAATAATTTTCTATGGTTAACAACTTCATAATTAAACTTTAATGTAGCTTATTAGAGTGTTTAGAAAAGAAAGAGAATTAGATATTTAAGGGATGATGAGTATAAGTATCAAGTGTAAGAGTAGGAGAGATTCTCAGCCTGGCCACGAACAAGGCAGAGACACAGATTTTGATATCGATGGTAGAAGTGAACGTATGTCTGCTCCAGCCACGGGAAGGAGCCTTCCGCATGCTGGAAATCAGGGCTGGCTGCCACTCTGAGAGGATCTAGTCCAGTGTTTCCCAAAGTGTGGTACATGTACCCCAAGGGTACGGGAGGAGTTTGGTGGGGGTACGCGTTGCACCAGTTTGGTGGGGATATGCACTGCACTGTGTTTAGCTGTGCCTAATCCTACGTTCTCATGAGTATGAGGGGTACTCAGCGTTATGAAAATTATAGAAGGGGTACACATATGCCAAAAGTTTGGGAAATACTGGACTATTAGTCTAACCTCATTTTACAAAAGAGGAACACAAAGTTCAGAAAATGGAATGATTTTTTTCAAAACCAAATGATGTTAGTAGCCAAGATCAGGCTAAGAGAAGACTCCGAAATGAACTAACAGAGGAGGGGGAAGATTCTACTAAAGGCAGCCAGACACCCTCTTTTCCAGAATCCCTGTGTCTACCAACACAGCATAAGACGGAGCAATAAATGATGTCATGGCCTCCTGCAGTGCTGAGGGTGTTTCCCAGCACCTGATCCGTAGGTTAAAAACAAAAACAAGACCTGAGCTACTGTCAGATCAGCTTGTATTTTAACCTGATCTGGCAATGTTAAGAAGGCGAGACTGTCTCCAATAGAAAACTGGTGTGATGCCTCTCAAATAAGCCTTCAAAAGTCTGCTCAGCATCTTTGAACATTGTTGGAAGCAGAAATATCCAATCTTCTTCATGACACACCCCAAAGCCCCCAGGAATAGAAGCATGACCTCCGCGCACGCGCGCGCACACACACACACACACACACACACACACACACACAAGGGCCTAATGAAGGCTACCTGCTGAGCTATCCTTTTACTTCATGAAGAAGATTGAAATCATCTAGAAAAGACTCTTCGACAGATTCTGGCAAATCTGTGGTCCACTACTCACCCTGCACTAACTATCTGTAGGATTTTCATCAAGTCCACTCACCACACTAGGCTTCAATGTTCTTATCTGGAAAATGAGAAAATAGGCCTAAGGACCCACCCTTCCAGCCCTAATATTCTTTGGCTTCTAATTCGATCCCTTAATTCCATCTTCATAGTCTTCACTTGACATTTATTGGCATCTTGTATAGGCCAGACTTTGTGGTTGGCACTGGGAATATCAGGCGAATAAAAAAGATACTGTCCCTGCCAAGCCAGTGTAGCTCAGTGGTTGAGTGTCAATCTATGAGTCAGGAGGTCATGCTTCTATTCCTGGTCAGGGCGCATGCCCCGGGTTGAGAGCTCGATTTCTAGTAGAGAGCATGCAGCACACAGTCAATCAATGATTCTGTGATCATTGATGTTTGCATCTCTCTTTCCTTCTCCCTTTCTCTCTCTGAAATCAATTAAAAAACACCATATATATATATATATATATATATATATATATATATATATATGTATATATATATAGTGTCCCTGCCTCCAGGGCTTCAAAGTCTACTGGAGATGAGCAATACAGACTGTGGGAGTGGAACGCGAGAAGGGTTAGGATAAATATGAAGTTTCTCCCACGGGCATTTAAGTGAGTGGTCATGCCATTGTCCAAAATGGATAAAATGGCCATGTAAGGTATCATTCAAACAAGGAAGTTTTCTAGAGTAAAAGGATGGATTATTAATAATTATACTGGCAAAATAGGCTTAAACTGAGGCTATTTCAGGCAACGTGGGGTGTATAAGTCACCATAAAGATTGAAAACATAGGAGAAAATTAGTAAGTTTGGGTCTAGAAATCTTGCCTCTTAGGAACCTATGGAACATCTACTAGCAAATGGAGCTCTATAGTGGAAAGGTAGACACAGGGGGTGGAGCTGAGGAGAGAGATCTGGACCAGAGAACAGATTTGGGAGTCATGATGAGCCATAGGAAGGATGAGGAGAAATGTGAAGTGTAAGAAGAAAACATTGAAGGGAAAGAGAGAGGAAGAGGCTGAAAAGTAGACTGAGTGAAGTGGTAGGAAAACCAGAAGAGATTAAAGTCAAAAGCAGGGGGAGTTACCAATGGAGGAAGCAGTCAGCAGTCAGAGGCCAAGAAGAGATATGGTGTCCCTGAATGCAGCAACAAGCAAGTCAGAGGTGCTCTTTAGCTCCGGGCAGTGTCCTCCGCAGCCATACTCTAAGGTCCCCTTTAGACCAAAAGATTTCTCACCTTCCCCTTAAACCTGGCCCCATCTCCACAGAGTCTGTTTCTGAACCTGAAAAATGGAGATGCTATCTGAAGACTACAGAATACTATCTAAAGGATCAAATAGCATCTTGGATGTGAAAAGCACTTTGCAAATTATAATACCATACTGAAGTTCTGTCTACCTACCCACACCTTTTCTGCCTCCAACATCAGACATTTCTCCTCATCTTCCCTCTCCTTCCCTCTGCCTTCAATCTTCACCTTCATGGTCCTGCCTGTCTAACTTCCCCCAGTCATTCTTGCAGCCAAATCCATGAGGGTGATCTGAACTTCTTGCCTCCACTTCTCACAGTTCCCTTGTCTTCCTGAGAGCCAACGCTCTCTTCTCCTTCCTTCGCATCCCTGTCCTCTCTGCAGCACCCAGTGCTGCCATCTAAATCCCCTTTTCAAAGATCTCCTCTCTTGACTTCGGTGACTTATCATTCCCTCTCCAATCTCTCTTCAGCTCCTTCATCTACTCTTCAGGGATGTGGTTGACGGTGGCTGGGTCCAACTGCAGCTTAGATCGAGTCTACAACTCTGGGGCAAGGAGAGATATTGGGCTCATTTTCAACCTTCCTTTTCAAAACATATACTACTACATATTTTATTGATTTCAGAGAGGAAGGAAGAGGGAAAGATAGAAACACCAATGAGGAGAGAGAATCATTATTTGGCTGCCTCCTGCATATCCCACAATGGGGATCAAGCAGGTAATCCAGGCATGTGCCCTGACTGGGAATCAAACCGTGACCTCTTGGTTCAGAGGTCCATGCTCAGCCACTGAGCTGCACTGACCAGGCCATTTCCCTCTTTCTAAAGCCAGGTGCTACACTTGAGTTTTCTATCAAGAAACCCCTGGGGCTTCCACTCTGCAAGGCAGAATTCAGATACTAGATTCTCATGTCAAGAACCTGATAAAATGATTGCTTACAGGATTAAAAAGGAACCTCATGTGATTCAACTCAAACCTCACCTAATCCTCATAACCACTTCCCAACGGTCCCTGCTGAGGAGCTCTCCTGCCTCTGCTGGACCACCCCGGGGACAAGGAACTGGCCACTTCCTGGACAAGCATCGTCCCTTCCCAGACATCTGAGAAGAAAGTCCTACCTCGTTTCAAACCACACCCAGCTTCTCATCCCCATGTATTCCGTTTTCCTTATAGCCAATGGGTCCTCCAAAAAAGGTCAAATCCCTCTTCCACATAACTTCAGATTTGTTAAGATGCCTGTCACATGTCCTCCTCAGCCTCATCTCTGGAAAGGCTGGTCACCTCCATTCCTTCCTCCTCTCCTCACATCACACAGCTTCAAATCCCCTCATGACCTTGACCTTATTTGAGTGTAACCATTTACAATAGTGAAGTGTGTGTGTGTGTGTGTGTGTGTGTGTGTGTGAGTGAAATGAACAAAGGGAATTTCTTTTAGTTTTCCTTTAAGTAGTTCATTTTTGCAAACATCAGGAAACAATTTCCGAGAGGCAGCATGACATATGATGACATAGGAACAAGGTTATCCAGAGCCCAGCACATCAGACAGTCTGGAAAACCCTTAAGTGAAGAATGCTTGTCTCCATGAAACCTTGATAATTTAAAAGGGACAATGACTATCTGAAGCAGTCAAGGTCTCCGTTAAATCCAGCAAAGCTAGGCAACTGGAGGGATGGGGGCAGGGGGGCTTCTCATGCAAGGGGACCCTTTGGTCTTTAGCGACATCATTATCTGCGGGTTATTATCATTACTACAAATACTAATACACTTTTATTAAGCACTGGCAATGACCCAGGGCAAGTGAGTTTAAGTTCATATTATATCCATTTTCATTATCGAGAGAAAAGAGGAGAATGAACAAAGGACTATAATGTGAACTTCTAAAGTAGGAAAAATGAAAAAAGGTTAATTAAAAAAAAACACCCACAGAGTAAAGAGAAAGGCTCCAACTGTTCGTAGTCAGGAGCCATGATGGATGGTGGATCCTGTCACCCTGGACTTGTCCCCTATGATTTCTTTCCATCTCTCTCTCTCTCTCTCTCTATAAAAAGATCCTCCTCTCAACTAAGGACATAGCAGGGATGGGGACGGGAGGGGGTGGGGAGAAGGGAAGTAGACTTTTATCTCAAGAACCCCTTTGGACTCTAAAATTCTACAAATCAATATTTCCTAATTCAAATATCTAGCCCCAAATAAAATCAAATTTTACGTTAAAAATACATTAAAATATAAAAATGAAATACAAATGTGAAATCATGAGACACTCCTTCCCCAAAAACCTGTTTTTCTTCCCCTGACTCTAAAATAGCCAAGTACACCACTCCTGCCTCTGGGTACACCCTGGCCTTCTGTACGGTTTACATCTCTTAGGACAAATGTAAGAAATTTCCCATCAGCCACCAAACCTCTTTGAAAGTGTCTCCTGTAGAATTACGCCTTCCTGCTTGGTAATTCAAAATATTATTTCTCTCCATCAAACAAATGCCTGAAGCTTTTCAACGTATAAACCAGTGGAACTTTAAAACACCAAGCAGGTCAGCAGAATGGACGTTTAAATGCAGCTGTGGTTTCCAGGCCAGGTGCCCTGTGGGAGGAGTGCTGTGTTTCGGGTGTAGACTTACATTACATGGTGAGGTGTTTGTAGCTACAATGTTGGAGCTACTTACCTTGGCTGACACTTGAATCCATCAAACAAATTATACATAAAACTTTGATGTCATTTGTGGTGTCGGCTAGAAGGGACCCTAAATAAGGTTAGTATGTGGTCCCATGTGTATCATGTTTATAGAAACAAGCCTGGAGACAGGCAGTGACTTACCCAAGGTCAGACAGCAGGACTAGGTCTTGAGTCCAAGTGCCTGAGTCCCAGAACCCAGGGCTCTTTCTACTAAAATGCAGTCTCACTGGCAGTGACACAAGATGGCATAGCTGATCTTAGGGGCGTCTTTCTAACGCCTCAAACCAGGATTAAGCAGTCCTACCCCGGCCTGACTGGTTTGGCTCAGTGGATAGAGCGTCAGCCTGCAGACTGGGGGGTCCCGGGTTCGATTCCGGTCAAGGGCATGTACATTGGTTGCGGGCACATCCCCAGTAGGGGGTGTACTGGAGGCAACTGATCAATGTTTCCAACTCTCTATTCCTCTCCCTTTCTCTCTGTAAAAAAAAAAAAAAAAACATATTAAAAAGTCCTACCTCAAACTATCTCCTCAGATACTATGAAAGTTGACTTAGAGAAAGGAGACAGCCACTCCCACCAAAATAAATAAATAAATAAATTAATTAATTAATAAACACACACCCAGGAGTAAACTTCTATAAATCTTATTGCTGGCCAGTGTTTCTGGTTGAAGGCCTTAACACCTTGATAGCAGGATCATAACATGTATTCTTATCCATATCCCACCTCACACCAACTATGAAGATCAAATTCAGTAAATGTTGACAGAGTAACTGAACTCAATCAAGTTAAAAGTGAGATAAGAATGACTAAATATTCAACAAATGGCATTGGATCAACTGGGTAATCATTTAGGGGGCATTGAGTTTGGCAGTGGAAGGACTAGGAGTGGGCAGGCATACCAATCAGATAGCATTTGTTTTGATAAGATGACTCCATGTGCAGACCGGTTAGGAGAATACTATGAAGCTCATCTTTCGGGGCTTACTCTGGGCAGACCCTGTGCTGTGAGCTGCACACGTATTCTGGCAATTCTTATAACCACTCTCTGAGGAGGGCATATTTATTCTGTTATACAGTTGACAACCTGAAGGTTTTAGAAGCCAAGCAATTGCTCAAGGTCTCCCTGGTAGGATGTAACAGAGTTTTTTAACAACTGCCATTTCAAACACCTTAAATTTCTAAAAATCGGCTAACAACCCTGAGTTCTCTTCCACTTAATGACATACTCCCACCAATGTGGGTGGTGGTGGCATTAACACTTCCCTATTCGTGGTTGCCTCGGCTGTAAGATGGGGAATTGGGAATAACCACTAGTGGGTGTAGGGTTTCTCTTGAAGGTGAAAGAACCTTTGCCAGCTCTGCTTTGCCAAAATAGTTCCGTGGAACATTCAAGATCCTTCCAATTCTTTCATCACTTATTTCCCAGTCAACTTTCCACCCTCACCTCCTGCTATTGCCCCCTTGAACCACCTGCTGCCTCCACCCTAAACACACCAAGCATGCTTTCATACACTCTCTACTGGCTGTTGAGAATGTCCTACTCCCTCTTCCCTTTCTGTTGACTCATATATCCTTCAAGACCAAATGTTGTTTCCTCTAAGAAATCATCCCTTTCTCCTCCAGGCAAAGTTGAGCATCCCCTCCAGGCTGTCAACACTGGCTTATGCACCTGCCCCTGTGAACGCTCCTTGAGTTTACTGGACAGTGTCATCTTCAGCCCCAGAACCTACTGCTTGTAAAGTGCTTAATAAATGTTTACTGAACAAAGCACTCCCTGAGTATTGGCTGGAAACAGTGCTATTTTTCTCCAACTAGTTTAATTGGTAAAATCCATACAAATATAACTTGAGTGCTGGCCTTTAGAGACCAATAAAATGAAATAAAAACACAAATTTGAGGCCAACATTGAGACTTAAGAAAAATTACCATAAAGTAACATTTCATGGAGGTTCATAGTTCAGATACTTATCATTGTTGACCGAACACACTTACCGAAGTCAATACTCTTTTATTCAACATATTAAATGTGTTGTTTAACTCTGGTAACCACAGCTGTGACTTAGTTAACGATCTCAATAAATCCTACTTAAATCAGAGACAGGAAAAAATTATGCAAATGAATTCTTATCTGCTTTTCTGCCCAAGGCATATTTGATAACAGATAAAACATACTCCAAATAGTTTCTACTTAATAGTAAGGAAGCCATTTGAGGTTTTATTTGAAACAAAATCAAGAACAAAGGAGAGGAGAAGCCTGCTGACAGTCACAAATGGTTTTATTTCGGAAAGAAATTACACATTAAAAGGAGACATAGTTAAGAGCTTACATTCACATATGGAAGTGAGTCTAGGAAAGTCAACAGTTGTTAATACACAAAGCCATGTGATTAAAAAAAGAACAGATAATGACAGATGGGCTAGCCTTAGATTCATCCACAAAATAATATCTTTTGTTTAAGAACAAAAATATATTGGTCTTTAAGATAACTCTTTGGAAAGGAGTTTGTCATTCCAATGGGCTTTGAGAATCAAACCAATCACACCAGTCTCTGTATCACACCCATCCCCTTCCAGCAGCGTGGAAACCATCCATCAATTACACCTTGCAGCTAGACAGGATGTCTTCCACTAATCTCTTGTAAACCCAGGCATCACCCTTAAGCCGCTGCCTCCTGATACCCACCACATCGGGTTTCTGAAGCTGGCATACTTCTAGTTCAAACTGCATTGTCACTTTGCCAAAATCTGACTGTGTTTGACACTTCAGTGTATAGCTGTGAAAAAAACAAGATAAGGAGCCAGTTAGTAGGAGAACCATGAATATTCTGTATAATACAAGAGATTTCTAAGCCTCTTGGAGGCCAGTGGACAAAATAAACCATTATTTCCTATTAAGCAATATATTACTGCTTACAGCTTCCAAATGGCCTCGCTAGGCGTTTGTGATGGAGTATGGCTGGTGTTTTCCCAGAAGCTGAACTAGGATCTTAAGAAAGAATAAGGATGAAAAGGCTTTACCAGAATTCTCCATTGCTCCAAAGAAAAGCCCTTCTTTCATAGCTAGACATGCCATTCACGCTCAAGAAATCTTCTGGCACCTTTTATGCAATTCTTTCAACAGTGTAATCCGTGAACATTAGGCCAATTCCAATGTTCACAACAAAGCAAAGCTCAGGGAAGATTAAGAATATTTTTTTTTTGCATGCACCTCATCAGAATCTTCTGTCTTTCATATAAATAAGGATGAAGCCACCAACCTGTCAGAGGACACAAGGTTTTGAGGTCTCTCCTATGGTAATAAGAAGTTACGATCGCCACACTTTATGGCAGGGTTATAAAAGAAAGCCCAAAGAGGTGGTGCATTCCCATGGCGGAAACGTTCGGCATACATAGTCAGAACTGCATGTGACCTCCTCTGACAATGGAAAGGCCAGACTAAATGAAGCCTTAAACACAGCTTAAGAAACAGGTATAACTGAAGGACTTGTGTGCATGCATATAAGCATAACCAATGGACACAAGACACTGGGGGAAGAGGGCATGTATGGGAGTGTGGGGGAGAGGGGGAGCAATGGGAAGATACGTACACATGTAATACCTTAATCAAAAAAATTTAAGAAAAGAAAAGAAACAGGTATGTTCCTGAAAAGCTGCATAAATTGAATTCATGGAAATCTGTTTTTATTATCTTACATTGTATTTTAGTTTTATTTCATTGTCTTACTGATCTTCAATAAACACAAACAATAACCAGTAGGATAAATTTTAAATTTCAGGTCCCTATTCAGGGGCACAGGATTCGGAGCTGGTTCGCAGAAGTGTGGAGGTATTTATTACTTCTATCTGTTATGTATTATGAGGTTTCACAGAATATCATTATTTTTCTAACTTAGTTATGTGTTTTGGGGCTTTACTACTTAAAAATAAGCAGTCAATCTCAGTAATTCCTAAAGGAGTACAGTTATGGCTCCCGATGGGAAAATGAAGCATTTAGTCATAGGAAAGAGAAAAAGCAATTTTTCTGATAGGAATAATATGGACTGTACCTGAAACTGGTAATACCTAATGAAAAACAAAGAAGGTAAAAAAGAGGATCAAGGCAAAGACCTTCTGGTTGACCGGGAAGTTAGAAGAACAAATTTTGGTTAACAGCCAGTTAGTGATCTGTTGCAGCTCAGATGATGAAGGAAAGATCATTGAAAGTCTCTGATATAGATTTGGCTAGAGGTTCTGAAACTATTGCTAAACCCCACGCATGAAGGACAGGTCAGAGCAAGTTAAACGTGTCCTAACGATATACAGGTGCTCGCCCGTGTATAGAGTGAAAAGCAAAATTACTTTTGTTAAAGATGACTCTTAAAAATCTCATCTCTCGGTTGACTAGCCTATTTAACAGTTTTTATTAAATATTAGTGGATCTTCTTAGCTGTGTTTGAAGAGACATAACTGAGTGGGAGGTCTTGGGAATAGGAACATCTTAGGTGAGAGTGAGGGCCAGGCTGTTTAGACCATGCGATCACAGCCACCGAGGTGGTGAAGGCAGATCATCCCACATCTTAGGGGAAATGACTTCCTAACACTGAAAGCCCAATCCTGTAAAACAGCGAGTCATAAAGAGCAGGCGTCTATAAAAGCCTGGATTTGCCTCAGGTATCTCACAAGTTTAGATTACAATTTATAAATATTACTGAAAAGTAGAACATGAAAGAAAGAATAGGATGTAAAAGAAAACTGGAAGTTGTTCAGACTTTCCTACTTTGAGAAGTCTAATTTTTAAAGTAGTGACAGAATGGGTACTTAAAAACAAAAAGAGAATAAATTCTGAACAATGATACTCACAAAAGCTTTTTGGAGTGAGGTGGGAGAAATATATCTATTGTTTAAAGGGAAGAAAGGAATCAACCATGTTTTCTGAAAGCTCGAAAGATATCGAGTAATAAATCCAACAGTCTATCAGGTTGCTTCTTACCCCTTCCGCACAAAGTCAACGTGCTTCTTTGGAAGAATAGCCATTATTTCATTCAAGAGCTGATCTGGATTCACCAGTCTGGTTGTAGTCACATTATAGTGAAGCTTAAAAAGATAAAGGAGTGAGAAGTCAATCTTTACATCAACACAAAGATCATCCTGCCTGATTTAGAGAACAAAATTTCCTCCATGTACTAAGATTTCAAATGAAAATATTTCAAGAAAAATACTGAAAGAATTTACAACCCCCTCTTGGTAAACTGTATTAATATGGCACTGGGAAAGCTTGGAGAAATCATGTTTATTATTAACTATTTCCATATCATCCTTTTAATACTTTTATCTTCCTCTCCTACCAATCTTTTTAAAGAAATAAATACTAAATAATGTCTATTTGTTTAAACTGTACCTGTTTCTTCCTTCCTACACTATGACAGAGACACTTACAGTCCTAAAACATAAACTGAGGGGAGATGAAACAAATGCCCTAGAAATTTCCATTTGTATATAGCTGGATTAGTTTCCTTAATTCTTTCTTGAGTATTTTAAAAATATTATAGAATACCAGGGCTAGCTTTCTTTTAAATAAATGTTTTTTAAAAGTCAGTCATCTTGCCGAAACTGGTTTGCCTCAGTGGTAGAGCGTCGGTCTGAGGACTAAAAGGTCCCAGGTTCGATTCCCAACAAGGGCAAGTATATTGGTCGATGTTTCTCTCTCATCGACGTTTCTAACTCTCTCTCCCTCTCCCTTCCTCTCTGTAAAAAATCAATAAAATATATTTTTAAAAGTCAGTCATCTTGCCTGGCTGGTGTGGCTCAATGTTTGAGCATCAATCTATGAACCAAGAAATCACAGTTCAATTCCTGGTCAGGCATATGCCTTGGTTGTGGGAGCATGCAGGAGGCAGTCAATCAATGATACATCTCATCATTGATGTTTCTATCTTTCTCCCTCTCCCTTCCTATCTAAAATCAATAAAAAAAATTTTAAAAAATTTAATTAAAAAAGTCAGTCATCTTGAAGGTGATGGTTTCATAGGTGCATATCTATTGCTAAAAGTATGTTAACTATACATTTTTAAGATGTGTTGTTTACTATATGTCAATCATACCTGTATAAATCCTTTTCTTAAGAAAACAGTCAATATAAAGAAAATACCAGAGGCCAAAACTGGTTTGGTTCAGTGGATAGAGCATCAGCCTGCGGACTGAAAGGTTCCGGATTCGATTCCACTCTGAGTTTCACAAGGACGTGGGCTGTGTCTTATTCATCCCTTACCTCTTACTTCCCCAAACAAAAATGTCATTCATTAGATGTCATTCATCAGAGAGAATCCAAGAGAGTAAGAAGTACAATATTTTATACCTACTAATAACTTATTTTACTTTTCCTTCCCCACCAAATATAGCGCCCATCTCACTGACACATTCAATTTTTTAAAGCCTAGTGTCTATTAAATGCAATCCAAACCTCTTAGCCCACCTTCTAGCCTGTCGCTCACTATTTTCTTCACACACATCACACTCAAAGTTCAAATGAACTTCCCATGCATTCAAAGAGTCTATGAGGGCTTAAAAATTATCCATGTGCCAGGGACTCTTCTGTGGTGCCACTGAGCTCAAGTCCCCATCCTTAAGGCAGTTGCTCATAGATGTCCCATGCTTCCCCACCTCCATGTTGCCTCAGTGATTAATCCCTCTACCCCAATTTGAATATGTAAATTCTAGTTATTTGCTCCTTGAAAGTGGTGGCCTTATCTAATTTATCTCTGCAGTCTCAAAGCCCATTGCATAGTAATACGCATATTTTAGATGCTCAAAAATATTAACTAGCCCTCGACGGTTTGGTTTAGTAGATAGAGTGTCAGCCTACGGACTGAAGGGTTCTGGGTTCAGTTCCTGTCAAGGGCACGTGCCTGGGTTGCTGGCTCGATCCTCAGTGGGGGGCGTGCAGGAGGTGGCCGGTCAGTGATTCTCTCCATCAAGATGTTTTTCTCTCTCCCCCTCTCCCTTCCTCTCTGAGATCAAAAAAATATATTTTTTAAAAGAAATAATTATAAAATATATATATATTAACTAAATGCTCAATGAGTAAATAAATTTAAAAATACTAATCCATTCATTCAGTACTTTGATTAAAAAAAAAAAAAAAAAAGCCCTAACCAGTTTGGTTCAGTGGATAGAGCATCGGCCTACAGACTGAAGGGTCCCAGGTTTGATTCTGGTCAAGGGCATGTACGATGTTTTTCTCTCATCAATGTTTCTAATTCTCTATCCCTCTCCTTTCCTCTCTGTAAAAAAAAAATCAATAAAATATATATATATATATATATATATATATATATATATATATATATATATATATATATATTTTTTTTTTTTAAAGTAGTCCAGTTAGGAGTCACCTTCTGAAATCCACATTGAAGATTTAGTCTACTTACCTTTCGTCTTCTTGGTCCATCTTTGGCACAGCCCTTCCATTTGCTCCTGGTAAACACAGTAATAACCTTATCCAACCCTCTCTCAAGGCTGCCAAACACTTTGGTTGCTTTTCTTTTTGGAGTATCCTCTACATGTGCTTGGTTGAGATCCAGTTCCACTGAGCGACACCTTAAAGAAACAAAACACGAAACAACCCCCAAGCAGAGCTAGGCCTCCTGCCCACTGGGGCCTCACAGGCTGTGCTCGCGTCCCGTTTGCCCGGCAGGCCTCATTTGGGTATCCCAGGGCCAGCCCACCTCACTGCTCAAAATTCTTCTACTGGAATTTAGTCCCCATCCTTTCCCCCAGCCAAATGCCACTTGGAAAAACGATTTTATCCCTACCTTTTAAAAAAAATGTCAAATAGACACAAAAGTTGAACAAATGTACAATGAACAATTGTTAATATTCAGTCACATGTATTGTCACACAGATAATAAATACATTAAATATATGTACAACTTTCCCGAGCCATCTGAAAATTAATAATGTCATAGTTCACATTCTAATACCTAGTTCACATTCTAATTTTCTCAATTGTACTCAAAATTGATCCTGCTTGAAAAAGTAAGTATAAAAGACAATGAAAGGTCATCTTTGCTGCAGAACCACTCAGACAAGAAAGTTTTCTTTGAAACACCTTTTAGTATCTTTATTATTTTTGAGCAACTGCTATCTATTAGTGAATGTCTATGCTCTATTGGCAAAAGTACAGAGAAACGTGAGCCCCAGAGAAAAAATCTACATGGCTGAGGCCCAGGCTGCTGTCTTCCCAGCCTGCTGTATCTTAGGTTAAGGTGCCAGCCCTTCCGCTGATAGGTTCACAATTCTACCCCCTGAGGAAAGCAGTGGCAATAGCCTCAGTAATGGCCAAAGACCATCCTCAGACAGACATTCCTACAGTCGGATAGAATCTTCACGATGGTTTGCCTTAATCAGGTTTATCATATATGAAAAAAAGGAAATCTGGTTACACATACTAAAGATCAAAAGTCTAAGAAACACTTACCGCCTCTCAGGGCTAATGACACCTGTCGTTAACTTCTCTGTTCCTGCAGGATTTACTGGTGTTTTAATTGGGGTTTCCTTCAGGCCCTGGTTTCTAACTATTAGAAAAACAACAAACACAAACCAAACAGAATTGACATACTATAGTTTCAAAATTTCTATCAAGAATGCATACATCACCCCATTCCGTGACTCAGAAATGTTACCACTTCGCCAGTGATGCTAAAGCTACAATTCTGTAAATAAATGTTTCCATGTGATTTATAATAAAAACAAAATCATTTTGCTTTGTATGTGTGGCTCTCCTTTCTCTTAACTGCTTATGATTTTATTACAAATATGACAGATCTAAACAGATCATATAAATACAGATTTTGTGATTAATGATTCTCCTTTCTATAAATGAAAGTCAATCTGTGTTTACACAAAGACTCAACTTATGCCTTTCATTGATCTAGCACTGAGAGGTGTTAATTCAATCCACAGCTCAACTCAACCTGTTAAGCCAGTGATTTTCAGCCTTTTTCATCTCATGGCACACATAAACTACTAAAATTCTGTGGCACACAAAAAATATTTTTGCCTACCTGACAAAAAAAATAGGTATAATTTTTATTGATTTAAAAAATAACAGTAATTACCTAACCTTTTTGCCCCTAGGTGATTTTTTAAAAACTCAGATGCCTATACTTGTATATAAGGATTTCTAATATCAAAAATTAACCAATCAGATGTAACCTTATTATGGGATGTGACCAATAAGATGCAACTCTATTATATGACCTATATATTTATGGTTCAAGACAAGGCATTCACATTGGATGGCTATTGTTGTATTAACTGTTGTTTGGTGTGTTTTGTTTGTTTGTTTGTTTGTTGTTTATATAGTTTGTGTCCCTAACTATATAAGTCAGGTATTACATGTTTTTAAAATTCTTGCAGCACAGAGAAGTGTCCCAGTGGAAGTATGACAAAAGTTACTAAAGAGGAGTGAGCTGTGGCTCTTTTTATATTCCTTATCCCAGAATTTTGTTGTATGCTAATGGTGCATGTGTATCCCATGATAGTTTGTGACAAATATGCATTAACAAATCTGGTTGCCAGTGATTAGTTAACTTTTTCTTCATGATGTAAACCTTATAACCCTTTAGAGATAATAATATTCACTTTATAAAATATGATACTGGATTTTTAAAAAACGATCAGAGGTTTTGTTTTGTTTAAGACTATTCAGCACTATTCTCACTGGTTCTACAAGAACAGGAAAATAAGATCAATCAACAACAGTTTTCATCTTTGTACACTGAGAGTATCTACTACCATACATAGTTATCCTTCAACAAATTGTCACTGACTGGCTTCTACAGGATTCAGAGAAATGAAATTAATGTTTATGTCAAAAGTGACTCAGAGCAAAAGTAAAATGCAAAGCACTAATGGAACCTATCAATCGGGACTGAGACACTCGCTCCCATAGGCAGCTCTTATGTTTAAAGAAAAACAGCCAATTATAGTTGTTGACCAGCAAAATGTTTCTCACAGGGACAAGTCATGCAAACTTTAAAATTATAAATTCTCAACTATCCATATTTTAAAACCTTCAGAAATACATAAAAAGCAGAAAATATCAATGATAGAAGGGATAGCAAACATCAAAGGCTCTTTCTAAAAATGCCCTGAATGAGCTGAAGGTCCATCTTACCTCGCTGCCCAACCCACTCACAAAAGATGTTGTACTTTTGTTAAGAGAAATAACAGAAGAGATCCCCCTCACTGGAAAAAATTCAATAGCAAGTACTACTGAGGTCCTACTATGTGCAAATGTTATCTCACTAAAACTTCTTAACAACCACAGGCAGCCACACACTCATCTCATCATCACTGCAAACTGGCCTCACAAGTTGGAGGAAAACGTTGTTTGAGTTAATGAATTAGAGAATGCAATTAACAGGACTTTCAGCAAATATTCTGACCAAGTTCTTCATATCTTTACATATAAGTAGACCTCTGGAACTGGCCAGCAGCCCCACTAGCAAACTGGAAGCACAACGACAGGATGCGAGTTGCCAGCAGTTCCCATGGCCGTGTTTCAGAGTTTGGATTCATTAGGATGTTAACATAACAATATCAGGTCACAATTACTGGGAAAAGGCTAATAAAGTTTAGGTGTCATTTTAAAAAGCGACAGAGACTAAATCATAGTAAATAAAAACCCTCCAGCCTTTAATTTATTCATGCCTTCATTCAACAGATATGGCCCCCATTATATTAAGCACCTACTATGTACGGACTATGCCATGCTGCAATAGAGACAGCAGACGGCCTACTCTCATGACACTGTCTTATCCTGGTGAGACCCAGGCATAGTGACAAAATAGAATATGTTTAGATGAGGCCAGCAATAAAAGCGCTGAGGTGTCATAAAGGAAACAGCATAAATAACTGGTGATGATAAAGCTGAGGAGAGGAAACCAGGGGAAGAGCGAGTTGCAAAGTGTGGACACTGATATCTGGAAAAACACTGCAGCTTTTCCCTGTCTGCGGGAGCATGGGCGGTAGTACAACGCAGAGCAGGATCAGATACCAGAACCGGAGATCCGATGAGTAAGAACGGGTCCGCAGAGACTTCAGTTTAGTCATTTTAAGTGAGAGCAGAAGGGTGGGGCAAGCAAGATCTAAACCTGGATGACCTTGGGCAACTCCTTCCCTCATCTGAATCGCAGTTCCTCAGCCACGAGAAGGGCAGTGGATTAAATGAGCTCTAACTTGCCTTTCAGCTTTGATATCCTATGATGCTATGATTCCATTTTATATGTATAAAGTTGAGGAAAATTAGAAGTTGACTAATATGCTTTCATTTCGGCTAATCAAAATAACACCTAATAAATAAAAAAAGCAGGCTGACTTCTCCCAGAGACTCCTGAGAGCAGTGCTGGCCATTTCTGACCTGCTACTCATTCATGCGGCATGGTGAGAAGAATGGGCTTTGAAGGTGTTTCAGCAAATACCTTTGGAGGGTGTAGTGTAATGATTGGGTGTAGTGAGTATTTCTCTTTTATGCTGGTTCTTATTAGCTGGAGTCTTTGGCTCTGGAAGTACAAAGCCGTCTTCATTCTTCACAGCGGACTTGGGAGTATATATATTCTCTTTGTTCTTTAATTTATTGGCAGATGCTTTGCATGAAACTGGAGTTAATGATTTAGATTCCAAACCGTTTGATTCTGTCCACTGCTTGGCAAACTGGAAAAAAAAAAATCACTAGATAAAGCACAGTGAAGGAGAAAAGTCAATTTCTTTACAACATGGCTTTAATCATTTGCAAATTACCTTGTACCATTTTTCCTAAAATGAAATACTATCAAAAAGGTATTATTACCAGTACCAAGAAATTTGAAAATGTACATTCCATTCTCTTTAGGAAGTGTAGATCACTTTAGTCTGTTCTATTGACAGGTAATTTTCAACATGTTTCAGGCCAAGTTTTCACTCAAATATACCCAGATCCTAGGAAATATTGAGAACGATCACAAATAAACCCTTAAAAATTGTTTCCTATACCTAGATTGTTATAATAAAAATAATATGTACCAAAAATAAAACTTTAGTAGATAATTAATGCAGAAAAACCATGTTAAAATATTCTAACAGAAATGTTGGATAGAAAGTATTTTTTTTAATATATTTTATTGATTTTGTACAGAGAGGAAGGGAGAGAGATAGAGAGTTAGAAATATCAATGAGAGAGAGTCATCGATCAGCTGCCTCCTGCACACCCCCCACTGGGTATATGCCCGCAACCAAGGTACATGCCCTTGACCGGAATAGAACCCGGGACCTTTCAGTCCCCAAGCCGACGCTCTATCCACCGAGCCAAACCGGTTTCGGCAGAAAGTATTTTTTAATCGTTTTGAATTTATGGTTGAGCTTGCTAAACAGTAAGGAAAGTCCTCAGAGGTCAAACTAAAAACAGGAGCATGAACCCAGAAATGTAACCAAGGATGAGACTCCCCACTGCCCTAAGGGCATCTACCCTCAATCCTGGATACCCCACGGCATAGGCTTTAATACTGTGGAAGCCTTACACCTATGCCAGGGTTAGATCCGAAGCTCCCGTGAAGAGCCAGGGAAGGCTATTTCTAAAATTTTTAACGTGAATTAAATATAAACATGCCCTGCAAAGAAGTCGGCAAGGAAGTGTCTATCTTGTCCTGAGCTCCGGAGGAGAAAACAAAGTCTCTTTAATAATTTGTAAGCAACCACAGAATGGTCTTTACATAGGCTGCAAGCCCAACTTCATCCTATGTGCATGGACCCTGGAGTCAAAAGCCTAGAATTTAATTTAAAGTAGTCCTACTAAATTGTTTGTGTTCCAGGAGCATGGGAGAAGCAAACACAACTCCCATCTGAAAGAAAAGCTTCACTCCAACACAACCCAAGCTCTCCCCTCTGCTGAGTTGGGGGGAGAGGGAACTGACTACAAAGGGGCATGTGAGAGCTTGGGGGGCAACAGAGCTGTTCTTGATTTTGGCGGTGGTTACACGACCGTATGCATTTGGCAAAACACAGAACTATACACTAAAATAGTGTATTTAATGATTTAACTACATGTAAATTATACCTGAGAGAGAGAGAGAGAAAGAGAGACAGAGAGACAGAGAGACAGAGAAAGAGAGAGGTAATAAAGTGTTCCAAAATGGAATCTTGGCTTTCTTCAACTTGGAAATAATTGGCATCTCTTTCATTCTATTCCAACAATCTCTCATTCAATATTTTCTTTATTTTATTTATTTGAGAGATCATATTTTTATAATTGAGACAATATAATCTGTTTTAAGTAATAATAAAATTAACCAACCTGTGGTGTTTGGGGAGTAGCTACACCTGTTGATGAATTGTCTTCATAACATTCATAGTCTATTAATCCAGCCACATAATTTTCATCACTTGTCGACATATCTTCTAAACTCAGGTTCTTTGACTATTCAAAAATAGAAGGGTCATGATTTAGTTTTTAAAATAGCATATTCCCAGTGCAGGGCAATGCCCTGGAAGCAGAAACAAATGATAGTATATTGAAGGAGCTTATAATCTCTCATCCACCCTTCCAGCTCGAGTGCTCTCTCCTTTCCCCCCTACTTGAACTCTTCATTTTGCTAAACGGATCTAGTCACTGTCAACATAGTATGTCAAGCCCACATTTAGGTGCCTGAGCTTTTGCTAATTACATTCATCTTGCCCTGAATACTGTGCTTTCTTTTCCATTTTTCTAATTTGACTGTGGGTCCAGTTTGGATCACCCATTGCGATCATGCCCATCCTCTACAGCCCCTAGAACACCCTCTGGCCCCTTCCCTGGCACTAATCATCTACTACTGTGATTTTCAATTGATGTGCAGCAAGAATTTTTAAAACATGCAATACCTGACTATTTAGTCAGGGGCACTGATCTCTTTCCCTTAAACTCTCAAATAAAAAAATGATAATAGCCAACACAACAATAGCCATCCAGTGTGAATGAATCAAAATTACACCTAATTTTTTTGTCACATCAACAAAAAATATATATTTTGGTGCGCCAAAGAATTTTAGTACTTTGTTTCTGTGTGCCATGAGATGAAAATGGCTGAAACTGGCTGGTCTATGATGTGATATAACACAGCTGTTAGAAACCAAGTACCACATTCATAGAGATCTGTCTAACATGGGGCCTGAAAATGCTAATGTTGATGATGATGTGATCTTTTGTGATTCTTGAATCAGATGGTATTATTGTTTCATTGAAAGTTTCATCTATTGGTTAACTATTATTTCTCATAACCCCCCAAAGGAAAAAGGTGATTTGATCAAAAGGGAAAATAGTACAAAAAGACTTATGTGGCTTGATTCAAATCTCAATGATTTGCATAAAGATCAGAAAAGAATCCAAAATTTGATTTCTACTTCATTTCTTGTCATTAAAATGTCTCTCTGGTATATATACATTGATTCGATAATATGAGTTAAATGCCCAAATAATTAAATTACAAGGTAAATGTTGATTAGATGGAAGTTAAGAGTAAATATCTTCCCAGATCTTTTCCACCTGGATATGTTATGAATCACACAAGCACATGAATTAAGACCAGGCCCATCCAATAACTTGGGGAAATGTTTCAGACAGACCTCTTACCTGAGGTATCATGAATTTAAAACTTTAGCTGAAGTGTTTATTCTAAGTGCACAGTACCTACTGCCTTCCTGAGATTACCTCGATCAGAAGCAAAGCTTATGCTTTGGTGTCCTCCTCTACCCAAAGGTGTTAACTTGAGTCTGACAGTTTATTTAAAGGGTTTGGTGACAGTTTGTTTAAAGGGTTTGGTGACTTGAGTCTGACAGTTTGTTTAAAGGGTATGGCTGATGGGCTGATCATAAAGCCCATGGATAAAAGATCTGCCTGGGCGTGGGGTATTCACCAGCCAACAAACTCTCCAAGAACAGGAATAAGATTATCTCACTTCAGAGATTTCTTTACATAACAGACAACTTGCACTCACACCTTTTAATTTTTAGTTTGGTCAAAGACAAACTGGGGAGGAAGGAAGAGAGACAAGTTAGGCTCGAGTATCTGGTATAGCTGAGTCATGGCCATGAGACCCACTGTATCTGCAGCACATGAGTGACAAGTGACAAAAAGAGAGATCTAGTCCGGCTGGTGTGGCTCAGTGGCTCAATGGATCTAGTCCGGCTGGTGTGGGTCAGTGAGCACTGACCTATGAACCAGGAGGTCACAGTTCAGTTCCCGTCCAGGGCACATGCCCAGGTTGCAGGCTCAACTGCCCTCTCCACGCACCCTCCCTCCCCCGCATAGAGGGCAAGCAGGAGGCAGCTAATCAATGTTTCTTATCAATGTTTCTTATCAATGTTTCTATCTCTCTCACCCTCTCCTTTCCTCTTTCTGAAATCAATAAAATCATATTCTTTTTAAAAGGTGCCAACATTTACCTCGATGTTTGTTAATGGGGTACCACTGACTTGTCCCCAGGAAAAAGGCGGAAGCCTTAAACGAACTGGTTTCCCCCGAGCCTTCTTGGCTAGAAGCAGAAGATAGGTCGCTGTGAGATGATCATATTGCCACTGGAAGAAAAGAAAATCAAGTTGTTTAGAAGATTAAATGTGTTTTTTGAAATAATGTTCTATTTTAAATTAATTTTTTTCCTGAATGTAACATTCAGAATTTTTATTTTATTTTAGTTTTACAAGGCATATAATGAAAAACAGCGATCCCCTACACCACACCACACACACCCATTTCTGCTCCCCAGAAAGAACTACATTTAAACACATTTAGCTATTTTTTCTAAATTCCTAAATTAACTATTTATATAGCTTTAATTTTTTCTTTAGCTTCAGATATCATTTTTAGATTTCCTACTGTGTAGCATTTAGCTCTACTAAAATTCCTTCCTTCCTTCCCCACACATCTCCTCCCTACATTCTCCTGTTATAATTTTGTTGTAATTTTAGTAAATCAATATTTGTTATTATTATGGTATTCACAAATAAGTAAAGGTAATGTTCAAATATTTAATTAGTACACCAACCAATCAGAACAGAGGCCAAGAGGTGTATACGGTTCTGGGGGCCCCTGTGATGCTGATTACTGTCCTTTCAATGATGGGTTTGAGGTGGGCCTAGAGGAAGGTGCCTAGAGCCCAAGGGAGGCAACAGGGCAACAGTGTGGGTACTCTGGGTGGTAATTATTTACCAGTCAGTGTATAAATATTAGTCCCTTACAACCAGTATGGCCACACTGGCTGAGGATTAGCCTGCAGTTAAACCACACATGTAGCTGTCCTTGCATTTCCTTTTTTTGTAACTTGTTTTTCCCTAAAGTTAAATCTTTTAAAGGCAGTTATTTATCTTACTAATTCAACTCCACAGTCTCCGACACCCTTCACCTCCTCCCAACATGCTCACACATATCAACTAATTTGTCTCTTTCTCTGCCTCCCTTTTGGAGACATTCCTCCTGATCTCTGCATTTCATACTCCACTCTGGATTGGCTTCTTTCTCAGCCTGCAACCCAACTGTTAGTCTTGGGATTGCCTTCACCTCTATCCTACAATGTGTTTGTCTTTCTCCCTCCCTTCCTTCCTTCCTTCCTTCCTTCCTTCCTTCCTTCCTTCCTTCCTTCCTTCCTTCCTTTCAATGATCTTAGAGAGAGGGAGGAAGGGAGGAAAGAAGGGAGGGAGGAACATCAATGTAAGAGAGAAATATCCACTGGTTGCCTTCTGCACGCACCCAGACCCAGACTGGGGATCGAAGCTGAAACCCAGGGATGTGCCCTGGCAGGGAACCCACCACCTTGTGGTGTATTGAATGATGCTCCAACCAACTAGACACACTAGCAAGGGCCTAAGTATTCCTTTTCTTGGTTTACTTTGTTGTTCTGGTGGAAACATCTCCAATAACTTCCTGAGGATAGATGAAGAGTAGGTAAATTTTTTGAGAGCTTGCTTGTCAATTCTAACCACACATTTGATTCTAGTTTGGCAAAGTATAGAATCCTAGGTTGATAATAATTTTCAGTTTTGAAGACATAGATCTATGGTTCTCGCTTCTAGTATAGCTATGGAAAAATCTAAAGCTTTTCTGATTCCCAAGACTTTGTGTATGATCTTTTTTGGTTTTTGTCCCTGATAATTTTTAATCTTCCTTTCCCTAGTTTTTTGAAATTTCACTCCAGCAGGCCCTTGTGTGGATCTATTTTCATCATTTTGCTAAGCCCTGGTGAAGCCCTTTTGTTCTTAGAAACTCTTTTCTGGAATATTTCTTCAGTGGTTTCTTCTCTTCTTTCCTCTGTTTTATCTTCGTGGAACTTATATTATTTGTATGTAGGACCTTACTTAAGTCTTTTCTTCTATTTGTGCATCTCTTTGTCTTTAGGTTCTACTTTCAGAAGGTTTCACATTAACTCATTTTCCAAACATTTCTACTGAGCTTTTTTTTTTTTTTGTCATATTTTAAATTTCCAAGAGCTATTTCTTGAAATGTTCTTTTTAGTCATCTTATTCCTATTTCAAAAAAGAAATAGCTTCTCTTATCTCCAAGAATGTTAGTTATCATTTCTTAGCCATTTCCCCCCACTTCCTGTTATCTTTCTCCCTGCCTCCTCCCTCACCCCCCGAGTATCTTTACTTTTTCTTCCTTCTCCTGGCCAACCCCACACCATTTATTTTGACCTGTGGTTTCATGTTAGAGGCTTTCCTCTAATATCTGGTGATCTTTGGCTGTCTGTCTCTACTTAAAAGTGAAGAATTATAATAACACAGCTAATTAAAGGCTCTATGTGTAGTCTGGGGCTGTTTAACACCTTAGGGACTTTTCTCTAAGGCAGTGATTTCAACTGCTGTTCTGCAAGAATTTTTAAATCATGCAATACCTGCCTATTTAGTCAGGGGCACTGACCTCATTTCCCTTAGACTGTCAAATAAAAAATGACAACAGCCAACACTACAACAGCCATCGGGTGGGGATGAATCAAAATTACACCTATGTTTTTGTCAGACTGGCAAAAAATATATTTTTGGTGTGCTGCAGAATTTTAGTATTTAGTTATGGGTGCTGTGAGATGAAAAGGGTTGAAAATCACAGCTCTCAGGTAAACACACACAAGAAAACTGAACTCCTAACCATTGCTATAGCAAGTAGTTTTTTTTTTTCTCCTGGCTTTCCCCTAGAGAGGAATCTTCCAATATTTTCTCCACCCTCACTGCAGACAGCATAAGATCCTCGCTCCGGCATTCTCAGAGGTGAACAGTGAAGGGGGCCAGAGGCAGTGATTCACTATTCAATATGAGGACTGTGTGTCCATGCATCCTTTTCAAAACAGCTCATTGCCCCACCTGAGCTACGTCTGGGACAAGAGTGCCTCTTGGCCAAAACCGATTTGGCTCAATGGATAGAGTGTTGGCCTGGGGACTGAAAGGTCCCAGGTTCGATTCTGGTCAAGGGCATATACCTTGGTTGCAGGCACATCCCCAGTGGGGGCTGTGCAGGAGGCAGCTGATGGATGTTTCTCATCGATGTTTCTGACTATCTCTCTCCCTTCTTCTCTGTAAAAAATCAATAAAACATATCTTTAAAAAAAAAAAAAAAAAAAAAAGAGTGCCTCTTGTCCAGTGTCCCCAATCTCCTGCTGGGGCGGGAAGAGGTGGCTGTCGTGCGGCACAGGTAGAAAAAGGGACTTGGGTTCTAAATGCTTCCAATACAGTCTTTCAACCGACCTTCCTGGTTTCCAGCTGCTCACTTCCCTGATTTCAGAGGCTCCAGGCATCCCGACCCCCCAGCCTTTCTGGAGCTCCAGGGCTCCGATCAGGTTGCTGATTGTCCTTTCCCACTGCAGGCACTCCGGCTCTCAGCTTTCTCCAAAATGCGATGCCAGCGCCCACTTGTCTACTTCATAACTTCCAATTTTAGCGACATTACTTTTATCTCCTTTCTCATTCTCTTCACTGTGATTTTCCTCGCGCTTTTCTCCCTTTGTTATTTTTGTGAGGTTTTAGAAAATGTTGGTTGCAAACATATTTGTTCAATCCACTGTGCTTAACTGAAAATTTCTCAATAACGAACCCATAAGACTATGAGACTCTCTGCCTGCACGAGTGTTCAATTTTAATAGCAGCGATAATATTTAAATGCTATGTGTCTCCTCGAAAAGTACATGATCCAAAGAGGTCTACTACCAGTTGTTTTTATTAGTAGACTTTATCAGTTAATATTTCAGATGGCCACAAATATATGCTTTGAAATTTATACAATGGATCTATCCATCTAGTGGGAGAAGTATAAGCTACTGTGATGAATTATCACAGAACACTTCCTTTAATCCAGACAGGGCATGGGGAAAGGTTTCATGGAGGAAGTACTTGGAAACCAGGTGAAAACTACGTAGTTAGAATCACTCTCCATTTTCCAAAAACTACATTAAAGATTTTTTTCCTACCTCCCACATCTATGGTCTCATCTCTGACAGCCACCTTTCTGAAAAAGATGCCATAAACTAATTAGAGAACATGGCAAAGAAACAAGTTGCCACTTGCTTATCAACAATGGCATACCCCAGGCATTGCAAACAACACCTGGACAGTGCTAGCATTTTAAATGGAGTTTTCTAAGCATGCCTATACTTTTACAACCATCCCCTAAGCCCTCTTTTCCTTCGAGGCATAGAGAGCATCCTTTTTATAACTTTTTTACCATAGCCTCTGCATATTACTCATTATGATAAGGTGCACAGGGGAGTTCTGTGTTGAATAACAGATAAATCAACACATTAGTTACACTTTCAGGCGATGTCAATCCTCAAGTCTAACACAACCAATGTCTCCCTTATCTTTTAGACAGTTCCCTCTTTTGAAAGTCAAATGTCTGAAAGTAAAGCAATAGCTTTATCTGTTATACGAAAGAACCATTTCTAGAAAACGAAAAACATTTTTAAAATCCCATCACTGTTCAGACAGACCAAATATTAAAGAAATGCCCAGGCACCTGGGCTGAGCAATTGGGACAGAGGGTTGAAAAATTGAAGAGTAATCCACTATCCTTCCCCTGACCTTGCTCCCAAGGCCTTCAATCTCTAAGCTCCTGCCACCACAATACATGGGTATTCGCATTGCAGGAGTGGGGTAAAGGGATGCCTTGGTCTGAATCGGTTCTCATAGGCACACGTGACCCTCAGTGAAGTTCCCCAACCAGATGACTGGGAGCTCCCACAATCAGAGCCACTCATAGCTGGAAGAATTGGGGGAAAGTAAGGAAAGCAATGAAGTGAAAGCTCTAGCACTGCTACCGGAAATCTCAATAAGACAGTTCAAAATCATTAGACATATGTAACTCTGAGTTCTACATACTGTATGTAAAAAACAGCAATTTAAGAGTGCTTTGGCTCAGTGGATAAATCGTCAACCTGCACACTCAAGGGTCCCAGGTTTGATTCCTGGTCAAGGGTAAGTAACTCGGTTGCAGGCCCTGGTCCGGGTGAGTGTGGGAGGCAACCAATCGATGTGTCTTCCTCACATCAATGTTTCTCTCTCTCTGACTCTCCCTCTCCTTGCCACTCTCTAAAAGTCAGTGGAAAAATATCCTCAGGTGAGGAATAATATTATCTATTCTGTTTTCTGTGTCAGATGTAAAGACAATTTCTAGTTCCATTTCACTTCTAAGTTTCAAAATTGTATTTAGAGATCACATAAAGGATACTATTTTAAAGACCTTTTTTTTTTTTTTTTTTTCCCCAATGATTCTTGAAATTCTGAGTCTGTTACTTTTAAGATTCAAATTTTAAAAATTTGTAAATCTCATACAAAATTTTTTCTGGAGAAAATGACATGATGTATGGGATTTTCTTTGAAATACCCAGCTGAAAGTGCAGAAGAGGGAGGGTGTTGGCATATAGATGAAATTAGCAAAATTTAACAGCTGTTGAAACTGGAAGGCCACTGTTATTATCCTATTCTCTCCACTTTTGTAGGTGTTTGAGATTTTCTATAATGAAACTTTAAAAATAAATTTTATGTATTTGAAAAACAGGCTCCTATTAAAGATCATCCCAAAGGAAAAAAAAATCATGCAGTTTTTTAAGTTGCTTATATGAAAACTTCACATTTTATTGTAAAAAACTAAGGGCCTACGTATCTTGCAGCAGTTCCCAATTCTTGCCGTTCCTTTTCATTCCACAAAAAATAAATTATCATTCTGTTTTCCAGACATACTCCAGAGCCTTTGCTTATTATGTCATTCAAAAGAATTCCTTTTTTGCTATCACCTCCTCAGGTAAAAGGATTGTGCATTAGCAAAGTTTTGTTTAGTTTAAAAAAAAAAAAAAAAAAAGGAACTCTTAAGGCCTTTACCTTGCAAGTTAGAAAACAGAGAAAAAAAGAAAAAAAGAAGAAAAAAAAAAACACAAAAAATAGGTGATGAAAAGACATAGAATGAACAAGAGAAAGAGCAAAAATGACTCAACACCAGAAATCATGATAATAATTTCACAGTATTTGGTTCATAAACTTAGGAGTGATTTGATGCTACAGGTTTGCTTTTAGCTAAGAAGGAAACTATTTTGTGTTTACCTTAATTTTTACAGCAGGGTTATAATTCCATGTTAGAGAATTTAAAGTAGTCAGAATCAGAACTCTGTCAATGCCCTGGACTAGTTTGTTCTGTTTCTTAATTTTTGCCTATTATAATTCTCTTTAGCCAATGTCGTTTTTTAAAAGGCTGTCCAGCAGACATTAAGAAAGAGTTGAGTAGAGCCGAAACCAGTTTGGCTCAGTGGTAGAGCATCGGTCTGCGGACTGAAAGGTCCCAGGTTCGATTCCGGTCAAGGGCATGTACATTGGTTGCGGGCACATCCCTCGTGGGGGGTGTGCAAGAGGCAGCTGGTCGATGTTTCTCTCTCATCGATGTTTCTAGCTCTCTATCCCTCTCTCCTCCTCTCTGTAAAAAATCAATAAAATATATATTAAAAAAAAAAAAAAAAAAAAAAAGAAAGAGTTGAGTAGAAATCATACATGGATCTAAAATAAGGGCAATAGCCCTGGCCAGGTGGCTCAATTGGTTGGAACACTGTCCTCTACACCAAAAGGATGCAGTGGTCCGGGCATATACCTAGGCTGTAGGTTCCATCCCCAGTCAGGGCACAAATGGGAGGCACCTGATCAATGTTTCTCTCTCACATGGATGTCTCTCCCCCCATCTTCCTCTTTCTAAAAATAATAATAATAAGTGCAATAGTTACACCTATGATAAAATCATAGGTCTGGCAATGCTACTCTATTTTTTTTAATATACTGATTAAGATCAAGAGCAATGAAATAGTATTTCTCTCAAATTCATGCTGTATTTCTTACCAATGAAATTAAATCCTCCATTGTTTGCCTGTTGTTTTTATGATGTACAGAAAGTTCCGTTATACAATCTTCATCAAGGTGAATAAGCTAAATAAAAAAATTATAAACTTTATTAATAAAAAAATTATAAAATACAGGGTAGGGCAAAAGTAGGTTTACAGTTATGAGTACATAAAACAGTTTATTCTTGTATCATTATTTATTAATTATTGTGTTATTTTCTATACAAACAACTATACACATACATTTGCCCCATCCTGCATTTGTTTTGAAATTTAAAATCACCTAATTACCTTATAAAGCCAAACACCAATATATAAAAGCAACATACGTTTGTAAAACTCTTGGGTAAGAATAAACATTCTCCATAATTTTTAAAGATATAAACAGGTGGCAATAACTCAAGAAGATGAGCTTTTCCCCAGCTTTCATAGCCCCAATATCATCGGATCAATTGCTAAAATTCTGTTATGCAATCAAGGGACTCTATACTCCATCTCTACCACAGGAGCTGCACTGGCATTTTCATCAAAGAACAGTCACCTGGGGATCCAAATCGGTGACTGTACAATAGACTGATGAAAGAGTGGCTCAGAATTGTAGCGTATGGTTCCTCCAGATAAGTTTGGGGTTAGTACAATCCAAGAAGCCCTTAGGATGCTACCATGGATGTTGTGCAGTGGTCATTATCCTGAAGGTACCAGCAAAGCACAAGATTAACAAAGAAGTGAGATAGCCTCAATACAAACTTTATTATGCTTAAGAATAGAAATCATCCAAGTATTCTGATCCTTGCAGCGATGGGAGCTTCCTCCTGCCCCCTACGGTATGTCTCCTGTGATCCCTATCCACTGTGAGTCAATACAACCTGACATAACAGGCTTTGGAACTAGATAGACCAAGGTCACCCAGTTATTTAATATGACATCATTAAATAACTGGGTGACCTTGAGCATGTTATTATGTCTCTCTGAGCCTCAGTTTCATCATCTGAGGCTCAGAGAGACATAGAAAAAGTCCTGAAGTTGAACTAGTTGACCTATGCGATTCATTACATTCTGGAGCTCTTCTGTCTGGGTTTAAATTTTTGTTCTATGCTTACTAGTTCTTTAACCTTGACCTCTGTTGATTCATCTGCCTAATGGGGACAATAAGTTGCTACTTCACAAGGATGGTATGAGGGTTAAATGTATTACAAGAGTTAAAAACATAAAGCCCATAGACTAGCACCTGACTCTTAAAGGTACTATCCTAGGGGCTCTACCTATACTATTCTGTAGTATAGTATACAGAGAGTTCTTGCTATATTAGCACACTATTCCAAATAGTAAATATTCAATTAATATTAATAATTATTATACTAAGATGTGAGAAAAATTATATATTCTTTTGGAATACCCAAAGCTGTGCATTTTACTTTATTCTGCACCTCAATTTAAAATAATTTTTTGCTGTTGAAATCATAGACTTTCTTCATTTTGGCATCTGTTCTATTGCAAACCGTAGTGCATCCTATCCTATTAGAATCATGGCCAAGAAGACAGGCAAAGCCCTCCCACACGTGGAGAAATGATGACCCCCAATGGCTGAACACAGGCATTGGTACCACCTACTCTCCACTTCACAAGGGGACTTCCCTGCTGCTCTGCTCAGACACCTGACACTCCGCTGTTCCTGGCCTCTCACTGTTGACAGCTGTCAGAACCAAATTGCAAAGCTAACTGTACTTTCTCAGTAGATACTAACAAAGTCATGGAGGACCAAAGAGAATAGGGAGAAATGAAGTATTAGGAGTTGACAGTCATAGGAGAATCAGGAGGAAGTTCAGTTCAGGCTGCACGACCATAATAGTGGGCTGGAAGTAGGCAAAGGTGGGGAGAAACAAGGACACCTATAACAGCATCAACAATCAAAACAAAGTTAAAAAACTATCTGAATGCACATCAGATCCCAGAATCTTCTATTAAGCTAGACAAAGTTTCAAAAATGTACAATGCTACTCTTCTTACTAAATTCATTTTTGTTATTTTTCATAAAAATATGTATTTGTGCTTAAATGTAATAGGTTTACTAGTTGATTTTAAATGAATCAGTAAACAAATACTAAGAACATAAAGGACTATATGCTCATAAGTACTCTTGGAAGTAGACAGAAAGAACTGGTTTAACCTACTTTTTTTTACAGACAAATAAATAGCTTTGATAATGTTAAATAATTTGCCCATGATTCCCAGAGCACTGGTCCCGGAGCGCTACACCTGGAAGCTTTAAAAATATCCATAGATTGTTCTGAGATGGGGCAAAGGCATCTTTTTAAAAGTCCCAGTGATTCTCATGCAGTCTGGATTAATAATCACTCTCCTAGAGAGAAACAGGCTAATATACATAATACAAGTCTCCCAAACACCAATCTGACAAATAAGCCTATGAAGTACACTTTCTTTTATATTTAGACTACTACATCATTATAGATTTTGAATTTACACATTTTTTTTAATTTCTACTAGATTTAATTTTACTTACAGGATTCTTGCTTTGCCACTCAACAGGACAGTTGTAATCTTGCATGACCCACGGATGGCTCAATAGATTTTTCACCGAAATCCGTTTCTTTGGGTCCACCTAGTGGCCATGGAAAAGGAGCTGGAGATTAGCATTCCAAACAAGGACACAGAACAACTCTTTTCCTCCTCAGAACTCAAAATTCATCAGAACAGATGTAAACTTTATCATCACAAAAATGCTGTCAAAGACCTTAAAATGGCCTTGGAATAAATTCTTTTAGAAACGCAATAGAAGCAAGAAAACTATAGCAACCAACATAGGCTTAGGAGATAAATGTTTTAACAAACACGAACTTCATTGGTATGGACATTATTCATGAAGTTCAGCCAATCTATTGTATGATGCAATAGTCTTTTGCTGGAAAACCTATTCACAGGAAATATTCACCAATTTAATATTCAAGCAGACACAATGCAGGGCATTCATACTGAATATGCAATCTCTACCTCCTGAGGAGCTTACAATCACATGGAACAAGTTGAAAAGCACACCTTTCTTTTCCACTTGTAATTTTCAAATATGAGGAGAGGAAAATTAATCAACAAAGATTAAGTTTTTTGGAGTTTAAAAGAAAGGACGAGGTATTTTCAATCTCATTATAGAGATTTGGTGGTCTGGCTCTACTTAATCAAGGTGAGTAAGCCTGAGGTCAATTTTGAATAAAAAGTGGAGATGGCACTTAATAGATGGAAAAACTGGGAGATATTCTGAATACATAATAATGAAAAAGACTGCACTAATGAGGTATTCATATTTTCAAAGTGTGTCCTATTAATCTCATGTTATCCTCATAACAATACATCACAGAGGCCAGGCCAAAAATCACCATTTTATAGATCAGAACTAGAGTAGGTAGCATGCATATTATTGGGAGGGTGGATACTTAGACCTCAGCATTCCTGACTTTCCCTCTCAGAGCCCATTCTACTAAATCAGTGGTTCTCAAAGTGTCCCAGCAGCATCAGTGTCATCTAGGAGCTTGTAAGAAGTACAAATTCTTAGTCTTGCCCCAGATCTATTGAATCAGACACCCTCAGGGTGGTGGTGTCCATCAATAGGTGTTTTAACAAGCCCATCTGACAATTGTGACACATGCTAACATCTGAGAACCACTACACTGATTAGATCATGGGGTCACCCAATTGTATATCAGCTCATTCAAGCATATATTAAGTATCTACTACATATCTAATGTACAAGAGTGTGGGGGGGGGGGCAAGGAAGCAGAAGAGAGCGAAACAAGAGTTGGTTACAGAAAACAGACAATGCTTAAGAAAAAGGAGGGAAAACCGTATCAGCAAAGACATGCAACAGAGGTCTAAAAAATGCATTTGCAACAGAATTAAGAAAGCATCTAAGAGAGAATGTTTGTACAGCAGACATAAGAAATGCAATTTTTAAGCTAACAGTTAAATTTGCTGTCCTCCAAATATAGCAGTAGCATCACGGACATGTTCAAGTTGAGTCAAACAATTCCAATAGACTTCTATTATTTGAAAACACTAAGTAACAAAGTTTACCTGAAGCATTTGTTGAAGAAGCAGAATGCTACTGGGAGAGAGCCACTTAGGGACCTCATATTTCCCTTTCTGCAAAAAAATAGAAAAGGAAAGAAAGAAATGAAAGAAATGAAAGAAAGGAAAGAAAGGAAAGAAAGGGAAGGAAGGAAAGGAAGGGAAGGAAGGGAAGGAAGGAAAGGAAGGGAAGGAAGGACGGAGGGGGGGAGGGAGGGATGGAGGGAGGAAGAGGAGGAAGGGAGGAGGGGAAGGGAGGAAGGTGACGTAAGGTGCTGAGGGAGGAAGTGGTGGTACGTAAGTCAGTCTTAAGTCATGCCGTCGGAAGTGATTACGTCCTACAGGCCGTACTGACTCCGGAATCGCGCTCGGCTCGCTCCAGATATCTCTCATCTCTATCTCTCTCTTCCTCCTCCTCTCTCTAGAAATCCCCCCTCTCTCCCACCCTCACCTCCCTGCCCTTAGGTTCAATCAGCCTTGACACAAATTTCTAAGGTAATCAAGCTTGAAGACTTCACCCAACTATAAAATTTCATAAGCATTATTAATAACATAGGAAATCCAATTCTTGTCCTAGCTGGTTTGGCTCAATGGATAGGGCATTGGCCTGCAGACTGAAAGGTCTCAGGTTCAATTCGAGGTCAAGGGCACATGCCTGGGTTTGGGGCTCGAACCCCAGTGTGGGATGTTCAAAAGGCAGCCAAACAATGATCCTCTCTCATCACTGATGTTTCTATCTCTTTCTCCCTTTCCCTTCTTCTTTGAAATCAATAAAAATCTATTAAAAAAAAAAATCCATTTCTTGCCTTAAAGAAAAAAAATCCAGTAAATTAAATACTATTATCACCTCTAAATTATCCACATATCAGAGAAGGACTAGAGTACAGAGGCTGTAAAAGTCTTATATAATAAAGAGGTAATATGCAAATTGACCACCACTCCAACACACAAGATAACCTCCCCCATGTGGACAGAAGATGGCCACCACAAGATGGCTGGCAGGGGAGAGTAGTTGTGGGCGATCAGGCCAGCAAGGAAGGGCAGTTGGGAGGAACCAGGCCTGAAAGGGAGGGCAGTTGGGGGTGACCAGGCCAGCAGGGGAGGGCAGTTAGGGGCAACCAGGCTGGCAAGTGAGGGCAGTTAGGGGTGACCAGGCCTGCAAGGGAGGGCAGTTGGGGACAATCAGGCCGGCAGGGGAGGGCAGTTAGGGGCAACCCAGCTGGCAAGGGAGGGCAGTTAGGGGTAACCGGACCAGCAGGGAAGGGCAATTAAGTGCAATCGGGCCAGCAGGGGAGCAGTTAGGCATCAATCAGGCTGGCAAGGGAGTGGTTAGGGGCTAATTAGGCTGACAGGCAGAAGCAGTTAGGGGCAATCAGGCAGGCAGGCAGGTGAGTAGTTGGGAGCCAGCAGTCCTGGATTGTGAGAGGGATGTTCAACTTCCCATTTAGGCCCAATCCTGTTGGATCGGGCCTAAACAGGCAGTCAAACATCCCTCGAGGGGTCCCAGATGGGAGAGGGTGCAGGCTGGGCCGAGAGACACACACATCCCCTTGCATAAATTTCATGCACCGGGCCTCTAGTGGAAAACATAAGGTTTAGGGCTTTGGAATTTGTAATATGCACTGTAATCAATTTTGTGTTGCTGAAGCAAATTTTAGTTTACAATCTAGGAACAATTATCAGTTGACAAAATAAGATAATTTTTAGAAAAGGCACATTGGATGGCAGGACATAGGCTGTGATTAAAAACAGGTCACATATCATCCCCAAGGCAGAATTTATAGTCACTGAGGGAAACCGATGAAAGCCAACTTCTAAAGCGAGTACCTCTTTTGGGAATGGAAGAGGCTCAGAAGACAAATGTTTCTCATCTGGTATACTCAGAAACTATAATCACCACGTACCTCGTCATCAACTGAAAATAAGACCAGGGGCTTACGAAACACTAACACGTAACAAAATATTTCTAAACAACCTGCCACATACCCCCTATTTCCCAATTCAAAGGAAATGACATAGTAATCATTTCTCTTAGCAGAGAACAATTGTTTAATGCTGCCAGGATAACAGGTTAATTATTTGAGCAAAATTAAGATTGAACTGCAATTCACAGTCTACACCAAAATTAATTCCACCCAGATTAAAGGGTTAAATGCAAATACAGAACCATAAGAGGATATAAAGAAAGCGTGGGTGATTATTTTTAGAGTCTTTCTAGACATGACAGCAAAACCAAAAACTCTGACAAAATAAAAAGCTGGCATTTCTGTACAGCAAAACACCACTAACAAGGTTAATTACCGTATTTTTCGGACCATAAGATGCACTTTTTCCCCCCCAGAAGTGGGGGGGGGGGGGCAGTCCCTGCGTCTTATGGTCCAAATATAGCCTATACTTTTTAAAAAAAAGTTTTTTTACTTGCCCTGCTGTGTGGTCTCTGTGTGCTTGCCCGGCTCTAAAATGGTCCTAAATGCTTCTGTTTACTTTACAGGGTTGATTACATGTGTTTATGACTGTGATGTTGGGTTTTAATGCACATAAAATATTTTAGGACACTATTTGTTTCAGAATCTTTTTTTCTTCATTTCCCTTCTCTAAAAACTGGTGCGTCTTATGGTCCGAAAAATACGGTAATAGCAAATTGGGGGTAGAGGGATCCATTTCTACCTAAGTGACAAGATTAATATATTTCATCCGATAAAAAAAACTCTCACAAATCATTAAGATTTCACCACCACCAAACCTGTTCTTCCCACATCCCCCACATCTCAGCAAATGCCAACTACATTACCAGGTGTCCAGGCCAAACACTTGGCATCATCTTTAGCTCCTCTTTCTCTTATACTTCACATCCAACCCATCAGCAAAATCCATTGCTTCTATATTCAAAATATATCCAAAATCACCTGTCATGGCCTCCACATCACTAAATTCTCTCACCTGGCATATTGCAAGGGGCTCCGAGCTCATCTTCCAGATTTCACCACTGTCCCCCAGTGTAGTCTCCACTACCACCACCAATGTTCTCTGACCTGGTGCACCCTTCTAGTTGCTAGATGTGATGCTGCCCGATCCATGAATACTAAATAAAGCCAATTAGATCTTTAAAAATATATACAGAATCTGGTCATGTCACTTCATTACTCCAAACTCTCTTCTATCTACCCATCTTGCTCAAAATGAAATCCAAATTCCTTACTCTGGCTCTAAGTCCCTGCCTGGTTTGTATTTCCCCATCCAGCCCACTCCTTGTTACCTCTCAAATTCACCTCCTAACTATCCCCCTCACTCAAAAACAGTCCTGCCTTAGGGCCTTTGCACTTTGTTCCCTCCCCCTATGATACTTTCCCCAATATCTACACTGACTGTGCCTTAATCTTCGGATCGCCACTTAAATTCAGTGTTATCAGTGAGGCCTCCCTTGACACCTTTATAAATATCATCCCCTCCCTCCTCTACCCCATCATCTGCCTCCTTTTCATGTCTACTTTTCTTTATATTCCCTTCCCCACTTGTCAAATGACATATTTATTTTCTGCCTCACTACACACACACACACACACACACACACACACACACAGGTGTGTGTGTGTGTGTGTGTGTGTGTGTGTGTATATATATATATATATATATATATATATATATATATATATATATATAAAAGCCTAAATGACCAGCCAACCAGTTGACTGGCCAGTAGCTATGATGTGCACTGACCACCAGGGGGTAGATGCTCAACACAGGAGCTGCCAAGCTGTGGTGACTTGGCAGCTGTGGTTCTCAGGTGATGCACCCAAAACCGGAGAGGGGAGGGAGCCTGATTCTGGGGTGTGTCACCCTAAAAACACCCTCTCACAACCTGGGACTCCTCCAGGAATGTCAGAGAGCCAGTTTGGCCTGATCCCTGCAGGCCAGGCTGAGGGACCCATTGATGCATGAATCTGTGCACTGGGCCTCTAGTTAGAATATAAGCTCTTTAATCACAGGGCTTTTGTCTGTGTTGTCCATCTAGACCAGGGGTCCTCAAACTTTTTAAAGTGGGGGCCAGATCACGGTCCCTCAGAGAGCTGGAGGGCCGGACTATATGAACTACTAATTCCTACTGTAACACCTCGGCTGCGCTCACTGCCCAAAAAACCTGGCGGGCCGGATCAGACTCCTCTGCGGGCCGCATGTGGCCCGCAGGCCGTAGTTTGAAGACCCCTGACTAGACTGTAAGGCCCTAGCATATAAAAGGTGCTCAATAAGAAATGAAGTAATGGGATAAAAAGGCATGCATTTCAAAAGAAAATGGGCAAAGAATAGTCACAGGTGATGCCCAAAATAAGAACTTGTAAATGGCCAATAAACAGGAAATGTTAAAATAATCTAGTAATGGAAATAAGTAGTTTAAACAAAATATGAAATGTTAAAATAATCTAGTAATGGAAATAATTAGTTCAAACAAAAATATGATAGCATCTGTTCTCTATCAAACTGACAAACTTTTAAAAAAAAATCACTCAGTAAGAGTTCAGGGACAAGAGTGGCTATATATACAACTAGAGGATATAAACTTTTATGAATAGTAATTTGGAAATACATATGTATAAAACATATTCAAAATTGCACATCCTTGATCCAGCAATTTCACTCTTAGCAATTTATCCTCAAAAAAATAATGTGGTATGCAAAAACTTATGGATAGGAACATTCAGCACAGAATTGTTTATGGTAACTTTGGGAACTAAGGAACATAGTCTAATAGGGCAAACTTCACAGAGCCCCCAAAATTAATGAAAGACAAAATTAACTGAATAAAGACTCTGTGGAGTACTCTCCGCAAGTCAGAAGGCTGATGACCCATTGCCATGACCTGACCTGCTCAGCTCAGTCTCTGCACTGAAATACTGGCAGAAATAAAGTCCAGAGCTGATTCTGATGCCAACTTAATCCAACATCTTATTTGTACACAGCACTTTAAAACACACAGGGCATTTGTACAGATATTTTTATTCTGTGCAGTAGGCAGGGATTATTAACCACATTACACAGATGAAGAAACTACATCTCAGCCAAGGATAGCAAATGCTTGGTCAGTATTATAGTGCAATGGTTCTCAACTGGGGATGTGTTTTTGTCCTCCAGGGAACATCAGGCAGTGTCTGGAGACATTTTTGATTGTCATGACTTGGGGGCTATTGTGGGCAGAGTGGGTAGAGGCCAGGGATGCTGCTAAATATCCTACAATGTACAGGACAGCTCCTACAACAAAGAATTATCTAGTCCAAAATGTCAATAGTGCCCTGGCCGGATGGCTCAGCTGGTTGGGGTGTTGTCCCATACACCAAAAGTTTTATAGGTTGGATCCCTGGTCTGGAAGCGTTTTGGAAGCAACCAATCAATGTTCTCTCACACATCAATGTTTCTCTCTCTCTTCCTCCCTTCCTCCTTTTCTCTCTCTATAAAAAAATAAATAAATAAATAAATAAATAAATAAATAAAGACATGTTGTTGGGTGAGGATTAAATATAAAATAAAAGTCTATAGTGCCAAAATTGAGAAAGATTGTTATAGAGGAAAAAAATGGTATAGAAAGGACTAGAAGAGAGATACAGTACTTTTTCTACTATACTGTGCTGGAAGGTCTAAGGAAGCCTAATGGTAGCCAAGAAGAAAGACATCTTATTTAAATACTTAAAGCATACATCAAACGATCAGACAGAAAAGATCTTGAGAGGAACAATTGTGCTAGGGAAGAGTAACTCTAGAAAAGGCCTGTGACAGCTGTGGCTGTGCCCCTCCACCCTGGTGTAAGCTCAGTCTTTGGAGAATTCTTGTTTATTTAAGGGATGATTACCTTGAAAAAGAGAGCAGGAAACAGGTAATGCAGAGAAAACCCAAGTGGGAGAGGAAAAGGGATCTGTGGACTAATAAATAATCCTGGGAATTCTAACGGGCTTGAAATTGTTCATTTTTCACAGGGTGCTAAGAAAGGCAGCGATTGCTCCAATACATACATAATCACAGCACTGTAGTCAGCTCTATAATTATAAAATATAATCTCATTAAGAAATAATTTGCTCATTTTCTTTAAAATTATAAATTTTATTTGTTAGAAAGCTATTTTACTTTCAAGCTATTCAACTTTCATTTACTAAAATTATTTATACTCCCCTAATATTTGTGTACTCAGAACTAGAGTACAGTCATGCTTGTCCTTGAATGTAGTGATGGCAAATGAATATAGGTGCCATTAATAAGATTAATACTCAATCTATCAGTAATCATGCTGGAAATTGCAGTTGAGCATTTTGGTGAAAATAGTCAACAAATGAAAACAGTAAATGAAGTCTGCCTCTTAAACAAGAGTTTCATACAGTATGTCAAATATTGCTGGGTATTTAAATCAAACCAAGAACTGAGGGAAGTGTTATTCCCCAGTGAGGAATTTTAGAACATTCTAGGCAAAAATACATACTGCATGCAAGTGATATGACACCTTAATTAGATTCAACCAGCAGACTATTACACTGCGACTCGGAACAATAGTTCTGAGCCAAGATTACAATAAATTTCAAAATCTATAATGTGTGAAATTAAATTCCACAATAATACATAAAAGTCCTAATTTGAATCAATTTTCAACCTGCAAACACATGAAAAACTAAAAAATGAAATTCAGAGGAGAAACAAAGAATATACAGTATTAGTAAATAATATTAATTAGGAAGGCTAAATCTCCACTGAACAAGAATTAGACATTTTGTACCATATTCATTCCACTGTAGAAGTATTTGATTTACCAAAATATCAAATATCTACTATTGGGATATAACACTTTTATATTATCTTAAGGTAATTCTTCTCCCCCCAGAGGATTAATACAGAATCCAGTAGTACACTCAAATAAAAAATAAAAGTAGGGGATACTGAAGTTTGCATGTTGGCATATTCACCTTGTATTGGTGAAACAATACATTCATAATTAAGAGCATTAATTCCATGGCTGCATATGAATGTGAACGAACTTGCAGTAACAGAAAATGAAGGCAAATAAATAGCACAAAAGTTTAGGTCTGGATTGGTTAAAAAAAAACAAAACTGTAAAGTTAGGATTTAAGTCAGTAAATGAGGAAAATCATGGATATAATGTAGCTCAATTTCAGTAAGGAAGGAGTGGTATAAGGAAATAAAATATGATTCCATATATATATATATATATATATATATATATATATATACACACACACACACACACACACACACACACACACTAATCTGAAAAATGCATAAAATCTGGTATACAGACAGTCCTCAGATTACATCGGACTTGAAGTACATCATTTCATGGTTAAGTCGCCATCTCCCATTTATTTATTTAAAAAAAAAAAATTCTCCACCATTTTGACATATGTGCTTTATGTTTTTTATTATTTATTTACCACAAGTAAAGGTCAGGAATTGTCCTCTTTAATTTCTTTTTACTGTTTCACTTCATTACTGCTGTGTATGTACTCCATGTGAGTGATATAGGTGTTTATATAAGTGGGATCCGACTTAGGTTACGTCACACCGTAGGAAATCTCCAACATAACCCCTAACTTCATGCCAATAAATATGAAAAATTAGACAAAAGGGACACCTTCTGTATGTCCAATTCTGAATTCTTGATCATCCCTGCTCTACCAGGAGTCTTTTCCATCTCAGATGATAGCAGCTCCAACTTCCTAGTTGCTCAGGTTACTCCCCTCATCCCATCCATCAGCAAATCACATCAGTTATATTTGCAAGCATAACAAGAAAGCAAATATTATAATACTGGACTGATGACTACAAGACTTAAAATAAAAACATGTTAGAATTAGTGACACTATGTTAGCTTATCTGCAACAATAGAAATGCCTTCCTCTACTGATGTAACTATTCCCTTTCCCTTTCTCATAAATATGCCTTTCCTTTGCCTCCTAATCAGAACACTATTGGGGTTTCTGCCTGAATCAGTGCTTCCCAAATAACTTCTTTTTTTGTTTTTATCTCAAATAAATGCTCATTACCTTACACTTTGGCCTTTTATTTTTAGGTTAACAATAGTGACTATGATCATGGCAGTTACATGAATATTATAGGCAAAATTTCTTACTGCAATTCCCAGGATGGGATATAGGGAAAACTATTTAGTTAAATAAATTTTAAAATTGAAGATTGAACTTAGTGTCCTTAGACTTCTATCATGTATGCGATGGGCCTCCTGGACTCTCAACTTGTGTACCTTCCCAGAAATGACAGTTGATTTAGTTAGTGTCCTACCTAAAGGATGTTACAGACCCAATAGTCCAGCCACAAAAACCTCTCACTGTTTCTCTTAATGCTTCTCCCATCTAATGCCTCTATGTCTACTCCACAGGCATGCTCTGTCCCACATCCCTTTCGGAAGCACTTTTACCCTTCTTTTAAAGCCCTGCTCAAACCTCACTTCCTTTCAAATCCCATGCCAGCTCCTGTATCACCTTCATTTATCCCTCTGTTATAATATGACATCTCTGATCTCTTGCCCTTTTGAGATAGACAGCCTTGGCTCTGTATCCAACAAGAAAACAAGTCCTGATGAACAATGATCAAGTTTCATAGATCTTTGATCATAACCCTTCAATATCTCACACAAAATACACCTTCAGGAAACATTTGTTCAACAGAACTGAATTCAAGATGCACTCAGAGATGCTGCTGTGCTGGTCTGACCCTGGTTTGCTCCTGGAGTTCTTTCTTCACCTATCTTCTTTTGCTCGCCTGCCTTAAATATTAACTCTTTGCCTGGCTGGCATGGTTCAGTGGTTTAGCGTTGACCTATGAGCTAGGATTTCACGGTTCAATTCTCAGTCAGGACACATGCCCAGGTTGCGGGCTCAATTCCTAGTAGAAGAGTGCAGGAGGCAGCCAATGAATGATTCTCTCTCATCATTAATGTTTCTATTCCTTTAGAATAGAATTGGGAATGGAACCATGACCTCCTGGTTCATAGGTCGACACTCAACCACTGAGCCATGCTGGCTGGGCATTAAAAAACATTTTAAATATTAACACTTTAAAAAGAATTTTACCATTTCCCTTGCTATATATGATTTTGGGTGGGTTTTAAAAAATATATTTTTATTGATTTCAGACAGGAAGGGATAGGAAGAGAAAGATACTGGTAGAAACACCAGTGATAACAGAGAATCACTGATTGGCTGCCTCCTGCACACCCCTACTGGGGATTAAGCCCACAACCTGGGCATGTACCCTTGATTGGAAACGAACCTGGAACCTTTCAGTCTGCAGGTCAATGCTCTATCCACTGAGCCAAACTAGCTAAGGCAGGGTTTTTTTTAATTGAATGGTATAATTCACACAACATAAAATCCACCCTTTTAAAGTATACAAGTAAGTGGTTTTTAGTACATTCACAAAGTTGTGTAACCATCACCACTATCTAATTCCAGAATGTTATCATCATCATCCCAAATAGAAATCCCATACTCATCAGCACTCACTCCTCACTGTTATTCCACCTTTCCCCCACTCCATAACCACAAATCTATTTTCTATCTCTGGCACATATGATTTAACAAAACTTAGTTTTATTATACCTTAAAACCAAATATTTTACCTTCAAAAAGAAAGTTTTTATTTTATAGAAAAATTTGATTTAACAGAGCAAAGTATCATTTCAGGATACAAAACAAAAACTTTTACCAGGAAAATCATCTTAAATGTTTACTTTCCCTTAATTTTTGTTTTGTAAGCTTTTTATTGAAGAAATATAATATACATATTAAAAAGTACATATAAGGGTATACTTTGATAAATTTCACAAACTGAATGAATACACAATTTAACCAGCACCTAGATCAAGGCAGAACCGAAGCCCCATGCTCCTCTTCCAGTCACTTCCACCTCCAAAGAGTAACTATTACCTTGACTTCTATCAGCATACATTACTTTTGCCTGCTTTTGTACTTTCACAAGTGGAAGTATTTAGTATGCAGTACAGAAAACTTTTACAATGAAATTTATACCTTGGAGTACTCACCATAATCTTCTTGTACAAAACCATAACATTATCATCATCAAATGGTAGAAAGCCACACATAAGTACATATAAGAGTATGCCCATGCTCCAAACATCTGCCTGAGACGGAGAAAATAATTCCAAAAAAAATTTAGAACATATTTGAGAATGGTAGTACACATAATAGAATTACAGAATCTTCACAGAGCTGTGAGATCATCCAATTAAACCTGCTCATTCTACAGACAGGGGACCTAAAGCCCAGAAAGGAAGACTTATCCAAAGTCACCTAGGCCACACAGATAGGTCACCTGACATGCAATTCAGTGCACTCTTTTTTAATTCTGAACTCTAATGGTTTATAGAAAACTAGAGGCCCAGTGCACAAAATTTGTGCAGGGGTGGGGGAGGGATGTCCCCTCAGCCTGGCCTGCACCCTCTCACAACCCGTGAACCCTTGGGAGATGTCCAACTGCCAATTTAGGCTCGATCCTGCAGGGATCCCTGTGGGGTTTGGGCCTAAACCTCCTTTCGGACATCCCTCTAGCAATCTTGAACTGCTGGCTCCTAACCACTTGCCTGCCTGCCTGCCTGCCTGATCACCCTTAACCCCTGTGCCTGATTGCCCTAACCACTCACCTGCCTGCCTGATCACCCCTGACCCCTCTACCTCAGCCCCCACTGCTGTGGCTTCGTCCAGAAGATCATCCAGAAGGTTGTTCGGCTGCCTGGTCTAATTGGCATATTACACTTTTATTATTATAGATAATTTCCAACTGATTGGGCTGGATTGGGTACAATAAGGAAAAGGAAAAGGAATCTGCAAGTCTTCTGATTCTGAAAAATAACTCTACAATGCTACAGAGGGTTTATTACATAGGAGGGTTATGTAAACACACATGAGGATCTCAAAACAAGTCTTAAAATTTACTACTGATAATCTGAAAATGTGATAAGCTGCACTGCAAAGTCCTCTCTATACACAGAAACCTTAATAAAGTTCAACGATTGATTTTTCAAACACAGAGGCTAGAAATGAGCCTGCCAGCACAAACAACCCTACAAATCTCAAAATCCCAGAAAGGAGCTTAACCTTTATATAAGATATCTCGGTGCCCCATGAGTCCTAAGCACTAACTACTTATACAAGCGGAATTTGGCCTTTGTCAATAATGACAGCACTGTTGGCTAAGTCACAGCTCCCACCCTCTTTGAGTCTTAGGAAAATTTTAAGAGGTAAAAAGAACAAAAAAAAAAGGATAGAAAATCAAGCTAAAATGGACAAGAAAAGCCCAGGTGGGTAGCCCAGTTGATCAGAGTGTTGTCTCGTACACCAAAAGGTTTGGGGTTCAATTCCCAATCAGGGCACATAGGTTGCAGGTTTAATCCCTGGTCAGGGTGTGTACAGGAGGCAACCAATCATTTTTTCTTTCTCACATCAATGTTTCTCTCTTTTTCTGTCTCTCACTTCATCTCTCTCTAAAATCAATAAACAGATTCTCAGGTGAGGATTAAAAAAATGGTTAAAGAGAGAGAACCAAGATGGTGACATAGGTAAACGCCTGTACTTGCTGCCTCCAACCACATAAAAATTACAACTAAAATACAGAACTAGCATCCAGAACCACAGGAAGGCTGGCTGAGTGGAAGTACTACAACTAGAGAAGTAAAGAAGAAAGCGCATTGAGACTGGTAGGAGGTGTGTAGGCACAGAACGGGCTGGTCCAGCACCCGGGTGTGCGGCTTTTTTAATTGGGAGGGAGATCACCTCTGCAGAGGCTGCCAGGAGAAGCGAGGACTCCCAGCCCCACACCAGACCCCCAGTTCAGGGGTTTCAGAGCTGGGAAAGAAGTTCCTACAGGCAGTAAGAACTACAGGCTGTAAAAACCAGTGCGGATTGGGGCTGAATGATACACAGGCTGCTGGAGACCCAGCTGCTCCTCTTAAAAGGCCTGCACCTTGAACTGAATTTACAAGCTCCCACTTCCTCTGAGCTCCAGTGCTGGGCGAGGCTCTGGCAGACTCAGACACATACTAGGAGAAACTGGACTGTCTGGCATCAGGGCAGGAACTCAGGGGAGGCTTTCTTCCAGACGGAGGTACTAGCTGTGGTCATTGCTCATTATTCCCTGCTGGGACAGCCCCAGTGCAGTTGGCTATGGACAAAGTATAGATTTTCTCTGTACTAACCAGCACCTCTGAAAACTGACCCTGCACCCTGGCCTTGTGCTCTACCTGGCTGAACTAACCAGTCTAAACTATGGAACTGTTTAACACAAAAACAACCACAAGAAGGACTCCAGAAATACCTCCTTGCTTTGTAAGTGTACTATGTATTACTATATTTATTGCAACTTGTTCATTTCATTTTTTATTTTACATACTTACTTTCTGAACACAAGGATTACCTCATCACTATATCCCCAAAGCACAGTGCCTGATTCACTACAGGTCACCAAGTGTACATTGAATTAACCAATGAATAATTACCTCTGATCCCAAATACGATTTGCCTTGTATTAATTCGGGTGCTGCATAAGCAAGACTCCCACAGCATGTCTGTAGATGGTAATCCTTGTTACCCTGCCGGTAAGATAAAAAATGAAATGCCTATTAATTATAGCCCTCCAGAGAATTAAAACCTTGATAAACATTCCTTCAGCACAAGCAAAGAGAGGCTAGATGAAGAATTACCCCAAATAATAAAAAAAACTTCTGGAGCCAACCCAATATTCTCTGCCTACATGCACGCATGCAGGTGTGGTTTCACCTTCTCTGGATTTCCAATACCACCTCAGCTTAGCACGAACAAAATCCTTTTCCCACAAGTGCAGTCAAGTCAGTTCATACTTCCCTAGATATCTATTTGCATAATAATCAGCTTAGCATACTTCCAAGCATCCATGTCTCCCCACCCCTAAGTACTCAGGGAAAAAAGATTATTTCTTTACTGGATGCTATCTCCAATATCAAGCCTTTCCTAAAAATACAGAAGAGCTTTCTTTTTCCTTAGAGGGAAGAGAGCAATATGTTACACAGAACATTGCTTTGGGAGTCTGGTTTCTAGTCTCAGTTATAACACCAATCACAACCTGAACTTCCAGATCCAGCAAAATGAGGAATCTGCTCAGCCTCCTCGGCTTTCCCACAGAATTAGCAAGGCACAGTGAAAAATGACACCGTTGCCCCACACTTGCCGTACAGAGTCCTAGAACTGGCAAAGGATTTGTGAGATTGTGAGACTGCATTTACAACTGTAACAACATGCCCAGAAATGAGCTCTTCAGCAGAAAGCTGAGACAATCCTCTCTCTGCCCACCACTGCTTTTTCAGATGGTGTCTGTGTGTGTCAAATCCGTGGCAGCCACAAGCCACTGCTAATGGAGTCTGTCACAAACATTCTCCACTGCCTCCTGTGGAGAACATGGCTTAAACCAGTTTATCTGCTCAAAGGATGTTTTATCTTTATATACCTGTCAATCAAAAAAAAAAAAAAAAAAGCCTTCTATCATTTGGTGTCAAGACACAAGGCTCCACTGACAATTTCTGAAGTACTGAGGGAAGGAGAGAAAAATGAGAAAGAATCAGACAGTCAGCGGGAAGGGCAAAATCTGATTCCCTGTGCACCTGGCTAATTCTGATTGGGGCAGGAAATAACCGTGGGCTACAAAGGGCTCGGATAGGCCTGCAATTCCAACATTCTTAATGAGTGCAGACGGCTCACTGTGGAGACTGTGAGTACCATCACTAGAGACCTCGGGAGGCAGCCTCCAACAGGCAGCCACACAGGATCGCTGCTGCAGACAGAAGTGGAAAGTTCAAAGTCACCTCAAAGAGAAGGTACGCTGGAAAATGCCAGTCTCAACTGTGGAATGCAAATTAAGAAGACACATAACAGTATACATTTAAAACCCCATATGGACTTTCTCCTTCTTTTACAAGGAAAAGGAAACCTCTCTCAAAATATAACTGTTAGTTATATAACCACTTGGATAACAAAGCATAGATTTGCAATAAATTCCCCAAACTCCTGTGAACAAAGGCATCATCTAGTGGCAACATAATCAAACTGCAAACACACGATCAATTCAGCACTCATGCTGTGATGGCCTCACATTACTGCATATTCTCTCCGCATACCCATGGGGTCTTCAGCACGACCCACCCTGGACCTGGTGGTTCTCTGTCTTGGTTATATGTCAGAGTCATTTAGAGAACTTATACAAGGGATGAAATTTAACATCCTTCGCAATGGATGCAACCAGGCTCAATAAATACTTAGTGGAAGTCAGTGCAAGGTAACACGCCTCAGTGTGCATCTACAAAGGAAATAGAGGCGTTTTTATTTCTGCACTTACCTTGGGTTTCGCACAGAGACCAAAGTCAATCAGCTTTATTTTATGATTTTCATCAAACAACAAATTTTCCTGGAAACACAAAGATCTTTTGATAATTATAATGACTTCCTTATAACACATCCCACCTCTAGTTATTTCTGGGGGGGAGGGGAAACAAACAAACAACTTAAGGATTTTATATTTAAAAACCTGCATATAATGGAGTAAAAATAATTTTTAAAAATAATTAAATGACAAGAAGTATAGAAAGGGAGAGAGGCAAATGTTGATAACTGTATCCCACTTCCCCTCAAAACACATTAGCATAAACCATTTTCTCCTTAGTGCTCTGAGGTTCAACTACAAGCAATGTGTGCTAAAAGAGTGAGCTCAAATCTTAGGGTTGAGTATAAACAACAGGAAAGGGATAGTAGCACTGCCATATTTTGTTGGGCCTTTTCTAGGTCCCTGGCCCTAGTACCAAGCAACATTAATACCCATGTTCACCACCATCCATATTAGTCAGAGCCTACAGTCTTAAGAGTATTCACGTTTTTATTCTGTCCTTGAAAAGTAGTCTGCCCACACACTGAACTGTTCCTGTCTGAGGCATAATGGAATGAAAATTAAAGGAAGATGGGGTTAAGAAGAGAACTAAATGGAAAATATTCAATCTTTCAAAAAATAGGGACTGTTTTAAAACGCCGCGGGATGCAAGACAAATTGTTAAAAATCAGGGCTGTCCCGCCAAAAGCGGGACGTCTCATCACCTTAGGTTAAGAAGAGAACTAAATGGAAAATATTCAATGACAATATACTCAAAGAAAGCACTTAAAACTCTTGTTTCCTAGAGATAAAATTCTGACTTTTATATGCCATGGCTGATTACAAAGACATTTATGATGTCACACCCAATTGGCAGATAAACAGAATATCAATAATAAGTCCACTGAAAAAACCCTACCGGAAATCAAAAGGGGCGGGGGGCGGGGCATATTATAGTGGGGGTTGCGGGGAGCAAAGATGGACTCTAAACAGAAAGAACCTAGTCATAACAGGTAAATGATGCTGAACTCGCAGGTGACCATCTAACTGTGACAGTCACTTACCGGTTTGAGGTCCCTGTGCGCATAGCCCTGGCTGTGCACGTACGCAACTGCAGAAACGATCTGGCGGAAGACGACACGGGTCTCCTCCTCTGACAGGCGATCCTGGGAAATGATGTAGTCAAACAGCTCTCCTCCAGGGCAATACTTAACAGCAACAGAGACACACAGACATTGTTACACTTACAAAACTTCCGTCAGAGGAATCTTCCAAACATACTAATAAAAGCCTATGTGGTCGTCACGCCCTCAGGTGAAGACCAGAGACTGTAAGTCTGTACCAGGAGCCCAGCTCTACAGAGGGTCCTCAGAGTTTGTGGAGAATGGATACCAGAGCACAAAGCTTTAGGCTTTCCATCCCTTCTTCTCCAGATCAGCTCCATGTTTCTGTAACCTGGGGTTTCCATTTAAGGCTTCAATTCAATTTAGCAATTAAAATACTATCACAAGAGGCCCAGTGCACAAAATCATGCATGGGTAGGGTTCCTAGGCCTAGCCTGCAATCAGGGCCATCTTCTGCCTGTTCACCAGTCCCCAGTCCCGCCCCACCGCTGACACCCACCCTGGTTCCCCGTGGTTCCTCATTCACCATAGAGCGACAGGAGCCTGTGGGCTGGGGGGAGGGACCAAGAGGTGGTCAATGCACCTCATAGTGACTGGTCGATTGGTAGTACTGGTCATTACGCTGTTATGGTCACTGGCCTTTTATTATATAGGGTAGTATATAGCCTCTGACCTCATAATTCTATGTTTAGAAATTGTTCCTACAGATATATTCTCAAAACAAAAACAACACATGTTCAAGGTCATTCACTACAGTAGCACTGTTGGTAACAACAAAAGGCTGGAAACAATTCAAATATGTTCACACTATGGAAATTATGACACAGGTATAAAATGAAATTCTATGCAGCCATAAAAATAAAAAAAATTCTTGTCCTGGCCAGTGTAGCTCAGTTAGTTGAGTTTTGTCCCATGAACCAACAGGTCACTGGTTAGAGTCCCAATTAGGGCATATGCCCAGGTTATGGGTTCAGTGGTGGGCTAAACACTCAGTAGGGGGCATGCAGGAGGCAGCAATGGATATTCTCTCATTGATGTTTCTTTCTCTCTCCCTCTCCCTTCCTCTCTCAAAAACATAATTTAACAAAAGAGGAAGCTCTTCATGAATTGAAATGGAACAATCTCCGGTATTAAGTGAAAAAGCAAGGTGCAAGCATATATATTGATACTGTGACTTGCAAAAAGCATTCTACTGAACAAAAGAAGCTAAACACAAGAGTACAGTCGTATGATTCAATTGTATCAAGTTCTAGAATAGATAAAACTAATATGTGGTGACAGAAATCAAACCATTGGTTGTTGAAAAGAGCAGTGGGTAGATGAGGTTAGGGATTAACATCAAAGGTCAGAATAAACTTTTCCTATGTGATGAAAATGTTTTATACCTTGACTGGGGTGGGAGGTACATGGGTGTGTACCTTTTTCAAGCTGTACACCTAAAGTGTGCATTTTATCATATATAACTTATACCACAATCATCAATCTTTTTCAATGCTATCCAATACGATTTACATTAAAAAGCCTACTTTATATTTTCAAATAAAGAAATACAAAGTAAAGCAAAACAAAAACATTAAAAATCTCTATAAATGCACATATGTAGATAGTTTCCAAGCTAAAATGTTAAGTGAGGGGGAAAAATACAAGGTACAGAATAATATAGTATGTGACCATTTGCGTGGCAGAAACCAATAAGCTACACACATATGTATAAAATATAAATAGGCATTTGTAAGTACATGGAAAATCTATAGGAAACACAAGAAAAGTAAGTGATTTACTCAGGAGAAAAGAAACTGGATGACAGAGATACAGAAGAGAGTTTTACTTTTTAATATATACTCTCCTATATCTTTTCAATTTTGCCCTAGGTTCATGGAAGGGTTTTTTGTTGGTGGTGGTTGTGTGTGTGTGTTTTTTAGAGCATTTAATTTGGACAAGGGAATCAACCTTTTAAAAAGACTTTAAAATCACACTATTGACCATGTGGGTGGATCGATGGTGTAATAAAGAGGAAATGGTTCTAGGTCCAAAACTTGCAGCATTATGAATTTTAAAATGTGCTTTTAAAACAGAGCTAATCTGTGAAAATGATGTGCAGTTACAAACTGTTTGAGATTAAGGGAAATGAAACAAGAGATGAATGATGCAGGTTCTAAAGACTTCAAGCTTCAGGCCAAAAAAGGCAGGGGAAAAATTAAATGAGTTTGGTTTGCATAATACATACGCTGAAGGCTTGTGGGTTGAATTGTGTTCTCCAAAAAAGGTATGTTGGAAGTCCTAAAACCCGGACCTTATTTGTAAACAAGTTCTTTGTAGATGTGATCAAATCAAATAACATCATATTGGATGAGGGTGGACCATTTGAAGACAGAGGCAGAGAATGGAGTGATGCATCTGTAAGCCAAGGAATGCCCAGGATTACCAGCCACCATCAGAAATTAGGAAAGAGGCAAAGAACAGTTTCTTCAGAATGAACCTTGCCCACACTTTGACTTCAGATTTCTAGCCTCCAGAACTGTGAGACAATAAATTTCTGTTGTTTTAAACCACCAAGTTGGTGGTAATTTGTTACCATAAATACCATCTAAACTAAAACGAATCCTTCCCCCTAGGGACAAATTCCAACATATTCTGTCCATTAAACCACACCTCCCCATTAAGAGTGTATTAGAAAGGGAACATTTACAATGAGTCTGCGATTTATAACAGATTCTATTTCATCTAAACTGTTATGGACAGAACTCAAACAGGTAAAGCCTTAACATTTACTCTAATATTTCAGGTGAAACGTACTCCTCTCTTTAACAATTGATAAAGTGAATGGAAATGGTATGAATGTTTGTTCCCACCTAAAAATATAAAATACATATGTTGAAATTCTAAACCCACAAAGATGTATTAGGAGGTGGCCTTTGGGAGGTGAGAGCGATGGGCGGGGGTCGCGGGGGGGGGGGGGGGGGAGGCATAGGAGAGAATAAAGATGGAATAAACAGTGATGGAAAGAGACTTGACTTGAGGTGATGAACACACAATGCAAAATACAAATGATGTGTTATAGAATTGTACACCTGAAACCTATATGATTTTATTAACCTATGTCACCTCAATAAATTCAATAAAAAAAAAAAAAAAAAGAGGCTCCAGGAGATCCCTTAGCCCTCCTATCATGTAAGGACACAGTGAGAAGGTGCCAGCTCAGAACCTGGAAGAGAGCTTTCACCCAACCACACTGGTGCCATGATCTTGGAATTCCTAGCCACCAGACAGTGAGAAATAAACTTCTGTTATTTGTAAGCTTCCCAGTCTGTGATATTTGTTATAGCAGCTCAAAAAGATTAAAACAGTGAACGAACACAGTTAGGTCTCTGTAACATACTACAAACCTCAAGAACCATGAATATTTTGTTGGTTGTCTCCAACACATGGTAGAGTTGGCATATATGCTGATGTCTCAGGTTTTTCAAGGCATCAATCTCTGTTTTGACCCGGGGCAAATCACTCTGTGGCAAAACATTGTATTCAGTGTGCAATAAACCAATTTGGGAAGTGTTCCAAGAATCAATATAAAAAGATTAATACTGAGCACAAAAGCAATCACAGCCTCAAAACAATATTCCACAATACAGAAAATATAACAAAACTTATTTGTATATACATAAAAAAGGCCTTGAGGATTTTCTGAAAGACAAATTTAATGTGGATTGATAACATAAAGTCCTGAAAATTTTTAAATCTCCAATTCCCTTATAAGAAACAAAGAAAATGACAGAAACTCTACTTAGTGTGCATGCCTGAGCTACCACTTTTATTCTTAGTAATGTTTCATAAAAATGTCAGTGAAAGGTATGAATATATTCACTATCTCACTCTTCCAATTTTTCTAGGGGTTTGAAATTCTTCAAAATAAAAAGCTGGTTGAAAAGGAGGATAAGCCAAGCTGAAAGAATTTCAAAGTCCATATTAAAGACAAAAATATAGATATCCTTGGAGTAACATGTAAAACTTTATTATAAAAAGGGACTCAATCTAATGATCTGTGGCTTAAGATTCAATTATCTAGGACCATGCAACCAGATGTCAGGTCTTGACCAAGAATCAATTGTAATTTTGACTATTTTAATATGATAATCTTTTTTTCTCTATTGGGGAGAGTGGAAGTTGGATAACTAAAACCCTGGAAGTAATAAAAATATTATTAAAGTACTAGAAAGTAATTAAAATAAGCATAACAACACAAAATATAAAAACAAAATTAGAAGAAATAAATTAATGAATTAATGTTACCATACTGATGCTTTAGAATGAATTTTGAGTATCAGTTTGGTAACACACTTTGCAATAACAATACACATTTTGTTTGCTATTTAAGTATTTGCAGTGTTCAAATGAGTAAGTCATACTAAAGTTGCAACTAAAGTTTACATTGCTTAAGGAAATTAATTTAATCAGATTTATAATCACTGATTTCATTCATGAGGGCTCAAGAAAAAAATGTTTCTAATGCCTTTTATTTGCTTTGTAAATATATTATTGAGCTCAATAAATAAAAATATTAAAGAAGAGCCTAAATTATCAGTTGAAACTAAACCATATGAAAGATGATATATAGAATTAGGAGAGAAAAAAAAAGACCATTCAGGGTGAATACAAATACTGGACAGGGAATAATAGACCCAAAAAGATCAATAAAAGAGACAAATTTTCCCTCAATATAAAAACAAAAAAGTTTATGTATATTATAGCCAAGATCGTAAATTGAATGAGCTGCATTAATGAGCATCTCAACTCTGGAAAAAAAGGCTGATCAAGAAAAGAAGGGCCAAAACCGGTTTGGCTCAGTAAATAGAGCTTCGGCCCGCAGACTGAAAGGTCCCAGGTTCGATTCCTTGGTTGCGGGCACATCCCCAATGGGGGATGTGCAAGAGACAGCTAATCGATGTTTCCAATCCAACTCTCTATCCCTCTCTCTTCCTCTCTGTAAAAAAATCAATAAAATATATATTTTTTAAAAAGGAGGATTTCATTAAAGAACTACAATACTTGGTTATTTTGTGTTGGTTTTTTAAAAATATATTTTATTGATTTTTTACAGAGAGAAAGGGAGAGGGATAGAGAGTTAGAAACATCGATGAAAGAGAGACATTGATCAGCTGCCTCCTGCACACCCCCCACTGGGGATGTGCCCGCAGCCAAGGTACATGCCCTTGATCTGAATCGAACCTGAAACCCTTCAGTCTGCAAGCCGGCACTCTTTCCACTGAGCCAAACCGGCTTCGGCTACTAAGGTTATTTTGGATGAAATTCTAGGACGTAAGACCCACCTATACCATAAAATAGGTAACATTGAGTTAGAGTATTTGAATACCAAGAAACATCTTCAAGACCATGAAACAACTGCAGAAAAATGGATCCTACAGGCTTCATACATATGCCATTGCCTTGCATTAAAATTAAGGACAAAGTAACCCCTTCCCTCAGATTGCTTTTTAAAACCTGCCAGTTACACATAACTGGCAATTTAAATGCAAGAGAAATATTATCCTAATAATATTATTCTAGAAAATTAGAACAAATTTGGGTTTTCATTCACAAAACTGATGTATAAATATTTTTTAAATAATTTTAAACTTACCCCCAGTGCATTTTTATCCATGATTTTTATAGCTACCATTTCTCCAGTAAGGATATGGCAGGCAAGTTTGACCTTTGCAAAGCCACCTAAGTGTAGAAAAATTATAAAGAGATAAGCAAGACTAATCCAAATATCAATAGCAGAGCAAACTGAGGACTCAGGCACAAACACTGCTCCATCTGCTTTCAAAAGGCTCTATCAATCCATACTTTCCTATAAGTGTATGGCTCTTTCTTCCTATCGCCTCCAAAGTGTTAGCCATGACTCTAACCTCTCTTCAATCCAATAAATAACTGAAGATTTTCTTTTTTTTTTTTTACCGTGATAGTATATTTTTAATTTTTTAACAAATAAGAAAACAAAATTCATCCTTTAGAAATATGCTTTATAATTAACATTGCAATCAAATTTGCTTTATAATTAATATTGCTAGAACACAATGTAAAGTTGCCGAGACAAAAGTCAAGTAACATAAAACTTCCATTCAGTTTTAAAACTGGGAAGATGAACAATTATGTTTTAAAACTGTATCAAAAGTGCGAAAATTTCTCCACTTAAGTATCTAAAAGAAAGTGCCAACTTCACATTTCTAAAAAAAAAACAAAAACTACCAACAGTCCCTCCCATGACCTTTCCCCTCTCAGAAAATAGCAACTCCATTTCCCAGGTGCTCCAGCCAAAAGCCAAAGGTGGGCCATCCTTAGTCCTTCTCTGTTGTCTCCTACCCCATATCCCACCCATCAACAAATCCCATTGGCTATATCTTCAAAATACACCTTGAGGTAAACAGAAAGGTACTGACTGGAAATGCTCTATGTCTTGATCTGATCAGGAAACATAGGCGTATATATGTATGTAAAAGTCCATCAAGATTGGTGCACTTTGCATTTTTGACTGTGTAATACCTCAATAAATCAAAACACACACACACACACACACACACACACACGTATATGTCTGTATACTGAATCCCACTGCTTTCACTACCTTCATTCACTACTACCAGCTCGTCCAAATCACCATCAGCTCTAGCACTGTTCACCTGCATTACTGCAATAACCTCCTAACATCTCTGCTTCAGCCCTTGCCCTTTTCTACCCAATCCTTTTACAAGCAAGCAGAGGGTGACCCTTAGAAACAAAGATCAGATCCCTCTCCAAATGACTTTTATTCTAAATAAAATGACTTACAAGGCCTCTCCTACTCCTTTCCTCTCCTTTGCTCCACTTTTCCTAATTAAAGTAGGTTGAAGAATTTTAAAACTACCTAATGACGGCCCAAACACACTAGACTCTAAATTGTTGATCTATCCTCTCTCCCCAAGAAAAAATAACAATTACCTGTCCCAATAGTTTCATGTATTTCATAGTATTTGAGAAGTTCATCATAATCTTTCATAGTCTTGCTGGAAGTTTACTCAAAATTACAAAAAGAACCTGAAAAACAGAAATAGTACAAGATTAAAAAAAAAAGAACTAGTATGAGATTATGTCCTCCACTCTTGTAACTGCAAATTTAAATACCGTATTTTTCGGACCATAAGATGCACTTTTTTTCCCCCAGAAGTGGGGGGAAAAGTCCCTGCGTCTTATGGTCCAAATGTAGCCTACACATATACTTTAAAAAAAAAGTTTTTTTACTTGCCCGGCTCTGTGTGGTCTCTGTGTGCTTGCCCGGCTCTAAAATGGTTCTAAATGCTGCTGTTTACTTTACAGGGTTGATTACATGTGTTTATGACTGTGATGTTGGGTTTTAATGCACATAAAATATTTTAGGACACTATTTGTTTCAGAATCTTTTTTTCTTCATTTCCCTTCTCTAAAAACTGGTGCGTCTTATGGTCCGGAGCGTCTTATGGTCCGAAAAATATGGTAAGTCTTGGGCACATAGATGATACTGGAAAAACTGGTTAGCCACATGAAAAAACACTGGATTCCTATCTCCCACCATACATAAAAACCAATTTCAGATCAAGTAAAGACTTAAATGTGAAAAGTAAGCCTTTAAAACTTTTAATAGAATAGTGTCATGATTTCCAGAACAAAGGGGATCTTTTAAAGTGCTAATTATAAAAATTCCATTAAACAATGTTAAAATTAAGAACTTCTGCACATAAAAAGCATCATTTCAAAAAAAAATCATAAATGTGAGAAAATATTTGCAACACTTATTACAATGGATTTTTTTACAGAATACATAGACTCTAAGCCCACAATACAGAAAAAGACAACCAAAGAAAAAATAAGCAAATGAAATACAAAAGCATTTCACAGAGAAACACAAATAACCAATATAAAGATGAGAAAAAATGCCCAACTTCATTAGGAAAGAAATAAGCAGCAGTGGTTAGAATGAGTCACTGAGAAGGTAATATTTAAGCCGAGATCTAATTCAAAGGATGAGAAGTGAGAAAAAACATCAACTGTGCTGGTAATCAAACTGGATATTCCTACCAAACCTTGAACAATGTTTCCAACAGGACCTGGACATGACCACCTAAACAATGTTTCTATACAAAACAGTTAAAATGACAGGGATCCTTTATTTGACTTACTGCTGCTTTCTCACCAATGACGTCCTCAGCCCCACAGTCTCCTAAATTACCCAAATGCTGAAATGCCCCAGTTCTCTGACAGCTTTCCTAATCCCTTTTTAAAACCACGCACCATAAGCCCAAATCATATACCCCCCTTTCAACTCACTCTGACTGAGACACCCCAAGGTCCTAGGAGAATGGTGTCTCTTGCAGCAGCAAACTAAAAACACCTAATGTTTCTTACTACAGATGTGTTCTTAGTGGCCTTTGGTTGGTAAACCTTAACAGTTGTTGGCACAAAAAGAATAAGAGGAAGAGTACTCCAGAAAGAAGAAATTTAGCTGCAGAGATTCCAGAGTGGGGGGGAAAAAAGTTGACATGTACTGAACTAAAACTACTTTTAGAGGTACCAGCAAATGGAAATGTAGATTTAGATCTGGGTTAGCCATATGGGAAAAACAACAAAAAGCACTGGATTGTCTCCATTTCACACATACACAAAACCAATTAGTTAGTGTAAAGACTTAAAAAAGATAAATCTTTACAATGCAGACAGTTTAGTCCTCACCCATACCAGCTAGGAGTGGTAAGAGGAAGAGGCAGAGAAAGAACAGTTTAGAAAACTAAGAATAAGAATACAGTTTCATGGAAGCCAAGAAGGAAGAAAAAGTAAAACTGTGAGAAGAAAGTTTCTGGGAAGTATATTTCTAAATAAATCTTCTAAAAGTGCCCAGAGTCAAGTTCCGGGACTTGAGTAGGTGCTACAAAGTAGAGTTCTCTTTACAGGAAGACACAGGGTGAAAGGTGAACCTTCCTAGAAATGATTGCTCAAGGGACTCTTGTTCCTAGAGGCTAATGTAGGACAAAACAAGACTTCAACCTTGGGAAGAGATGCCCCCACACCCCTTAGATAGACAAACAGGAATCAGAGGGGCCCAGGGAAATGGGGGTCACTGAGTCAGGCACAAAGAATCTTCCATATAGTCCAGCACAGCACACTAGGGCTCTGGCGTTCACAAAGGGGCTTGAGGCAAAGACCCAGCTAGTGATGAGACGCTCCTTTGCCTGGCCTGTCTCCTGGGTACAAGTCTCCCTCAGTGACCTAGCAGTGGATTTGCTCTGGCAGCACAGGGTTCAAGATGCCAGGACCCTATTCTCTCTAACAATCCGAAAGGCTGGGCACAGCCAACTGGACTTGGGAAGCAAAGTTCCACCTGGAAAGAGCAGAGCTCATACATCTTGATCACTGTATGATCAAGTAGCTGAAACCTGGTGCTAGTGCTCATTTCTAGAGCCAGAGAGTCTCCCTTCACCAAAGGCAGAGTTCCAGCAAGCCCGCTGAGGGCTCTGGGGTAGTTGGGTGGACAGCATCTTACTAACCTACAAGGTCCTGACTTTGGAAGACCTAGGGTGTGAGTTCAACCTGAGCAGTACAGTGGGTTTATAAAGAAAAAAAAGAAAAAGAAAAAGATGGAGTAATTAGCAAGGTCCTAAATACAGTGAGGATGGGTCATCTTCTTAAGTTGAAGTGGAGGGAAAAAAATGAAATGAATTTATCAAAAACAAAGTTCCGCCTGGAAACATCACAGAAGACAAATCGATTCTCACTGGGCACCTAAGGGACAGGATTAGAAAAGCCCTTAATGGCAATACTAATTCAGAAACCTTGGAAGGGCATTTGTCAGTGCTGCAAATGTGGGCATGAAATAGAACCACAAAACAGTCAATAACAGCAGTAAAGGTATTGAGGTCAACACAATGCTAAGAAATGTTTGGAATCCTGATGACAGTAAAGAGAAAGAGTAGGAGATTGGAAATGGAGGAATGCCAGGCGATAAATCAAGAACCACAAGAATCAAAATATCCTTTTAGAGGTTGGGGGAGGTAAAAGAGGGTAAAGGGGAATAAATAGTGATGGAAGGAGACTTGACTTTGAGTGGTGAACACATACACTATACAGATGATGTATTATAGAATTGTACACTTGAAACCTATATAATTTTATTTACCAACTGGAGGGCCGGTGCACGAAATTTGTGCATGGGTAGAGACCATAGGCCTGGCCAGTGATCAGGGCAGATCAGGGTCTTCCAGCTGCCGGCTGGGGCCTTCCTTCATTCTGCACCATGGTGGTCAGCACATGTCAGAGAGAGTTACCAAACTCCTTGTCTCCCGGTAGAACTCCCCAAGGGACAATTTGTATATTAGGTATATAATATATATATATATATATGTATATATATCACCCCCATAAATACAATAAAATTTTTCAAAATAAAATATCTTTTTAAAATGCCTAAAGCACTCTGATTCCATGAATCATTTTACTCAGAGATAAAAGGTAAATTATTATCAGCAATAAAAAGTCTTCAAAAATTTAGTCAGTGAATAGAACACTAGAGCAGAAGCTTTGGAAAGAAAAAAATATCAAAACTCAAGAAAAACAATCAGCTTTAAAAAAAAAAAAAAAAAAAAACTGGTCTTAGTCTCAACATTAAAGCTGAAATACCAAGAAAGAAAGATAAAGATCAAGGGCAAAAGACATGATCCAATAAACAATATTAGCCATTTCCTAGGAAGGGATGGCATTGGACCAACTTAAAAAAAAAGCTGACCTTTTAATCTAGCTTATCCTGCAGGAATGGGGTAGGAAAACAGCAGAAGCACAGTCAGTTCCTCAAGCTTCCACTGGAGTGGCAAAAGTTTCTCCAGGCAGGGAGACACCACACAGGACAAATCGATTCTCACTAGGGGCACCTAAGGAACAGGTTTAGAAATATCCTAACAGCAGTACTAATTCAGAAATCTTGGAAAGTGCATTTGTCAGTGCTGCAAATGTGGGAATGAAGTAGAACTATACCACCACCACCCTCTACCACCCCCCCAAAAAAAAAAATAGAAATCCTAAGACTAAAAAATTTCAAAACAGTAACAGCAATAAAGGTATTGACGTCAACACAATGCTAAGAAATATCTGGAATCCTGTTGACAAAGAGAATGAATAGATTGGAAATGGAAGAATGTCAGGCTACAAATCTGTTTGCAAAGTTGTCTGCTATAAAAGTGGACCATCAGTTCACTGGAGAGCAAATCCCCCACTAATGCAGTACTGTGGTATCCAGAACACAAGAGCTAAAGAAGAAACACAAAGGGAATGAAGTAGGCCTTAAAAAATGCAAGAATCCTAATTGCTGCTACTGCACGCCTGAGTACCATACAAGGACTGGGCTGTTTCAACTTGCCACACAGAGAGAGAAAGCACTCGGTAAGATGTTGGAGTTCACTTCCCCTGACAAGGGATATAACAGTTTCATAATTAACTTCTTGACAGATTTCTCCCAAATGACTTTGAACTTCCAGATCATGGGCCTTGACCAATTAGCAAAGGTAAACTTTCACTAATGTAAGATTGAACCATGCACCTTCTTTTTTACTTTCTTGTATTTTCTTTATATACCCTTCCCTTCCCTCAAATTAGGCTGTCTTTGCATACTACGTATGTGGACCTGCATTATATCTATTGAATCCAGGGAACATCATTTTTGCTACTGTATAAGAAAATGTGTTTATACTGCAAACAGATATAATGATAGATTTTACCTGGTTTTTTAAATGTAGATGTGGAGCTGGGATCGGAAATACTGAACACAGAAACGACTTCTGATTGGAATAATACAACTTTATAGCTGCTAAAGGAGCTATATGATCAGTCAAAATGAAGGCAGCCCCTGAAATGTAGGTAATGAAGAAGGAAACTAGACCCCAATCAAACACCTAAATGTCCCTGTGAGTGTGGCTAAATAGAATGGGGAGGGAAGGATGGATGAGAAGAGATCAACCAATGAACTTGTATGCATATGCATAACCCATAGACACAGATAAAGGGGTGGTGAGAGCCTAGGGCGGGAGGTGGGGGAGCAGTCTGGGAGAAGTTAATGGGGGAAAAAGGAGGACCTATGTACTACTTTCAACAATAAAGATTTTAAAAATAAATAAGTAAAAGTTTAAAAAAAGAACTGGAGGTCTTGAATGTCTCTGAGGAAACAAGAAATTGCCTAGATAATAGTAGGAGGTATAGCATTAAATTTTATAGGACAGCAACAAATTGGGGACATTTTCTTATTAACATGGCATAATTTAGGGCCTAAATTTTAGACTATGCTATTCATCGCTGAGTAATATACATTGTATTTACCTTACCTAGTGAGCTTGGTAAGACACTGATTCTGAGGATATTTCAAATGAGAGGCAGAGTACAGAATAGCTTATTATGTGCCTTGTAATACATTCAATTAACGTTCTGTCCGGCTCCCTTGCAGGAGCTACAGGAAGCATCAGCAAAGACATTCATGCCTAACGGTGTTAAGGGGCTGATTTGCTCATCTCCTTGACCCACAGTAGATACAATGGAAAGATCCGCTGGTGAAATAAGCCCATGAAGGTGCCATTAGGGGCATTTCTGATTTCTGCCACATGATATGGTAAACAGAAACCAAAATATGAATTAAAAAAAAAAAATCACTGGCCCCTGAGTAAAAAACTCCAGGCACCTCTGATACACGCCCTCCTTCCACCTTCCCCGATTCCACAACGGAAGAGAAATAGCAAAGGTGAAGAAGCTCAAGAACAATTACTCATCCTATGTGGCAGAGGCCTGATCACTCTCTAGGGATGCCCTCCTCTGGGAGTGTCCCTTTTTCCCAGATTTCCTGGGGCGAGCCACTCCTTTTACTGACACAGCACTGGGTGCACATTCCCCGCTTAGCGTGAGCCTCTCGAAAGCCACTACTTTGGGAAAGTAAAGGGAGAGGAAGGAATCGGACTAAGGGAAAGGGCTGATAACACCTTACACATTTCCTTTTTACTGAACTGCCCTAGTAAACTGAGTTGCACGAACAGAAATAACTGGAAAAGCTTGAGTTTCTTTCCGCAGAAAGGGTCATGGAAACGCGCATCGGAATTCGCATTTGTTGCAGCCTCCTGGGTGGCAAAGGCTTTGCCTGCACCTACTTGATTGTAAGTAAGTACGATCATTATTCCCACATACAGAGGAGAAAACCGGGGGGCGGGGGGCGGTAAAGCTAACCATGGCATCCAGGGAACAGGACCAGTAAGGTGGGGGCTCCGGTAAAATTCTCATCGGGGAGCAAACTGGGCTCTCGCCGCCGTTCTCCCCGCCTTGCCGGGACACCGGGGCGGGGGACACTGACCTGAGTGGCGGAGGGCCAGGCAGGGCGCGGCCGGGCACAGGGACAGAGGCGCCCGCTTAGGGTCCGGGCGAAGCTGCGAGCGCCTAAAGCTCCTCCGTGCCTTTCAGATCCTGCGGTTCTCGCCGCTTCCGCCCGCCAAGGGAATCAAACCTCCCGGGCCGGAAGGGGCGGGGCGCGGCGGAGGCGCGCGTGCGTCCTCAGACCGGAAGCGGGAAGTGCTGGCCTGGGAGTGGGCGTGGCCAGTGGCGGCAGGGGCAGCTGAGGTTGAGTTCTCTCCAAACCGAGATGAGCCCTTCCCTCGGGGGTGGGGGACACGCGGAGATTCTCTAAGCGGCGAGGACGTGCAGAGTTTCCACCGAACTCAACTCTCTCACCTTGTGTTCTGAAGTTGGTCTGCAAAGAAGTCGCTGGTAGTGGTCACGGTTCCCATCCGAGTCCTCCCCCACCACCAGATCTTACCGAAAGGTGTTGCCACGAGGAATAAACCCCCCTCCCAAGACACCAAACTATCCGTTAGATAACTCAAGGTACTGTAAATACCAACCCGGCATCATAACTGAAGTCTTTCTCATACATGTTACTGTTTGGTCATTATGTGTATGAATGGGCATCGCTGTATAAGTTACAATTGTAAAGGTAATTTGGTCCATGACGGGGGAAAAAATATAGCTACAGGAAAGAAAAAAGAAAAAAAAAATGCCGGAACCGGTTTGGTTCAATGGATAGAGCGTCGGCTTGGGGACTGAGGGGTCCCCGGTTCTATTCCAGTCAAGGGCATGTACCTGGGTTGCGGGCATATCCCCAGTGGGGGGTGTGCAAGAGGCAGCTGATCAATGACTCTCATCGATGTTTCTAACTCTCTATCTCTCTCCCTTCCTCTCTGTACAAAATCAATAAAATATTTTTTAAAAATATTAAGTATAAATTTTGAAACAGCTTTAACTCTTAAGTTCAGAAGCTATCCATGTCAGGATTCCCAGAAGCCCTGAAGCTGGGTTGGAACATGGAAGGCCCAACCGGTTCACTCTGAGGAATATTTTTAGATTAAGACAAGCAGCAGGTCCTAGGTCAGAAAAGTTCAGTCCGGTACACTGGGACCAGATGGGCGGCTGATCAGGCACTTTTCGACCTAGCTGCCTGGCCTCTGTTTTGCACTCAGCCCTCTCGCCTCCTGTAACAGCTATTGTGGACTCCTCCTTGCCATGAGTTCATCAGTTCATCACAGCAAAGCTTCCCTGGCCCTGCCTCCCCCCATAGCAGAGCTAGCAGAGGACTCTGGGATGTGTGTAGAACTGAATGTGAGAACAAAGAGGAGGGCTCGGCTGAAGAAATGGCCATGGAAACAGTAAGAAGGCTTCCTAAGTTTGAGACTAGAGACAGATTGGGAGCCACCTGTGCAGAAGGACTATTTCATCTCCATGGTTGTGTGAGATGAATAGGAAGAAAGTAGAGATGGAGGAGCCTGGAGAATTGAACACTGGGACATGCCACCATGATGTGGTCAGGAAGAAAAGGAGTGGCTAAGAATGTACAAGGACAACCACAAGGGGACTGGGAAGCCTGGGGAGGAAGCACTTCAAGGAGTGCATCAAAAGCTGCTGGTAAACCCACTGGTGTGGTTCAGTGGGTTGAGCATCCTATGCACCAAGAGATCGCTGTTTCAGTCCCTGGTGAGGGTACATGCCTGGGTTGCAGGCTCCACCCTCAGTAGAGGGCATGCAGGAGGCAGCCAGTCAATGTTTCTCCCTCTATCCCTCTCCCTAAAATCAACATTTTTTTAAGCTGCTGGTAAATTAAAATGAGAATGGGAATTAACCATTGGCTAAGAAGGTGGCGAACGTGTGAACTTCTCAGTGAAGTGCTAAGGTGCTTGCCTCAAGTGGACTGAGGAGAAAATGAAAGCTGAAGAAGAATCTGAGCGAATCCCAGCAGGAATCCCTCAGCTGGCATTTTTAAAGAAACGTCTTAACATACTACTCACTAAGGTAGAGGGAGTGGGAAACCAAAGGGGGGAGGGAGGTTGAGACTTCCAGAAAATAAAATAGAAGGAAATTATTGAAATCCTGAGGCCCAAAGAGCAAGAAGAGAAATTGCATTAATTGAAGTTGGGTGAAAAGCCACAAAAAGGGGCCACCTGGAGCAGAAGTTGTAGTTGATGGAAGTAGCACTCAGACACACAGCAAAGTAGGAAGAAACGTGAAGAATAAATTGGGCTAAATTCAGTTGGAATCCAGCATGTAAGGCAACCTAATGATAAAATCCAAAAAAGGCCAAAACCGGTTTGGCTCAGTGGTAGAGCGTTGGTCTGCGGACTGTAAGGTCCCAGGTTCGATTCTGGTCAAGGGCATGTACATTGGTTGCGGGCACATCCCCAGTGGGGGGTGTGCAGGAGGCAGCTGGTCGATGTATCTCTCTCATCGATGTTTCTAGCTCTCTATCCCTCTCCCTTCCTCTCTGTGAAAAATCAATAAAATATATTTTAATTAATTAATTAATTAATTTTTTTAAATAAAAAAAAGCCAGTTTCCCAGGGAAGGGATGGGAGGAGAATCGACCTGAGAATGGAGGGAAGCAGGAAAAATTCAGCACAGCCATAAGCTAGGAGAGGGAGAAGTCCCTCTCTCTCTCTCTCTCTCTCTCTCTCTCTCTCTCTCTCTCTCTCTCTTTCTCTCTCTCTCTCTGTTCTCCCCCCTTTTCCTCTCTATGAAATCAATAAAAGTAGCTTTCATGTTTAACAATCATGATGATTTAATATAGACTCAATTCAGGGAAACAAGTCCCATTTTCTGGCATCTCTATTGGAACCTGTGGCAATGTGTGCTGTCACCACCTGGTGGCAGCATACCCCAATCAAGGGTTCCATTGTTTGGAAGGGGACTCCTTTCAACAACAACAACAAAAAGTTTATGGACAGAAAGAGAACCAGATCTTAAAGTATCTCCTGCACAGCACCACCATTGAAGTAGCTGTGCCCAAAAATCAAACCCGAATCCAATTAAGGTTCTGGACCAAACTATCAATTTACAGGAAGTACAGGAAAGTTAAGGAGCCTCATGAGGATGTGAGCAACAAAACCAGAATGTAGCATCTCTATTGGACAAACACCTTAGTTTCTTTCTTTATACAAAAAAAAAAAAAAAAAAAAAAAAAAAAAAAATGGGGGTAGAGACAAGAAAAAGCTGAAATATTAACATATCACCAAAAAATCAGCAGAAATTGTTGATAGAGATGATTGAAATCTCCTAAGATGAGTGAAAATAGCCTATGAGCAAATCGCTCCAAGAAAAAGAGTTAATAATTAAATGGCAGGCAGTCAATGACCCCCTGAGTCTGTGGGAAACAGCTGGTGAGCCAGGCAGTCCAAAGAAATAGTGACTGAGTGAGTCCAGAGAAGAATTGAAGATCAAGACAGATCAGAGTGAAAAAGTCTATGACCAAGTCAGTCCTGGGTTAAACAAGTCAATGAAGGAGCCAGTTGAGAGCAGCAAGTCAATGACCCACGCAATATAACTCAAATGACTGAGTCGGCCAGAAAAAACTAGACCTCAAACCAATGCCTTAATGCAGGGATGTGGAACGTTGGCCTGTGGGCCATATAAGGCCTGAGAAATCATTTGGTCTGGCTCTGCCAAGGCTTTAGGAGTGAGTTAATTGTTTGACCAAACATAGCAGGCTAATTTTTAAGATGATAATTTTGTATGGCTCACAAATGATGTTGTAAATATCTAAATGACCCTTGGCAGAAAAAGAGTTTCCCCACCCCTGCCTTACTGGAATGAGACTTTTGGATGAGGACATGAGGGTATTTACATGTGGGAGTAGTGTGAATTGTTGTGGTCAGAGGAGCGACTTCAAACATGACTTTCATTAATTCCTTCCCTCACTGTACACCCATCCCATTCCTCTATCAAGAGATAAAATCTAGGCCTGGCCATTGTGGCTCAGTTGATTTAGCATCATCTCATGCACCAAAAGGTCATTGGTTTGATTCCCAGTTAGGGCACATACCTGAGAATGGGTGGACTTGATCCCCAGTAGGGGTGTACAGGAGGCAGCCAATTGATTTTTCTTTCTCACATCAATGTTTTTCTCTCCCTTTCTAAAATCAATAAAAACATTTTTAAAAGCATCATAATGAGAAAGATGATTTTTTTAAAAGAGGGAGTGATAAAAATTACTTCCCCACCCCTTTGGCTGGCCTTGGGACTTGTTTTGGCCAGAAGAATATGGCAGAAGTGTTGTCTGTGGGTCAATACTAGCTTTAGCATTTAACAGAAGTGGTTATAAGTCAACCATGTAAGAATGAGACTAACCTGAAACCACCATGCTGTGAGGAAACCTAAGGTAGCTCTGTGGAGAAAAAGACCATGTGGAGGATAACCGAGGCACCTGCAGCACCCAGCTGCCAGCTGAATGCACGTAAGTGTCCCAGTCATTGTCACATGGAACAACAGCACCACCTAGTCGATCCTGGACTTAATTCTGGACCCACAGATTAATGAAAATAAAGTATTGTTTTATGCCACTGAGTTTTGGGATAGATTCTCAGGCAGCAAGAAATAACTATTCTCTGAATGGCTCAAGGCATTCCCCCACAAGAAAGCAAATATTATTACCTTTGATTAAAAAGATTGTAATTCCTCCCTGGGAATTTCTCTTAATGTAGATTCAGAGCAAGGTTCTTATTTTATAGGACAAGTTTTCCAACATGTATATAAAAACTAAAACATCAAATTTCAACCGCATGACTATCACACACACCCACCCACCCCCACCCCCAAACTCACAAATAGACTGCAAAGCAAGGATGGAGTAAACTTTGCAGTAAGACAGCCTTAAATATAATAGCTGAGCCATTTTTAATTATCATGATATATATGCAAACTGTAATTTAAAAATCCGTGAGTCTCAACAGGTTACCAGGCCATGATTGGACTCCATATCAACACACCCATCCCAGCTGCAGGAACTGGGTACAAAAAAGAGTAATTCAGGAGAGAGTCTGGCCAAGCCTATTTGTTCAGCCTTATTAAATCTTTTTGGTCACTCGGATGCAGGCAAAATCTCAAGCATCAAAAAAATATCTTTAGCCCGTCTGGTGTGGCTCAGAGGTTAAGCGTTAACCTGTGAATTAGGAGATTGAGTGTTGACCTATGAACCAGGTTGGTTATTACGGGCTTGATCCCTGGTAGGGGGGCATGTGGGATGATTCTCTCTCATCGTTGATGTTTCTATTTCTCTCTCCCTCTCTCTTCCTCTATGAATTAAATAAATATATTTTTAGATATCTTTATTGTTTTACTCACCTGCACAAATATTGTCATGCTTTTATAAGGATTCTAAATATTTTGTTGGACAAATAACTGTGACTTCTTACAAATACATATTATTGTTATGTTTTTAAAAAAAAGCACCTCTTTTTTTTAATCAAAACGACTTTTTATATTGGAAAACCTGAAACATCAACATTGGACAAAATCCTATATAACAAAAGGCTAATATGCAAATTGTCCCCTTGACCAGAAGTTCAACTGGGAGTTCAACCAGGGGGTGGGGCCAGGCGGCCAACTGCCCGCAACCTCTCACCCTGGCCAGCCCAGCCCTATGGGCTCTGATCTGGGCAGGCCAGCCAGCCCACAACCATGCACAAATTTGTGCACTAGGCCTATAGTAGTATAATAAATGATGCATTCATCACCAAACGATAACACTTATCAACTCATGGTCAGTCCGGTTTCATCTATGCCCCTAATACTCTCCTGCCCATATTATTTGGAAGCAAACCCTGGATATTATATATTTTCATATAAATATTTTAGAATGCATGTCCAATAAATAAGAATTATTTTAAAAACAACCACAATGCCATTTTCACATGTAAAAAATTAATAAAACTTCTTTAATATAATCAGATATCCAAAGTGCACATTTCCTCAATTGTCTCATTGTTTTTCCAGTTTGTTCAAATTGGGATTCAAAAAGATCTATATTTTGCAATTGGTTGCAATGTTCCCTAAGTCTCTTTTAATCTATAGGATTTTAGGCCTTGTGGGCTATGCAGTTTCTGTTGACACTATTCAATTCTGCGCTGGAGTACAGAAGCAGCCATAAACAATATGTAAATTAATGGTTCTGTTTCAATAAAACTTTATGGACCTTGAGATTTGATTTTCATATGTGACTTTTTTTTTAACCATTTAAAAATGTAAACACCATCCTTAGCTCACAGGTTTTACAAAATCAGGTAGTGGACTGGATATAGCCCACAGGAAGCATTTGGCCTATTGACCAAAGTTTGCTGACCCTTATCCTAGAATCTGACCTAAATCGTAACTTCTGCATGGCTTTTTCCAGTTTTGAAATCTGGCTTTTGGAGGGATAGAAGTAAGCTAAAAATAATTGGAATGTCCCCACACCAACTTAAGACAAGAAATAAAGATGACTCTTACATCCCATTTTAACTGCTGGGTGACTATGTCTAGAACTATGAGGGCTAAAGCCTCACTGTATTTCACACATGACTTTTAAAGATGAAATGAGGCCGAAGCCGGTTTGGCTCAGTAGTAGAGCATCGGTCTGCGGACTGAAAGGTCCCAGGTTCGATTCCGGTCAAGGGCATGTACATTGGTTGCGGGCACATCCCCGGTAGGGGGTGTGCAAGAGGCAGCTGGTTGATGTTTCTAGCTCTCTATCTCTCTCCCTTCCTCTCTGTAAAAAATCAATAAAATATATTTTTAAAAAATAAAATAAATAAAGATGAAATGAGGTCTTGAGAGAATTATGAAGGCAGGAAAGAAAAGTAACTGATCCTGGCCCACATTCTGCAGTTTGATACTTGATAATGATGAATAAATAAAAATCTCCAGCTTTTCTAAACAATTTACCTATGTGAAAAAGATAACTAATATTCTGCTTAAATTAGCTTGATAGTTTAGCAGAATAGCATAGCAAATACTCAGTAATGAGTGAAAATCTTTCCTTTTAGGAAAGTGATTCTCAACCTTGGCCATATATTGAAATCACTTGGAAAACTTTTACCACTCCAAATGGCCGTACCTCCACCAGTTATCAGAATCTCTAGGGATGAGAACTCCCTAGGTGATTCTACTTTATATCCAAGGTTAAGAACCTCTATTATAGTTTTACTAGAGGCCTGGTGCATGAAAATTCACGCACTGGGCGGGGATCCCTCAGCCCAGCCTGCCCCCTCTCACAGTCCAGGAGCCCTCAAGCGATGTCCTACTGATGGCTTAGGCCTGCTCCCCAAGCAGACCTAAGCCACAGTCTGGCCTCCCTCTGCAGAGGCAAACAGGCCAATCAGGAAGGCACCACCCCTATCACCCCGCTGCTGGTGCTACTACCAGCTATTGGCCATTGCAGCTGCCCATTCTCGCTTCTTAGTGCTGGTGGGTGGGACACGATCTGGAGCCAGACCAGCTGGAGGAGGGGTGGGGGAGGCTGAGGCACAGCAGGTTGCACCCCACCCAGCCTCTGTGGAGACATGGCGCCAGGACCAGCCCATGCCACTACCTTTGTGGTTTCTTTTGGGAAAGGGGCCGCAGCCCTGGACCGGCCAGTGTCGCCTCTGAAAAAGGGGCCACGGTGTTGGACTGACCCGCACCACCACATCTTGCGTGCTGCGAGCCCTGGCAGCAGCTGTGGCTTTTTCCGGAAGTCCAGAAGACATCCGATATAATTAGCATATTACCCTTTTATTAGTATAGATGTTCAGACTTTCTGCACTACATTCAGGTGCAGTGGGTCATGTCCAATGTCAAAAGACACAATCTGCAACACTTGCATAACCCTGTATAGCCTAACTTCTAAGTAGATTCAGATCCTTTGGGTATAGACACCTGGTCTTTCTTCGTGCCTTGAACCTGTGTGCCAGGGCCAGGTGAATTCCAGGTGAGCTCTTGAATTCCATGTCTATTGGAACTTTCCCAACAATTTAAAAAAATAGCTAGACTTGAACACTGACTTCACAGAAGATATATGAATAAGCACATGAAAAAGTTCTCAACATCTTTAGTCTTCATGAAAATGCATATTAAAGCCATAATGAGATACAGTTTCACACCCACTGACAATACCAAAAGATATTGGCAAAGAGAGAGCAACTGGAACTCATACAGTGCTGATGAGAGCATAAACTGTCAGAACTACTTAGATAAACTGGTTAGCAGGTGTTTTTTTTTATAAAGTTAAACACTCACTTATCCAAGACCCAGCATTTACACCCCCAGGAAATAAAAACAAAAGTCCACTAGTAATGTTCAATAATGTTCATTGCTTTATTCATAATAGTTCAAAACTCCAAACAACTCCAGTCTCCATCAACAGGGAAATGGATAAACAAATTGTACGATAGGCATACAATGGAATACTACTCAGCAATAAGAAGGAATGAACAATACACTAAAGAAAACACACAGGGGTGAATCTCAGAAACATGACAAGTGAAAGAAGCATGACAGTCCCAGTTGGTTTGGCTCAGTGGAATAGAGCATCAGCCTGCAGACTGAAGGATCTAGGTTCGATTCTGGTCAGGGCACATGCACAGGTTTCAGACTTGATCCCCAGGAGGAGGCATGCAGGAGACAGCCAATCAGTGATTCATTGTTGATGTTTCTCTCCCTCTCCTTTTTCTCTGAAATCAATACAAATATATTAAAAAAGAAAGACACATGACACAGCATATATACTATGTGATTCCATTTATGTGATGTTCAAATAGAGACAAAACCGTAGTGTAGTAATCAGAGCAGTTTTCTGGAGGTTGGGGAGGAAAGGTACACAAGGATTGACTGGAAAGGGAAATGACGGAACTTTTTGGAGTGAACAAATATTCTAAAATATTATTAGACTGGTAATTTCCCAGGTGAATAGAATTATTAACATTCATAGAACTATGCATTTTATTATACTAAGCCATACTTTAAAAAGTTTGTAAGAAGAATGCAGAAGGCTCTAAAACCACACATCATTGATCTCTCTCTCTCTCTCTCTCTCTCTCTCTCTCTCTCTCTCTCTCTTTCTCTCTCTCTCTCTTTCTCTCTGCAGAAGGCTTTTTAAAAATATTTTATGAATTTTTTTACAGAGAGGAAGGGTGAGGGATAGAGAGTTAGAAACATCAATCATCTGCCTTCTGCACGCCTCCCACTGGGAATGTGCCTGCAACCAAGGCACATGCCCCTGACCGGAATCGAACCTGGGACCCTTCAGTCCGCAGGCCGACACTCTGTCCACTTAGTCAAACTGGCTAGGGCTCTGCAGAAGGCTTCTTGATCTTGGCTGATGTGAGAATGGCACAGGCTCTGAAGAGCATTCTGACCATAGCTGGTGTCCCAGAGCTTCCTCCCCAAAGGTGGCAAACTGCAGAAGAGTTTGGAAAACATCAAATAGGGATGTTCTTCAGCATTGCAGTTCTGCTGGAGTGTGGGGAATATGAAGGATAGTTTGGGAAACAGAAATACCAAGGAAACTCTTAGATGCCAGGCTGAAGGGCTTGATCCTTACCAAAGGCAATGGAATCTGCTGGAGGTTGTGAGCAGAGACTGCTTAAATAAATGTCTTCTTCTTGAGTGTTCCACTGATTCACCTTTGATTCCTTCTCGATGCCTTTTAGAATTCAGAAGAATTCACAAGACCTATTAGCTGAAATTCCTCCTCCTAGATTCTACCAAACTCAATCTTAATCCTATGATGATGAGCAGAAGCATGGAGGCTATTGTTTGCTTTGGATTCAAACTTGTTTTGCATTTTCCAAATACCAGGGAATTGCTTTCATGGAAATTCCCCAGAGAAGCTTATTTGCTGGCTTCATTTTCCTCATCTCCAATTCACTCCTCACCCTCTGCAGTCTTACTTCCCATTCCACTATTCTTCTTAAACCACTCTCACATAGAACTCCAATTCATTAGGACTCTACTGCTGAGGAAAAAGTCGCCCCAAACTTAGTTTCGTTAAACAATGACAATCATTTATTATCTTTCACATTTATTTTTATTTATTTTTTGTGGGTCAGGGTATCAGACGGCACCACCAGAATGGCATGTCTGCTCCTTGATGTCTTGGATGGCAGCTGGAAGACTTGAAGACTGGAGCCTGGAATCATGTGAAGGCTCATTCTCCTGTATCTAGTGATTGATTCTGGCTGTCAGCTGAGTCCTTAGCTAGGATTGCTGGCTAGAGTACCTACAAGTGGCTTATGTTTCCTCATAGTGTAGTGGTAGGTTTCAAAGTCAAGAAGAGAGAGGGAGGAAGGAGGGGAGAAAAGGAGAGAGAGAGAGAGAGAGAGAGAGAGAGAGAGAGAGAGAGAGAGAGAGAGAGAGAGAGAGAGAGAGAATTTTTATTCTTAGCCTCAGATTTCCCTTAGCTTCACCATAGCACACTCCACTGAGTAGGGCAGCCACATGCCCCACCTAGGGGTGGGAACATATACTCCTCAGTTGGAGGAGTATTGGTCACATCACAAAAGAGCATGTGCAATGGGATAGATATATTGATCCAAAGGCATCTTTGAAAAGTACAATCTGCTACAAACTTTTGGTTTCATGTTACAAAAAAAAAAAAACAAAAAAAAAAACAAGACTAACTGGCATAAACAAAGAAGTTTATTGACTCAGACATGTGAAAACTCCAAGGGTAGGCTCGCTTCAGATAAGGCTTGAATAAATCTTAGACTGTGTCACCAGATCCCAGTTTCTTTTTCTTCATCTTTGAGCTCAGCTTCTGTAATGGCTTAGGTCTCAGATTCTCCCCTCGCAGTGGCAAGATGCTGCCACAGCTTCGTCTACATATATTCTCTTGCTCAATTACTTCTTTGCTATTTCACACAAATATCCTGGAAATTGGGTTTCTTTGGCTCTAATTGTCCTGACTTGGCTCTTATGCCCATTCCTGAACAATTCTCTGTCATCAAGGAATGTTCTCAGTAAATTGGCTTAGGCCTGAGTCACATATCCACCTTTGAAGCTGGTGCAAGGTCAGCATCACCATAAATCACGAGTCTTCTGCACGGATTAATTCAGTCCAACCCCTGGAGTTTTCACATATGTGAGCCAATAAATTTTCTTTGTTTAAGCCAATTAGTCTTGGGTTTTCTGTAATATGAAACCAAAAAGAGTTTGTAGAAGATGGTATTTTCCAAAGATGCCTTCGGACCAATGTATTTATCCCATTGCATCTAATCTCTTGCAAAGTGACTGATACTCTTTTGTGCCGTTCATCAGATTGCCACAGCTTGCTGTAAAGTGATTGGGAAAGTGGGTGAGGCAGGCAAGGGTTGGGAATGGTGTGTTAGGTTATCCAATCCAGATCAGCCCCTGGACATGGAAATGTGTCTGCTTCACCTGAACCACATTGCTGAAAGTGAGAAGGGATGTCTTTCATAGCCAATTAGAGCACACTTATCATAAGAAGACTACGGAGATGCTAGAAGGCGAACGTAAGAAGTAACCACCACTTCGATGTATTTTTAATTCTGCAAAAGTCTTTTCTTTCTGTGGAAACCTCAGAAGACACTCTAATGATATCTTATTGGTAATTGCCAAATTCTGTAGAAATTTAAGTAATTTTTTTGTATTTGATCTCTCTTTTGCATTTGATGCTATTGATTATTCCCTCCTTCCTACACCTCATTACTTCTTCATTAAAACTCTGTTTCAAAAACAAACCAACAAACTTTGTTTCCCCTGCTTCTGTGACAGCTTTTTGGTTGTCTTTGAGCCCCTCTGGCCAAATGACTTGTGGATTTAAGAGGCCTTCCTCCTCACCTTGTCCCATACCATGGACCTGACTGCAGCCAAATACCTCTCTTGTTCTGTCTGCTCCCTTCTCTTTGTCATGTTTATAATCTGACTGCTCAGTTCAGGCATTTTCATTCTTATTTCTATACCTAGAGGCCCGATGTCTGAAAATTCGTGCAAAAGTAGGCCTTCCTTCCCACAGCTGCCAGCACCGGCATCCCTCTAATACCCGGGAACCAGGCTGCTTCCCTCTTCTGGCCACCCACAGGCACCTGGGACCTGGGCTGGCTTTCCTCCAGCCCTGGCTTCATCAGGAAGGACACCTGGAATGATGTCCGGAAGACATCAGGTCTAATTAGCATATTACCCTTTTATTATTTTAGATAAGGAAATTTAAGGTTGTTAATCTTCTTGTAACTAGAGATGTAGCCCATTCCCAAGCACTTTGTTGTGTAGTGCTCTCCCTATGGTAACTATCTAAATAGAGTTTACTTTTCTTGAACTCATTTTATAATATGAATAATACATATTCTGCTTTCTTTTTGTTTGCACTTGCCTACTGCCTTTTCCTAAAGGCTGTGTTTAATGTTTCTGCTCATTCATATGTTGCACACACTTGATTTGAATACATACACTTGACTTCCATCTAGTACACATTTGGACCCTCTTTACTCATCATGTTTATTCATTTAAACGCCAGTGGCTGCACACTCAGGTAAGCTTCTGGACTGCAGAAGTCTGCTAAGCTTCTGCCTCTCAGAAGCCAGCCTAGGGATGTCTGCTCTGAGCCTGAAATTTCCACTCACTTTTGCTGAGCTCATTACGAATGTTGGAGAGAGGTGTATTAGTGAACAGAGTGGTGGAAAGAAAGGCATTGTCTAGATTTTAACAGTTTATATACATTTGTGCCCCATACTCTATATTTGTAATGTACTATATACAGACCTCTCTTATGGTTCTTAACCCACCATAGTCTAAATTATATGAACTATTTTCTGGGATATTTGACAGTGAATGAATATCTGTAGTTCCTTAGGAAGCATCCTGTAAATATTAATTAAGATAAGGATAAAAGAAGAGAACACACATGTAAGTATTTACAAATACTTCTGCCTGCTCTTTTTACCCTCTCACCAGGAGAATAACTGAAGCTGAGAGTATGTCGGACTGCTTTTATGGGGAAAGAATAGAAGCAACAAAGGTGGGAGAGGAAAATCGGTAGAGATTGGAGATGGGAAGAGAGGCAAGCAATCAAATGTGCTGTCATCTGAAGAGTTGAACTCTGGGGACAGAGCGTGGTAAGGAGGATTTTTATCAAATAAGTGTTTTGTGACATAATTCTCCTCAGTTTTCAAGGGCATTCAGGAAAGATTTATATCGCTTTTCAATGCTTTTTTAGAGTCTCATTTGTGTTTCTCTTGGATGCACCATTGACCTAATGTTGTCCTCAAAGTGACAAGATACATCCCAGTTAACTAATAATTTTAGTGCTGCTACTACTATCAATAGCAGCTACTGTTTATTGAGTGCCTATAATATGCCAGGTCCAGACTATTTTTGTAATCTCACTCATTGCATTTAAAAAAAAATTTTTTTGTTGTTGTTGTTAATCCTCATTGGAGGATATTTTTTCATTGATTTTTAGAGAGAGTGGAAAAGAGAGGGAAAGACAGAGAGAAATATCGATGTGAGAGAGACACATTGATTAGTTGTCTCCTGTAGGACCAGGACCAGGGAGGAGTCTGCAACCAAGGTACATGCCCCTGACTGAAATTGCACCCGGGACCCCTTGGTCCACAGGCTGACGCTCTATCCACTGAGCGCTAGGCTCATTCATTGCTTTTTAAATTTTTCTAACTAACTGCAAATAATTTCATATGATTATTGCTTCATAGACAATTGTATTTAAAATCTATTCCTGAAAACATAAACACATTTTACTGAGTGATCAGGCTGTAGTGAAGTGGGATATAATTCACGGTGTCAAATTAATACTGACCATGGAGATCAAGTGACATAAGGGAAGAATAGAAACTGGTCAGCTGGAGAGTCCATTCCTCAAGGAGGCAGATACTACTTAGTCCAGGTCAATTTTTGCCCTGAGGAAATTGTTACTGGATTTTCTGTAATTTTCCCCAGAGAAGTCAGAAATGACTTTCCATATATTTCTAATTTTTAAATTTTGTGTTTTCTTTGAAAATTGTTAAATATAAGTCTTTAGGGTGACTATCTGTGGCCTCACTTTATTAAAATAGGCCAAAGAAAAAAAGACAAAATTAATGTCATTTGGTCAGAAAAGCTTAAGTCACTTGGTTCTTGAGAGAGAAAGAGAGACCAGAATGAGCCCAGGGTTTATTGCAGAATTTTTGCAGAAACTTGGTTTCTTTATTAGTTTGCACATTTTGAGGTCTGTCTTTCTCTAACTCAGCAGCTGGATTTCCCTAAAGAAAAGTGAGTGCTGGATGGGAATGACACAGTGAAGTCATAAAGAAAAGCGCTCAAACTTAAAAGGTAGGCTGTGCACCAGCCAAGCGAGGCGCCCGGTTCTGGGCTTCTCTAACCCTTCCAGCTGCAGCGATTGCCAGGCTGGCCTCTGCTGGGGGTCCAGAGGAGGAGTCCATTTCTTAGAATCCTTCCACCTGCCTGGTGCACTCTTGCTGAGTTCTGTGTTCTAAGGCCAGGGAGAGGCTAGGGATGAAGGAAGAGAGTGGGAGTCGGGGGAAGAAAGGAGGGTTCTATATCCTCTGGTTCAAATAATGTCAGAGCTGGGAGGGACCTTAGATAACATTCTTGTTCATTTTGTTTTTTAATCCTGCATTTCTTTACATTATAAAACTAAGATATACTTGTGGTAATGAATTGCTATAAATAGAAAGTAGACATTCCTTCCTCTCCCGGCTTCCTTTGCAGATGGAGAAACATGCTCAGAGAGGGAAGTGACTATGCAATGTCATCTAGTTAGAATGCAGGGGGAGTTTTCATGGAGACAGACATTGGGATCGAGCAGGATCGTTTCCCATAGAAGAAAAGAGGCTGGAATGCTGAGAAAAAGGTTTATGCAGTTATCTCTTTTTACAATATATCTGAGAAGAGACCAAGAAGAAAAACAAAAAGACTAGGGCTGTCTTATATTGAGGGCTTATTATGGTACTGTGCTCAGAGTTTTATATGCTTTTTTACATAAGCCTTACCACCCCCTGGGAGGGAGGTATGATGATTCTAATATTAGAAATGAGGAAACTGAGGGTCAGAGGGCTAATTAACTTGCCCAGTGTAACACTGCTAGAAAAGTGGAGTATCTAGAACCCAGGTCTCTCTGATCCTAAAGTTGCAATCCCGTATGGCGCCTGTTTAAACTAAAAACAGGTGCCTCTGCCCTGCTGGCATGGCTCAGTGGTTGAGCGTCAAACCTACAGTTCAGTTCCCAGTCAGGGCACATGCCCAGATTGCAGGCTCAATCCCCAGTGCGGTGCGTGCAGGAGACAGCCGACCGATGATTCTCTCATCATTGATGTTTCTGTCTCTCTCTCTCTCTCTCTCTCTCTCTCTCTCTCTCTCTCTCTCTCCCTCTCCCTTCCTCTCAGAAATCAATTATATATATTGATTTCCAGGGCTGATGGTACATTTAGCCATGCATTATTACTCATTAGCCATGCATTCTGCTCCAACCTCATGGCTCTTAACCAGTATGCAATGTGGCTTCTCAAAAATATGATGTTATTTTCATTATAATGGGTGTGTTGCAATTCTGCAAATTCTTTCTCAAGCTTTATTTTGAAGTGAAAGAATGGGGAATAGAAGTACAGTACCTGTTAAGATACTGTAAGAAGAGGGAAGAAAAAGGAGAGTCATACTGTTCAGACACAAGGACACCATATCTTGGTGAGCAATGAAAAGAACCCTGGAAATCCGAAATCTAGGGCTATCTTCCACCATACTGTAGCTACTTGGCCTGGGTTTTTGTTTTCTTTTTTAAAAATATATTTTATTGATTTTTTACAGAGAGGAAGAGAGAGGGATAGAGAGTTAGAAACATCGATCAGCTGCCTCCTGCACACTCCCTACTGGGGATGTGCCTGCAACCAAGGTATATGCCCTTGACCGGAATCGAACCTGGGACCTTTCGGTCCACAGGCCAATGCTCTATCCACTGAGCCAAACCGGTTTCGGCTGTTTTCTTATATGTAGAGTGGTACAAAGAAGGGCTTGGACTAAATTAATTCTGAGGTTCATTAAAAATGAGGTCTATCACCGGTTTGGCTCAGTGGTAGAGCGTCGGTTTGTGGACTGGAAGGTCCCGGGTTCGATTCCGGTCAAAGGCATGTACATTGGTTTCGGGCACATCCCTGGTGGGGGTTGTGCAGGAGGCAGCTGGTCAATGTTTCTCTCTCATCAATGTTTCTAGCTCTCTATCTCTCTCCCTTCCTCTCTGTAAAAAGTCAATAAAATATTTTTTTTAAATGTAGATTAAAAAAAAAATGAGGTCTATGGCTCTAAGAATGGATAGAGGTGCCCAGTGGGAGATGTTTTAAAACCAGCCAGAAACAACAAGCAAAAGAGAAAGACTCGTGTGAAGAATAGAAGACAAGTGTGCTACAGAGTTGATTTAATCCAGTATATGAAAAGCTGGAAAGTGGTATCTGGTCTCTGCTCAAATGAGCCACGCCCCCCTGAGACGGGTCATGACCTTGTCGGCCAGTTCTGATGGTTAGAACTCCTCATACTGAGTCAAGGCTTGCTTTCTTAGTCCTAGTTGTGCCATGGAGACCATAGACCCCATTTCTAATACACTTCCCCAAGATAGTTCTTTAAATATTAGAAAATAGTGAGTATATCTCCCCAGAGTTAGCTCTCCTCCAGGCTAACTGTCCTCTAGACTGCCATTAATCCCTCAACAACATAGCTTCAAGTCTCTTGAGTTAGGCGTATTCATTCAGCAAACAATGTTTCACATGTGTCAGGTTCCGTGGGAGTAATTGGGAATACAGAAGGTGGATAAGACACAGTCCCAACACTCCACACCCAACAGTCAACATCCCATTATCGGATGAGAATGACAGACAAACAGAAGCTTCTAAACCATTGCACCAAGCCTAGCGAAAGGTGTGTAAGTACAGGGGGAGTCAAAGACAATCAGTTTCACTTAGGAGGTCAGGAAGGCTTCTTGGAGGAGGTGAGACTTTTTCCATAAATCACTTTATCTTCTTCATCCAAGGGCTTTACCTCCTTCTGCCTTCTTTTCTCGGCATTTCTCTAACACATTCCATTGGAGTGTTATGTTTCAGGAAAATTTTTAAAAATATATTCATCTGCCACCTTAGAAGTGTTTTTATAAGAAGAAAATCTAGCAGCTTGTGACAAGAATGACTATTTCAGCACATGAAGGCTGAAATAATTTCACCAGTTCCCATTCTTCATACTGTATCTCCAACTGGCTTTCTCTCTTTTCAGCATTCTTCTCTCTTTTAAAAAATATTTTTTATTGATTTCAGAGAGGAAGAAAGAGAGAGATAGAAACATTAATGTTAGAGAGAATCATTGATCAGATGCCTCCTGCGCACCTCCTACTGCAAACCGAAACCTGGGTATATGCCCATATCTGGGACCCTTCAGTCTTCAGGCTGCTGCTCTATCCACTGACCTAAACCAGCGAGAGCCAGCATTCTTTTTTTTCTTCCTTTCTCTTTCAGTTTTTCTCCCACTCCCCCTCTCAAGGCATTTTTACATTCTCTTAGTTCTTTTTCACAACACAGCTTTTTTTTTTTCTTTTAATATATTCAAAGGGGTTAATGAACTTGGCTGGGAAATTGCAGGAGCAGGATTTGAACCTAGCTCTTCTAATAAACATTCACATTCAATTGTAGGAAAAGAGATTACAGGGTTTTTACCTGACCCTTTGCTAATCCAAGAGTGTATATTTGAAAACATAATCCTTTCCATGACACATCAATTGCTTCTATCCTTTCTGAATAAAATAAGCTCTCCTAATGGCTTTCAACCTGTTTCGGCTAACTGTACATATGTCAAACTATTCATGGGCACTTTCACACTGAGCAGTTGTCTCTCACAATGTCCTGAGCAGCTAAATTTGCCGAAGTCCTTTATCTTATCTTGGAGGGATGCAGCAAGATATAAACACTATGTTTCTTAAACTTCAGCAATTTGCATATAATTTTCATGATTTTTACTACATTCTTTTTTTTATTTTGTTGTTTTTATTACTGATTTCAGGAAGGAAGGGAAAGGAAGAGAGAGATAGAAACATCGATGATGAGAGAGAATCATTGATTGGCTGCCTCCTGCACACCCTACACTGGGGATTGGAATCGAACCTGGGACCCTTCAGTCTGCAGGCCGATACTCTGTCCACTGAGCCCTACTGTAGGGCTTTACTACATTCTTGTGCAATCACACTACTTTAAAACATATTTTAATTTTAATTCATTCACTTTTTAAATTTGAATTTTAAAAGAAACTTGAGAGCGCTAGTTAATATCCCTACCCATAAAATTACAGTGTGATGTGCTTTTTATATATTCCCTAAACATTAACATAAATGCATAATTACTAGTATCTTCAAACGTTTGTCTTGAACCACTTAAAATAATCTCAGGAGTCCATCAGTGAAACCAGGGCTGCTCCACGCCAAACTTTAAGGGCATCTTGTGCATTGTGCTCATGTCAGAGCTGCTCAGGGCACAGCCCATGGCTGTACACGTTAGCCCTGAGTTAACGTTGGGAACTTGAAGAAATAGTGGAAAATAGAAAGAGTACTTAGTGGGAACTTGTAAGTCTGTGCTCTCGCGGTGGCACTGCCACTGATTTGCTGTGTGACCACAGGCAAGTCCTTCCGCCCACCCCTTCCCTAGGTTCCAGATCTGAAAACGAGGGGGTTGGGTTGGAAGAGCTATAAAGGCCTCTTTCGGTTGTTATAATCCTTCTTTTGAAGCACTGTAGTCATTGAGATATCATTCCCAGGCTTCCCCTGGCTTTTAATCCCAGGAGAAAGCCTTGCTGTTATTATAGTTCAGCCAGATACAGTAGGTACTTTCAGAGTGAAGAAAAAAAGAATTTTCTTTGCTGCTGAGCTCAGGGGATAAGATCAGGCAAGTTTTTCAAGATGGGGTTCATCTCTAGGCAAAATTGTGGGTTTGATGTTATTGTACAAAGTCAATGCTATCCCTCTGGTTATAGATATTACTACTTGTGAACTCCCCCGACCCCTTTTGACCGGAGAGTCAGGGCCTTTGAAGGCAGGGCCTGAAAACGTCGTGTGTATTAATGCAGTAGAATCTCAGTTAATGTCTAAAATGGGAACAGAAGGGAAAAGAGAAGAAAGAGAATGGAGAAAAGGAAGGGAAGAGAGACAGGTCTGAAGGGTTTTACCTTTCTATTCCTTAGCATAAGCTAAATCATTCTGGTTCATCAGGGGAGTGATACCTAGATTTGAAGGGGGATTATTTCACTGCTAGAGGCCCCTCAGCCTGGCCTGCGCCTTTTCACAATCCGGGACCCCTTGGGGGATGTCAGACTGCCGGTTTGTTTGGACCAGATCTGGGCTGAAACCAGTAATCGGATATCCCCCGAGAGATGCAGTAGTGTGCAAAGCAGCAGGTGGCCCGGCTGGGCGCTGTGGTGCTCCCAGTCATTCCAGCCCCGATGTGCCTGTCACTTCCACCGCTTGGTAGTGCTGCCCCTGAGGTGGAAGAGGCTCGCCAGTCAGCCATTAGTCTGGTGTCTGGGGCCCCTCTGTCAGATGAGCAGCACTCCACTGTGAGAGACCACTGACCACCAGGGGGCAGCTCTTGCATTGAGTGTCTGACCCCTGGTGGTCAGTGCACGTCATAGCAATCGGTCAACCTTTTGACCAGTGGAACAGTCGCTTCGGGTTTTATATATATAGATTTCTGCTCCCTGTCTAACTTTCAAGAGTGCATTATTTCATGTAGTAGAAATGGCATGTAGAATATTTTTCTAATCCTTTTGCCATATTAAGACTATTTTGAGATTTCCCTTATGTATATTTGATTTATTATTCATAAATGCACCCTATTTAAATGTAATGCTAATTGTTATATATTTCAATTAATTCATTTAATTTATTCCAAGGATACTTTTGAGCCCCTACTATGTGTCAGACATCATGCTAGATATTGTTGAAAATATAACAATGAAAGGATATGGTTCGTGGTTTCAAAGTTTTTGTAGGCTATTTTGGGAGACTGACAGGTAAATTAGAATAGACCCTTGACATTTGTGAATTCTTAATTCATTGTTTCAGCTACTCAATTCACAAACAGCCTCAAAGATCCATGACATGAATTTAATTGTAATGAGAATAATTATACTGATATTGTGGGCTGTTGAGAGGATTAATCCAGACGATGCATTTTTAAACAACTGGCATGACTTTGAATCAAGAATACAGGAGGGACTCACTTGGCTAGCCAAGCCAAAAACAGAGTGAGCAACTGGGATGGGTTGCAAAGAGGAGGGAAATATGAGCATAGTATCCCATTCTCCAAATTTGGAGGAGGAAAACCATTTCCTGTAACCAGTACAAATATGGTAGATAGACTATGAAAAAAATACATGAAGTTTGCAGTACGAGTTATAAAGCATAAGTCATGGCCCTGGCTGGTTGAGTTCAGTGGATGGAATGTTGGCCTGCAGACTGAGGGGTTCCAGGTTCCAGGTTCGGAAATCTGGTCGGGGCACAAGCCTGAGTTGCAGGCTCAATCCCCCATAGAGGGACATCCAGGAGGTGGCCAATCGATGATTCTCTCTCATCTTTGGTGTTTCTATCTCTCTCTCCCTTTCCCTCTCTGAAATCAATAAAAATAAAAATAAAATTTAAACAGTTCAAGTTGTTATGTGGCACATTTTTTTTAAATCACAAAATATTTATCAACATTGGAAAGAAAAAGTGTGAGCACACTGGAATATGTCCAGTGACATCACTCCTCCTGCCATCTCCACCTGGATGAAGTTCTGCTTCCCTGGAGCAGATATGATTGTTCCTATCAATACTCGCCCATCATTGCATCATTTAGAACACATGACTTGTTTTCAGCTGTCAGTCTTTAAGTCTGATGACATTTTTCATTTTTACTCCCTGGCCTCCGTTTAGGGGCAATGTTCTGAGCAGCCTTTTTCTCTGTTCGTTTGTCTCTCTCTTTCAGCTCTCACTCTCTTGCCTCGACAAATTTGTTTGGTGAGATTGGTCTGGTGGAATTAGTGTTTCAGAGACTGAAGAAAATAACTGTGATCTGAATAAGTTTGATGGTTCAGAACCTTGGACAGCAATACGGGTGCCCTCCCCCTTTAAACACTCTCAATAGGCTATACATACGCAGCCAATAATAAACAGAAATCGTAAATGTGTGTGTTGGGCACCTGCCATAAGACTCAATTGGGTAAGTTATCCTAGCAGAATAAACAAATGGCTGTAGGAGAACCAAGGAGGGAGAGATTGAATCTTACCAAAGAATCTGGGAAAGTTTCATATAGAAGGGGATACTATTCTGGGACCTCAGAGAATCATAGTCACAGTAGTCAGCTGTTTGACCTTAAAGAAATCTCAGTTGTCATTTTATGCCACTTTAGTTTTTTTTTAAAAAAAGTTTTGCTTAGTGTATCAGGATTAGAACTGGCTGCATATAATAAGAACCCTAAGTAAATAACTTGAGAAAACAAGATAGAGGTTTGTTTCTCTCGTGTAAAAGAAGTCCAGAGACAGTCAATGTAGAGCTGATATGGAGACCCAGGATCCTTATATCTTTCTCTTCCACTATCCTTAGTAAATTCAATTCTGAAGAGCAATTTGTGGTCCAAAATGACAGCTCAAACTTTAGCCATTACATCTACATTCTAGGCAGAAATGAGACAGCAATAATGATACCTCTATTACCTAAGGCAGCCTTCTTTAAGGAGATGTCCTGGGAGTCCCACCCTACAACTTTCATTCACATTTCATTGGCCATCCCTAGCTACAAGAGAGGTTAGACAATGTAATACTTCAGCTGGACACATTACAGCTCATAAGGAAAGCAGAATTTTGACAGTATAAAAGAAGAGGAAAATAAATATTAAATAAGCAACCTCAGTGTCTGCCACACTTAATAAGCTCTGTAAGGGGCCTTCTGCATCTCTGTATGTCTCATGTTCTCTGCATCCCAGACCCTAGCACAGCAAATGAAAATATGAATAAATTGAATTTTAGGGAAGCTGTGTGGGCTCTGATTCCTCGTGAAGGGTTCTCTTTATTGTACTCTATTTCCAAGAATTTCAACTCACTGGTCCTGGTTCCCCTCTGAAGTCACCCTGAGAAAGTCTGCCTCTTTCATTCTTTCTTCCCTTTTTTTTTCTTTTTTTTTTTTTTCTTGGCCACATTTTAATCAAGTCTGCCTTTTTCTTACATGGCAAACCTTAAAATATCTGGAGACATTTCTTGTGTCCTGTCCTCTTCACCTAGATTCTTGTTTCTCCAGGACCGTGACTTCCATCATCTCCACCATATCTCATAAGACATGACCCCTGGATTCTTCCTTTCAATTCGGTTTTATGACAGAAGTTTTGTCCCAGTCTGAAGACAGAAATGAATGAACCCATTTCAACCATAGGCAGGATTTAAATTCAGGTGCTGTCTGGGCTCCAAACGGATTAAAATAGGCCTTGTAAATTACTTTATTAAATTCCCCTGATGTTAAACCTCTTCTTTTTTTTTTTTTTTTAAATATATTTTATTGATTTTGTACAGAGAGGAAGGGAGAGAGATAGAGAGTTAGAAACATCGATGAGAGAGAGTCATCAATCAGGTGCCTCTTGCACACCCCCTACTGGGGATATGCCCGCAACCAAGGTACATGCCCTTGACCGGAATCGAACCCAGGACCCTTCAGTCCCCAAGCCGACGCTCTATCCATTGAGCCAAACCGGTCTTGGCTGATGTTAAACCTCTTATTGAAGGGGCAAGGGGGCACGTGAAAAACAAAATGCCAACTCAAATGCTTTCATTTTTAAAAAATATATTTTTATTTATTTCAGAAAGGAATGGAAATGAAGCGAGAGATAGAACCATCCATGATGAGAGAGAATCATTATTGGCTGCCTCCTGTTCGCCCCCCCACTGGAGGGTCGAGCCCTCAACCTGAACATGTGCCCTTGACCAGAATTGAACCCAGGGCCTTTTAATCCACAGGTCAACACTCTATCCACTGAGCCTAACTGGATAGGGCTGCTTTCATTTTTATATTCACAAAATATTACCTCCCTGTGTTTTATATTAATAATAGTCCCTGGCATAGTGAAGTTTGCCTTTTGGTTGCAGTCCCCAAGCTCTGTCTCCCTGCTTCCTTTTGAAGTTGAGCATTCAGGTCCCATATCCCTATTTCTCTTCTCAAAACCTTGGGTCTCTCTGATTGAAACAGTCTTCACATACTATATCATAAGACCCTCACGCTCTACCCTGCAGAGTCAGTGGAAGCTTTTCCAGAAGCTGCAGCCTCCAGCCCAAGGCCTCAAATTTGCCTGGTCGCCTGTTAAGCACCTCACCCACCCTTGAATCCAGCTCATATTTCTGGACTCTCTGATTAACTCTGCATTTACATATTTTATAAATATATGCACCCACCCATGTAACCACCAGTAGATCAATATATACAATATTGCCTGGCCAGAGTGGCTCAGTGAGTGCCAACCCATGAACCAGCAGGTCACGGTTCCATTCTTGGTCTGGGCACATGCCCCCAGGTTGCAAGCTCAATCCCCAGTAGTGCAGGAGGCAGCCAATTGATGAATATCTCTCCTTATTAATTTCTCTCTCTCTCTCTCTCTCTTTCTCTCTCTCTCTCTCTCTCTCTCTCTCTCTCTCTCTCTCTCTCTCTTCCTCTCTGAAATCAATAAAAAATATATTTTTTAAAATATATACAGTATTTATAGCTCCCTAGAAGGCTCCTTTGGACCTCCTTCCAGTCAATAGCCACCCCTCAACAATAGTCACTGTTCTATCAATAGTTAGTTTTGCATGTTATTGAACTGATAAGTGGAATTATTCTGCATGTACTTTTTTGTGTCTGGCTTCTTCACCATTATTCAGAGATTCATCCATGTTGTGTATAGCAGTGGTTTTTTTTTTTTCCTTTGCTGTGTCCATTGTGGTGAGTGATTAAATATCATTTCAACTTGATCCCAATGTGCAGTCAAGATGGAGAACCATAGCTCTAAGAGTAATTAAAAATAGGGTTGGAATCCTATCTTCAAAACTACTTGACCTGGATTTGTCCCTACAATGTTCACCATCAGGTGGTCTTTGGGATCAACTAGACATTTAACCTCACTCAATTGCCAAAGGCCTCACTAGGCATCAGATTAGCTCACAGGAATCCCAAATAAGAAACAGCACACCAACAGGACAGCATCTAGTACTTCTCTTCACCAGGAATTCTCGTAGTGATCCAGTGATTAGTCTTCTTGGGCTTTTTAGGTGATAGCTCTGGTACAAGGAGACAAGATCACATCAGTGACTGTGGGACAATCTTAGTTTAGAAATGTCCTGTCCCAAATACACATCAATATCTTGTGTCCATAGGCAGAGTTTTCAGGTTCCCTGTGGGAGATGAGCCTAGTTTCTACAGTTGCTAGGGAGGCCCAAAGCCACAGCTTCTTGCCAGGTATTGCTGTATCCTGGCCCAGATGAACTTTACCAAATAGGGGTTATTTTTATAGTAAGCAATGCCTCCTATATCATAGCTGATTTTGTACCTTTATTAGACCCCCAGGGGGACAGAGCTATAAAGTTAATCCAAATTTGTCCTACGAGAAGGAGAAAGGGAAAACCCTTTATTCATACTACCTTCAGCTGACACGCTGACCTTTATAAAATAGCTAAGCAAGAAAAGTAGGTGTGAAAATGTTCCTGCTCCTTGAGTCAAAAATAGTATTTGACAGCCCCCAGCTGGGTGGCTCAGTCCCATACACCAAAAAGGTTGCAGGTTTGATTCCTGGTCAGAACATAAGACTAGGTTGCAGTTTCAATCGCTGGTCAGGGTGTGAACAAGAGGTAACCGATCAAAGTTTCTCTTTCAAATGGATGTTTCTCTCTCTCTGTCCCTTCCTTTCTCTCTAAAATAAATTTAAAAAAAAAAAAACACATATCCTCAGGTGAGGATTAAAAAAAATAACAGTATTTGGCATATGAAAATGGTTAATAAATGTTTTTTAATGAGAAAATTAATGGTAAGTAACAACAAAATAAAACAAAATTACTCAACTGCTATGTCATCTTGGGCAAATCTTTTTAAAATTGATTTGTAGAGAGAGAAATATCAATCTGTTGTTCCACCATCTATGCATTCATTTACTGGTTGTCTCCTGTATGTGTGTGCCTGACTAGGAATGGAACCTACAACCTTGGTGCATTGGGATCATGCTCCAACCAACTGAGCTACGCAGCCAGCGCTTGGGCAAGTCTTAATTTCTCTAAATCCCAGTTACCATTTCTTGTGAAATGGGAATAATCAATTTCTATCTCGTGGGGATTGTTGTAAGGATTACATGAGATAATGTATGCAAAAGATATTACAAGCACACTTAAACTTTATTGTTGCAGATGGAGGGAAGAAGCCTAGAGAGAGAAAGGGATTTGTACCAGGTCACATATGGTGGCAGAACTCTCCAAGTCTCCTGACTCCCAGCCCAGTGCCCATCCACAATACCATGTGGCTCCTTCACACCAGTTGTCTTACCCAGTCAATGTTTAAGAAATCAGAAATCTCAAACTAATCAGGATTTTCGTCCAGGAGAGAAAACGTTGGTGATGATCCACTTTGCAATGTAGATTCCTCACCCATCCCTCACAGGACTGAGTTCACTCGGGCACACTTTTCCTAGTGGTAAGGGGGAAATTAAAATTTTTCTCAAGAGCATAAGAAAAAGTGAAAATTATGTTCTCAGCTTGCTGCTGATTAGCAGACAAAGGGAAAACAGAGCCTCTAAGCCACATGTGTCAAACACAAGGCCCGCGGGCCAAATCCGTCCCGCCAGGCCTTGCAATGTGGCCCGCACCGTGCTGTCATCACTGCACTCCGCTGCGTTTCCATCACAATGACAGTTTACGACTGTTCAGTAAACCATTCGGCCCGCAATTTAGGCTGGATTTTAGATTTTGGCCCCTTCTCTGATTGAGTTCGACACCCCTACTCTAAGCATTCATTCTTTTTTTTTAATTGAATTTATTAGGGTGACATTGGTTAATAAAATTATATAAGTTTCAGGTAGACAGTTCTATAATACATCCTCTGTGTATTGTACTGTATATCCATCGTGCCAAGTTAAGTCTCCTTCCATCACCGTTTATCCCCCTTTTTCTCTCTTTTACCTTCTCCTTCCTCCCTTTCCCCCTGGAAAGCATTCATTCTCAAAGGCTCTGAGTCCTTTTTACTTCACAACAGCCACTGCAAAGAGGGGGCTATGAAAACCAATATGATCAGAATGTAATGAAGAAACCAATCTCACTGGGAGTCAAATACCATTGTTAAAAAACAGGCACCAGGGGCAAAAGCCCCAAAAATCAGAGGCTTCCCCAGTGTTCTTTGAATCCATTTTTTTTTAAAGCTGTTAAAAAAAAAATACCCTTAAAATAAACCTGCCATCTTGTGAGGACAGAAAGAAGGTTACCCATTTTTTCCACCGCCATCTGCAGGGCCAGCTCAACTGTAGGCTTCCTTGAGCCACACTCCCCCGCCTCCAGCCTGTTCTTTACAGCATGTCCGGGTGGGGTGGCATATAGTCTTCCAGGGAAAGAGTTCTTTCCCTCACTTAGCAAAATGCAGTTGCAATTAAAACTTGGGGGGGAAAAAAAAACACCTTGAAGTAAAGCAAGGTGAGACTATAGATAGAATTTGCTTAACAGTGCAATTTCACATTCTCTAATAATTTCTAATATTGTGCCTGGTCCATTTGTATTTATTGTTCTGAGTCTGAATAAGGTCAGTTTGTGAAGAGGGTCAGGGCTCAGCTCTCTGAGGATGAGAGCTCAGTCTGCCTCGGGGGTCATGACTCAGACTGTGGTTGGGATCAGGGTTCACCCTGTAGCTCTGATTAGAGCTCAGATTTATATTCAATTTTACATCAATTTTTTTTAAGAAAAATCGTTTTTAAAAAGATTTTTAAATGGAGTTTTAGAGAGAAGAAGAAAGGAGAGAGAGAAACATCGCTGTGAGAGAAAAACATCAATCAGCTGCCTTCTGCTCGCCCCCTACCAGGGATCAATCCTGAAACCTGGGCAGGTGCCCTGACTGGGAATTGAACTGACAACCTTTTGGGGCACAGAATGGCTCACAATCAAATGAGCCACTCAGGCCAGGGCTACCTTAATTTTTAAAAAATATTTAAAATATTTTTAAATATTTATGACGATTTGATGATTTGAGTTTCATAATAATCATGTATTTTTTAATTATGTATGTCACAAGCCCATAATAACATTTGAAAATCAAAGACCTGAAAGCATATCAGTCTGTGGTGGGCTATAAATATAGTCTGTCATTAGGATAGAGACCTATCTGTGTTTAGCTTTAGAGATTAGTCTGCTGGAATCAGGTCTTGGGCTGTAGCAGAGATCACATTTGCTTGTGGTAAGCACTAGTATTCAATCAGGTGCTGGGATCTTAGCAGGATAGGGCTTTACTTTAGAAAAGAATGCAGGAAGCATTGGTCAGGAGTCCAAAAAGTCCATTGAAGAGCTGTCACAGCAGAGGACTGAGCAGATGGGAAACCATGAGATAGAATCATCAATTGGCTGCCTCCTGCACAGGGAGGGACTCAAAACAGAATTGATGACCGCTGACAAAATAGCATAAATTAAAAGGACTGACAGCCTGATTCAGTTGGTTGAGCTTCATCTCATATAAAGAGAGGTCCCTGATTCCATTCCCATCAGGGCACATGCACAAGTTGAGGGTTCAGTCCCCAATAGAGGGTGTGCAGAAGGCAGCAACTGATGATTCTATCTTGTCAATGTTTCTATCTCTCTCTCTCCCTCTCTCTACAAAATAAATTTTAAAGAAACTTTATTTTTTTAAAAGGACTGACAATATTAAGTGTGGGTGAGAATGTGGAGCACCTGCAACTTTTTTTTTTTAATCCTCACCGAAGGATATGTTTTTATTGATTTGAGTGAGAAAGAGAGCAAGAGAGCAAGAAAGAGATAAACATTGATCAGTCACCTCCCATCTGCATCTTTACTGGGAATTGAACCTAAAACCTAGGTATGTGCCCTGACCAGGAATTGAACCCAAAATGTTTTTGGTGTATGGGACAATGCTCTAACCGACAGAGCCACCCAGTCAGGGCCCTGAAACTTTCTTATATATCTGGTAGAAGTATACATTGTGCAATTACACTGACAACTGTTTGGCAATCAAATATATATATATATATATATATATATATATATATATATATACACACACACACACACACACATACACATACATACTTAGCTCAGTCCTCTGGTTCAGCACTATCACTCTTGGAATGAACAAACAACTGCTACATATGCCATGGATAAATCTCATGAAATAGTTAAGCAAAAGAAGCCAAAGAGTAGATACTTTATGATTCATTTATGAGAAGTTCAAAAACAGGCAAAATTAATCTATGATAGTAAAAGTCAGAATAGGGGTTACATTTAGGGGGTGGTGTGAACTGGAGGGGGCATAAAGGAGCCTTCTGGAGAGATGGTGTGGTCTATATTTTGAATTAGATGGTGTTTACACAGGTGAACATACATAAAAATTCATTGATATGAAATTTAATATTTGTATACTTTACCACATGTAAGTTATATCTCAATGGGAGGGGGGGAAAGAAAGTAGGTGAACAATAGAGAATTGTGGTTGACCAAAAACAGGTTGGGGAGTTAATTCCACAGTCATGACTTTTCCACCATGACGACTGTGACAAAACTGCCATGGTGTTGAGCCTGGGGTGTGGACTCGGGGGTTTTGGGGGTTGATGTCTTCTCACACCTACATATAGCAAGGTATGCCTATAATAATGTTGCTTGCATACCGAATGCCCTTGAAACAACCACACTGGGTAATGGTGTAGTGTAAAGAGCCACAGATTTGGAGTCAGAAGTCCTAAGTTTTTTGTTGCTTTGTTTTTTATTTGAGAGAGAAAGAAAAACATCAATTTGTTGCTCCACTTATTTTTGCATTCATTAGAATCTGCAAACTTGGCGTATCAGAACGATGTTCTATCCCACTGAGCTACCCAGCTAAGGCCTAAGTTTGGACCTCAACATTCTGCTTAGTATCTAATCCAGTGGGAAGCGCTGGTGTGTTGTGATCAGTCATGAGGCGAGTTACAAATTATTCATTGGTAATTATAAATCACTGAAGCTTTCAATAATTCTCCCGTAATTCATTTGAATTCATAATACATGCATTTGGTTAAAAACAAATTAAATCATATAAAAGAATATACAGTGAAAAGTTAATTTGCCTTCCACCCCTGACTTCAAACACCAGCCCCCCACCCAGTCTTCCTCTTGAGAAGCAAGCACTGTATTCAACTTCTTCTTTTTTAAATGAATTTATTTATTAGTTCTAATAGGGTTTGTGTGTGTGTGTGTGTGTGGTCATTATAGTTCTCTCTATATAGTATCATGTTATTTGCAAATAATAACAGTTTTATTCTACCTATACAAATTTTTTCCTTTTTATTGAATTTATTGGGGTGACACTGGTTAACAAAATTATATAGGTTTCAGACGCACAATTTCACAATACATCATCTGTACATTGTATTGTGTGTTCACAACCCTAAGTCAAATCTCCTTCCATCAGTTTATCCTCCCTTTATTCTCCTGCCCCCCTTTCCTCCCCCTCCAATCATCACACTGTTGTCTGTGTCTATGAGTTTTTTTCTCTTTTTTGCTCAATCCCTTCACCCCTCCTGTCATCAGCTTCTTAAATACCCTTCCAGAAATAGTCTATGCATATTCATGAATGATTTCCTTGAAGAAAATTAGAGCAGATTCAAGGTATGCCTATAATAATGTTGCTTGCATACCGAATGCTTTATTTTATTTCCAAAACGGAATTGAGTTTTCATTATAAAAATAATACATGTGTATTTTAAAATTGTATACGTAAAAGTGAAAGCTCCATCCACCCACTCAATCACCTCTAACTGCTCAGTTCCAGAGTTAACCACTTTCCAGTTTCCTATGTGGCCTTTCTGACAGTTTACACTTGTGTAAACACATTGTGCATAGATTATTTCTATAAATAGTAAGTTTTTCATCAATAACATGTCAATGATGTCTTCTCACACCTACATATAGCTTTACTTAGCCTTCTTAGTGGCTGCATACTCTCCAGTGGGAGAGAAAGGGATAAAGATATGGCAGGAATTATACATAGGAGTGTGTTCACCTGAAAGCAACATCTGTCATATGTGACCCCGAAGGAAAAAACACTGAAAGCCAGTGATTTAATCCATCTGGACCTCAGTTTCTTATCTGTAAAATGGATGCAATAATGAAAGCCCTGACTAACTCACAAGATTGTCGTGGGGATTACATAGAAAGAAGGAAAACAGATAACAGAGTATACACTGAAAAGTGTTGTGCAAATGCGAGAGACCGTTATTCTTGGAGGGGAGAAGGGTGCAGCACTAGTTCCAAGGTCTGAAGTCTAAGAACCAGCACTAATAATAATTACTTTTCCTGCCATTCTTAGCCAAATGAACTGTTCATCTTTGCATAATAATTATGAACATTTGTTGAGCTTCTACTTGGCAGACAAGTTTTTTTTTTAAGCTTCAATTTTCTTATACTTTTTTTAAAAAAATATGTTATTATTGATTTTTTACAGAGAGAAAGGGAGAGGGATAGAGACTTAGAAACATCCCCTCCTGGGATGTGCCTGCAACCAAGGCACATGCCCTTGACTGGAGTTGAACCTGCAGTCCGCAAGCCGATGCTCTATCCACTGAGCCAAACCGTTAGGGCATTCTTCTAAGATAAAATATATGAGATCTTTTCTTTAGCTATTTACCTTAAATTTAATTTTTCTTAATTTTCAAGTTTATATGAGATCTTCCTTTAATCCCTCCAACAACTCTATGAGATAGGTACTCTGGTTATTCTCATTTGACTGATAAGGCAACGGAGACGGTCCGAATTGGCAAGTGGAGGTCGTGCCTCTGGACTGCACCAGACTCTGTGCTGTTCATTTTCAAGGTGTATGCCCTGCTTCAGCTGCATGGTTGGCCTGTGGCTTAGACAACTGGAGAAAGAAGCGGCTCGTTCCACTGGTACTGAAAAAATAAAAAGCAACCAATGACAAAAACCCGGAGTCTCGTGGGAAATCACAGTTAGTCACATTGCTGCCTGCTTCAAAACCTCTCATGACTCCATTCTGTTAAATAAAGGCCAAACTCCCCAGCCTGGTATTTCAGGCCTTCCTTAGCGCCTGATTTGGGTTGAATTATGTCCCCTGTAAAAGGATATACTGAAGTCCTGAACTATCAGTACCTCGGAATGTGATCTTGTTTGGAAACAGGATCATTACAGGTAAGATTAGGAATGATGAAGTCACATTGAGTAGGGTGGACCCCTACTCCAATATGACTGGTGTCCTTATAAGACGGCCACATGAAGAGGCCAAAGGGGAGAATGCCTTGTGGCCACTAAGGCAGAGACTGGAGTTATGCAGCTACAACCCAAGGGAGGCCAAAGAGTGCCAGTAAGCCACCAGGAGCTAGGAGGAGGCAAGGAAGGATTCCCCTACAGGTTTCAGAGAGAGTGTGTGGCCCTGCCAGTACCTTGATTTGGGACTTCTACCCTCCAGAACTGTGAGACACTACATTTCTGTTGTTGTAAGTCGCTCAGTTCCTAATCCTTTGTTACTGCAGCCCCAGGAAACAAACACAGAGCCTCAGCCATTTAACCAGGCCCTGCATATCTGAGCCCGAGATGCACCAGGCTTTCTTTGTCCTGTCCCATCGCTGTTCTCCTAGCTGGACGTAGCAGCATCCTTGGCAGTTTGTTTTTACAACCCTCGTACAATCCCACCCATGACATTCCGTTTCCTCTGGCAGGCAGCACACCAGTGGTCTGTTTACTTCCCAACACACTCTGAGCTAGGCAGGTCAGGTCCCCTGCCCCCTGCCTCTTTCTGGCTCAGGGCCAGCCCAACCCCTCTGGGGAGACAGTAGATTGAAGCCCCCTTCTGGGTTGCCAAGGCGACAGTGCTGTCTGAGTGCCCCGGAGCCAGGCAGCTGTGGCTGCAGGGAAGGGAGGAACCAAGGGAAGGGGGGAGGTTGGGAGGGAGACTACGAGAAAGACCCAAGGCGAGAGTCCTTAAAAGTGGCTCCAGTACAAACCCAGGAGATGAAATTATAATGGCAGCCTCACCGCAACTAGCATTGTCAAGCAACATGCCAGACGTAGGATTTGACAGGAAAGACCTTACCTAGAGCATTCTATATGGAGCTCAGCACTGTGTGTGCCTTTGAGTCCAAACCTCATTCAAACCTATGGCTTTGAGGCCTTTTGACAGCAGGAGAGATCAAAGGAGAGCAAAATTCAGGCAAATGGGGACTGGCATTTTGCACACCAAGGGCAAGTCTCCTACAAAGTGTCTTAAGGTGCACAGTAAATGAAGAGAACGATGCTTGTGACTTTTATTTCATAATTAGCAATGCCTCCTGAGTGCAGGGAAACATGAGGGGTGCTGTGAGTGTGTGTTTGTGTGTGTGTGTGTGTATGGGTGTGTGTGTATGGGTGTGTGTGTGGGGGGGGAGTACAGGGAGAACAAGATGTTATGGTTTCCCTCAAGCAGCACAGAGTCCTTGCTTCAATCTTTACTGCAGGAATGGACTTCTGTAATAGTATACTCCGAGGCAATTCTCGGTTCATAGGTAGGGCTACAGTGGAGCGTGGGACTCGGCCTTCAAATCCATATAGAGGTTGGCACATGCCTAATCTTAGCCAGTGAAGAGCAGTGAGTCTTTTGTTAGGATTGCTAAGGGATACATGTTCTCCTTGGCAGGAGCTGCCATCACCATCCTGCCACCACAGAAAGCCAACATAGTGGTGAGCACAGCTGAGAGATGAAGGAAGATTGGGAGCTGATAACATCAGTTGAGCCCCTGAACCAATCCACACCAGATCCACCCTAACCTTTGGGTTACAGGAAACAATAAATTCTGTTTCTTAAAATGGCTTTTGTTGCTTCCAATTCAAAAGGTTCAGTAAATGGTATATTAGAAACTCTTTTTAACTGATTGACCAAAGCTTTCCATGCCTTATGTACTAGTAAAATAGTGGTTTATACCTTCATATACTGACCACTCACAGCCAATAGGCTGCTTTCTGACTCTTTTGTTCCAAAATCTGTTTATATTAATTGTATTTATTACTACAATTATGTTATTTGATTAAATATTAAGTAAACTGCAGAAATACAAGTTCAAAAGGAAAGATAGTTCCTGGTCCTATGAAAACTAAAATAAGTGCTTTAGAAAGACTTGATAAAAAACCGAGTATTTCAAAATTGCTTTTGCATTAGATAGGAAAAAAAAATGGATAGGTTTTTGCATTTAGCTTTGGAAGGGTCTTTAAATTTTTTTTCCCCCTTTAAAGAAAGCAATGCTAGAAATAGTGGGTGATTCATATTGGGTGAGAAAGAGACCATTAACCCATATATATAAAAGCCTAATATGTTAAGTGTCCTACTAATTCGCCGACCAGTCACTATGACGCTCACTGACCATGAGAGGGGAAATGTTTTGACTGATAGGTTAGCTTGCTGCTGAGGTCTGGCTGATCAGGATTGGGCAAAACGGGCCAGACATGCCCTGGAGGCCCTCCAGCGGTCCCTCCCTGGCCTCTAAAATATTTCTTCTAATTTTCTTTCAATGTGCACGAATTCGTGCACTGGGCCTCTGGTTATCTCATAAGAAACCTCAGAGATACTTTGCTCTGTGGGAAGCCAGACACTATGTAAAAAGTCTATCTATCCTGAGACTACCATGCTATTAGGAAGCCCAATCCAGCTGCATTGAGAGAGAAGAAAACAAGAAAGAGAGAGAGAGAAGCCCTGCTAACTTTTAGCTATTCCAGTCATTTCAGCTTAGGTGTTAGACAAGTGAGTGATGAAAACATTTTAGTCAGCCCAGTTGAGCTTTTAGAGAACTCCATCTGACTGCAACCATATTAGAGATTCTGTGTAAGAACCACGCAACAGAGACAGTTCATTCTACACATAGAATCATCAAAAATAATAAGTTACTGTTTTAAACCACTTAATATTTGGTTGGTTTGTTATACCACAATAGGTAACCTGTTTTTTTCTGAGTGAAAGGCGAGAATTACAAGAAGAGGAAGGGGGGGCCTCTAATGTCAGATATTATAACGGTATCATGAAGGGAGAGAAAAAGCCATTGTATTTCTCAATTGAGAAGCCACTATTGTCCTTCAAACATTGCCGTTTCAATAGAACGGTGGGAACAGAAGGCAAATTGGAAGTATTCACAAGGCAAGTAAGTGGTAGGAAATAGATACAATGGTAGATTGGCAATTTTTCTTTCTTTCTTTTTTGAATAGTTTAACATTCACTGATGATCCCTGCTTGAATTAGTTTATTTCATTGGAGATTGCAAAATGGTGATTTTTCTATTAGTCCTTCTACATTCATTAGCTGATGGTCTTCTGTAAAGAAGAGTATCCCCTTGTCAATTGGGGCTGAACCTAATTTCTTCCTAAAATGGGCAGGCTAAATGCTTCATTCTTTCTCTTTAATAACCAATTTCTTGACAAAAAAAAAAAAAGACAAAAAAAAAAAAAAAAAGTCAGCATCATAGTATTTCCATTGGTGGCAAATGAGTTTTTTCTCCTCTCTCTCTCTGAGTATCATTATGAACTCATGTGTGGACCCATGCATCACCTTTATTCAGTGTGTTATAATCAATTACAGACTAAATTAGTCTTTAAAGAAACAATGGGGGGTAGGGATAAAGACGTGACCAAAAAATTCCTGAAAGAATACAATAGTTAAAGAAACACACACACATTTATCCTTGTTAGTAATTAAAAAAAAAAAAAAATGAAAACCAAAACTATATAAAAGAGAAAAAAAACTATAAAACATCCAATTCTGCTACTGGATATATATTACCCCAAGAAAGTCTCACACGGGTCCCATGAAAGGGGTGTTTGGAGATAGTCACAGCAGTGCTGTTTTGGTTATGGAGAGTTGGAGATAATTTGGGTACCCATAATTGAAGAAGTCAAAATGTGGTGGATGCCCAAAGTAATCTATAGATTCAATGCAATCCCCATTAAATTACTAACAGCATGGCCCCGGCTGGTTTGGCTCAGTGGATGGGGCATCGGCCTGCGGACTGAAGGGTCCTGGATTTGATTCCAGTTGGCACATACCCACGTTGCAGGCTTGATCCCTGGTGGGGAATGTGCAGGAGGCAGCCAGTCAATGATTCTCTCTCATCATTGATGTTTCTGTCTTTTCTGTGTTTAATAAAAATACGTTAAACAACAAACAAAAAAACAACAACTAACTGCATATATCACAGACCTAGAAAAAACTCTCCAAAAATTTATATGGAATAAAATAAAAGAACTCAAATAGCCACAGCAATTCTGAGAAAGAAGAACAAAGTTTGAGGGATCACAATACCAAATATCAAGCTGTATTATAAACCCACTGTTCTCAAAACTGCCTAGTATTGGCACAAGAACAGACATATAGACCAATGGAACAGAACAGAGAACCCAGAAACTGACCCAAGCCATTATGCTCAATTAATATTTGACAAAAGAGGCAAGAGCATACAATGGGGTCAAAATAGTCTCTTTAATAAATGATTCTAGGAAAATTGGACAGATACATACAAAAAATGAAACTAGTCCACCAATACAAAATTAAATTCAAAATGGATTAAAAAAAAACTTAAGACATAAGATGGGAAACCATAAAAATCTTAGAACCTATTGACAGCAAAATATCAGACACATCTCACAGCAATATGTTTATAGATAAATCTCCTAGGACAATGGAGATTAAGGAGAAAATAAACAAATGGAACTACATCAAAATAAAAAGCTTCTGCACAGCAAAAGAAACGAACAAAACAACAAGAGAGCACACTGAATGGGAGAACATATTTGCCAATGTTACATCCGATAAGGGTTTAATCTCCAAAATTTATAAGGAACTCATACAGCTTAACAAAAGGAAGATAAACAATCTCATTTAAAAAATGGGCAAAGTACCTGAATAGACACTTTCCAAAGTGGACATATAGAAGACCAAGAGAAATATGAAAAAAAAATGCTCAAAGTCACTAATCATCAGAGAAATGCAAATCAAAACGACAATGAGGTACCATCTCACACCTTTCAGAATGGCTATCCTCAACAAATCAACAAACGACAAGTGCTGGCGAGGATGTGGAGAAAAAGGAACCCTCGTACACTGCTGTTGGGACTATAGACTGGCGCAGCCCCTGTGGAAAACAGTATAGAGTTTCCTTAAAAATTTAAAAATGGAACTCCCATTTGACCCAGTAAGCCCACTTCTAGTAATATATCCCAGGAAATCAGCATCACCAATCAGAAAGGACATATGCACCTCTATGTTCATAGCAGCACAATTTACCATAGCTAAGATTTGGAAACAGCCTAAGTGCCCATCAGCAGATGAGTGGATTAAAAGCTGTGGTACATCTACACAATGGAATACTATGCTGCTGTAAAAAAGAAGGAACTCTTACCATTTGCAACAGCATGGATGGACCTGGAGAGCATTATGCTAAAGGAATAAGCCAGTCAGTCAGAGAAATATAAATATCACATGATCTCACTCATTTGTGGTATGTAATGAACAACATAAACTGATGAACAAAAATACCGTAGATCCAGAGACATACTAGTAGAAGTACTGAACAGACTGTCAAACCTCACAGGGAAGGCAGGGGAGGGTAAGGAGGGAAGTGTAAGAGATCAACCAAAGGACTTGTATGCATGAATATAAGTATAACCAATGGACACAGACAATAGTGGGGTTAGGGCCAGTGCGGGGGGAGAGGGGAGGCGGGAGGGGAGAGGGCTGGGAATGGTCAATGGGGTGGGGGGGAAAGGAGACTTTCAACAATAAAGAATTTAAATAAAAAATAATGTGGTGGCCCTGGCTGATTTGGCTCCGTGGATAGATTGTCGGCCTGCGGACTGAAAGGTCCCAGGTTTGATTCTGGTCAAGAGCATGTATCATGGTTTTGGGCACATTCCCACTAGGGAGTGTGCAGGAGGCAGTTGATCGATGTTTTTAACTCTCTATCTCTCTCCTTTCCTATCTGTAAAAAAAATCAATAAAGTATATTAAAAAAAAATTGACCTAGTAATCCTATTTTTAGAATAGAAACTGGTGTTGATTAGCATAACAGTGAGAAAAACGGCCAGCATGTGTTCTTTTGCCTCCATCCATACCCTACAATATACATTGGCAGTTGTTGCAAGGAAGTCTCAGAGGTGTTTCACAGGTACTTGTGATGTCCTTGTGGACAAGTGTAGTCATGTGGTTTTGGTGGTTAAATTCATCTTCTGCTCCCGGCCCTTCCATTTGGCACTATTTCCACTGCCTTTGCTGGGCATGGTTACTGCTGTCATTGAGTTCTACTTTATCTGGAGTTCTTCAGTTGCTAAGGCTGCAGGGTGTTATTCTGTGGCATAGCAGAGACTATCTTGCTCTTTTTTTGGTTTTACATTGTAACTATTTGAAGTCTATCATCTTTTTACAATTTTCCAGGAAATAACTGTTTCAGTGTTTTCTTTTTTTTTAATTTGAGAGAGAGAGCTGAAGCACCGAGAGTTGGGGGTAGAGAATCATCCATTTGTTGTTCCACCCATTTATGAATTTACTGGTTGATTTTCTGACCAGGAATTGAAACTTCACCTTAGCGAATCAGGACTACACTCCACTTGGCCAGAGCTTCGGTATTTCCTTATAATCTCTCTTCTCTACTCCCACCTCAACAAATTGCAAACCAAGCTGGAATGCAAATACATGAGCTTGAAAATAAAATGAGAAATGGAAATCAAAACCACAATGTGATACCACTTCACACCCATTAGGTTTGCTAATATAAAAAAAGAAAAAAGTTGATGAGGATGTGGAGAAATTGAAACCCTTGTGATTGATGATAGGAATGGAAAATGGTGCATCCACTATGGAAAATTGGTGGTTCCTCTAAAAGTTAAGCACAAAATTACCATATGATACAGCAATTCCACTTGGTGGTGGAATTCAAAAGAATTGAAAGCAGGGACTCGAAAAGATACCAATGTTCATAGCCGTATTATTCACAATAACTAAAAGGTGGAAACAACATAAAAGTCCATTGATGGAGGGATGGATGGATAAAGTGTGGTATATACCTACAATGGAATGTTATTCAGCTTTAAAAAGGAATGAAATTCAAATACATGGTTAAATCGTGAAAACATTATTCTAGGTGAAATAAAGCAGACCCAAAAAGATAACTATGGTATTGTATGATTCCGTTTGTATGAGTTACCTATAATAGGCAAATAGAAAGTAGAATAGAGGTACCAGGGGATTGGGGGGAGGGGAGAATGAGAGTTATTTAACAGGTACACAGTTTTTGTCTGGTATGATAAAAAAAAGTTGTGGAAATGGATGGTGGTGATGGATGAATAACATTGCAAATGTCGTTGCTATGAAGTAAATTGTGTGTCCTGTCCCCTCTCCCCACTCATATGTTTAAGTCCTACCCCCTCATATGACATTTGGAGACGAAGTCTTTGGAAAATAATCAAGTTTTGAGGTCATGAAGGTGGGAGCCTCAAGATGAGATTAGTAAGTAGTCTTATAAGAAGAGAAACCATGGAGTTCGCTCTCTTCTCTCCCTATCATGTGAGCACACAGAATTCCACTATTTACAAGCCAGGAAGAGACCTCTCACCAGAAACCAAAAAGCTTGGCACCTTGATCTTGAATTTTAACCCTCCAGAACTGTGAGAAAATAAATATCTGTTGGTTCAGCCAGCAGCCTATGGTAGTTTGTTATGGCAGCCTGAGCTAAAAACAGTAGTTAATGCCACTGAATCACATAGTTGCAAACGGTTAAAATGATAAAACTATGTTATGTATATTTTAGCCACAATGAGAATGGAAACGAAATGTGAAATGGGCAATTCTGCTATCTTGCCTCTCCTTTTCAAAACTCTGGATACCAATCTTAGAAGGACATTAGTGACTCTAGCCCAATTCCCCCAGCTCTTCTGTCTTACCTGGATGAGGAGAGTGAGGGTCATAGAAATGAACTGATTGAACTATAGGATCACCCTTCTCTGTTCCTCATCCTGTATTCCCTACCTTTAGGGATGGCACCACTGCCACCCAGTTGCCTGAGTCCAAAATCTTTATCATCCTTGATTCTCTCTCGTTGTCCTCAACAGCTACATGCCCTGGTGATTCTACCACCTTAATATTTCTCTATCCTATCTTTGCATCAGTTTGGGTCCCTTTCATCCCTTGCCCAATAGCTTTTTAACCAATTGTATTGTTTCTCTTCTTGTTCCTCCCCAATCCATTTTCTACACAGCAGCCAGAGTCTTCCCCAAATCCAATCTGATCGTGTCATTCTCTCCCTAAACCCTGTAATAGCTCTCTTTAGTTTCTGGTGTTAAGTTCAAATGTCTCAACATGTCATTCAAGGCTTTTCACGGTCACCTGGTCTCCTCTCACTCTCCACTCTGATCTCTCCACTCATTGTCCAGGTTATACATTTAAGCCCAATTGAAAGTGTGGTTTCCTGAATGCACCATGCCCATCTCTCTTCCTGACCCTGCTGGAAGATAAAAATTTCTAGAGCTAAAGGTCACAGCCCACATGGATATGATCCATTCTTTCTCTCTCCCCCCGCCCCCACCCCTTCATTTAATTGGCAAGATGGAGTGGCTCTTTTTTTTTTTTTTTTTTTTTTTCGTCCTGGCCTGCAAGGCAGCTTCAGATGGCTCCTTTTGGTCACTGAATACAATTGCTTGCTTGGCTTTTTTCTTCTAGGGGCTGGTGGGCAAGGCACCTGACTAAAAATTAGAGTTGTTCAGAGCTGAAACTGGGGTTTGAGCTTTGGGGTGGAAATAGAGCTGACTTTGTTCAATGCTGCTGAGACCTATCAAAGGAGATAAAAATGCCAGTTTATGTGCATTCTTCAGTGGGCACTTGGGACCGAAGCCCCAAGTAGTAATATGATGTTACCTGCCTCTTCTGTGACCGGAAAGTCAAGGATGGGATTCAGGAACTATTAAGTTCTTTGACCAATAATAATAATATTAAAAGTCTTCCCAGCCCACTGTCTCCCAACCTGCTCTACCTGGAAAACTCGTACTCATCCTTAAGTTCTTATCTTCTGAGAATATATCTCATCAGCCTTCTCCAAGGAGATCTGTAAAGTCTTTGAATGCTATATATCTTCATCATTGTATCTCCCACTATGTAGGGAGCATTGCTGATGACCCTATGAGTGAGATTGCTCACCTAGTTAGTTAAGTGTCGGTATAGACATGGAAATGTTTGTTGCTAAAGATTCATCTACATTTCTCTCTCAGCCTACTACTGTAGCACTTTGCCTTGTCAATTTGTAGCTCACTCTCTCTCTCTCCTCAGTCCCCAGCTGGTGGCTGCATGTAGGGAAAGGCTGGGGATAATCCTTTATTGAAGTGATCTAGTCAGCAGTTTAGCTGCACCCTCACCCACGTGGCTGTACTTTACAGGCACTCCTAGCACATGGCTGAGTTTTTGTTTTGTTTTGTTTGTTTTTTGTGTGTGTGTGTGTGTGTGTCGTTTTTTTTCTCTCTCTCCTCTATGGTTTTGATTTGAGAGTCAGAGAAACACGAAAAGGAAATGGGTTCCCTGACCAACAAACATCGCATCCAAGAGCAGGAGGCTGCCAACGGGGCCGTGAATCTGCAGAATTCTCTCGGAGGAAAACTGTCAGTGCAGCTCGCAGGGCTTTCCTCACCTCCCAGCCTCTCCCCCATTTTGAGGGCAAGCCCAGCTGGGCGGGATGGTTTCCTGGAAGGCTTTACAAGGGCGTTTAAAGAAAGAAACGGGAAGAGAAAATCAGCGAGCGGGGCGAGGGGCCAGGGCTGAGCCACGCTGGCTTCTGTTCACAATTCAGGATGGTTTCTGGGCTGAGAGAAGGCGAGGCGTCTCCCCTCGGCCGGTTCCGCCTCCGCTCTCCGCTCCGGGTCCGCGGGGACTGGCTTCTCCCCGAGACGGAGCCCATGAAGAGAGGAGAGTTTCGCTCCCAAGTGTGCGAACGGGGAAAACTTTGCGGAAACAGTGAAGAGGCGGAGAGGAGACGGTGCCTACGGTGCGGGAAAGGGGAGGCAGAGGCGGAGGGAGGCCAAGGGGGCACAACCGTGGAGCGGGAGGCCGGCCAACAGCAGCCCCCCGCCGCCCCAAGCCGAGCAAACGCGCGGCGCGGACCCCGGCGTCGGGTCGGCAGGGCCGCGGAGCCCCGGCCGGAGTCGCCCGCCGCCCGGCTCGGGAGGCCCGCGGCCGCGCCCCGGGGGAGGAGCGGCCGCGAGAGGCGGCTCATGGGCCGGCGGACCTTCGCTCGGCCGCCTCCGCCCGCCGCCGAGGACACCCCCTCGGCCCCGCCGGCCCGGCCCGGCCCGGTCCGGGAGCCGCCGCAGCCGCCGCCGAAGAGCGCGCCGCCCATTGGCGCAGCGGCGCGGCGTCCCCGCCCCCCGTGTCCCCGCCCCCTCAGTGTCCCCGCCCCCTCCGCCGCCGCCGCGCCCCGGCTCCGCCTCCTCCCCCGCCGGGAGCCGCCTCCGTCGCCGCCGCCGTCGCTGCCGCTGCCGCCGCCGCCGCCGCCGCCGGCCGGGGCCCAGCCAGCGCCCGCCGCGCCGCCGGAGTCGAGTCGCCGCCGGAGCCACTGGCCCGCGGCCCCGCCATGAGCGGAAGCGCCGCCGCCGCGGTCGCCGCCACCTCAGCAGCCGCGGCCGCCGCGCACTTCCAGCCTCCGTCGTCGTCTCCCAGGCCGGGCCCCGCGGAGCTCGGGCCCCTGCGGGGCCGCCCGCGCCCCCGCCGCCGCCGCCGCCGCCGCCGCCGCCGCCCCGGCCCGAGCCCGCCGCCGCCGGCCGCCTCAGCCCTCCGGGCCACGGGCCTCCGCGAGCGGGCGCCCCGGGTGGCGGCGCCTGCGGCCGAGCGCTGGGAGCAGGTACGGGGCCAGGGGCGGGCCGGGCGGGGAGGGAGGGAAGGAGGGAGGGGTGTGGGCCGGTCCCCGGGGTGGGGGGCCCGCAGGCGGGGGTCCAGCCGGGCGGCCCCGCGGGGTGGGCGGAGCGCGAGCCGGGTCAGCTTTGTCCGGCCCCCGCGCCCGGCGAGCCGTGTCCCCGCCGCCCGCGCGGCTCACAAAGCGTCCCCGGCGGCAGCCCCCTCCCCCTGGCGGCCGGGCAGGACTGCCCCCGCCGCCGGGGCTCCGCTCTCCGCGCGGCGGGAGGAAACTGAGGCTCGCCGCCGCGGGAAGTGACTGGCCCAAGGTCACGTCGCCGCTGGGTGTCCGTCCTGGCGGGGACCGGGGCCCCCCTGGGCGACGCGGGCCGCGAGGGGGAGAGGGGCGGGGGGGGGGGGCGGGAGAAGGAAGGGCCCCCCGCTTCCGAGGACGGAGGGGGACCGGGATGGGGACGGGTCCGGGCTGAGGGGGACCTGGCCCCGGGCACGCCCACCCAGCGCTTTGGGGGCTGGCTTAGGAGAACGGGTCTCTGGTGGGGTGGGAGCGGGCAGCAGGGGCCGCTTTGGGGGCTTGGGGGTGCCCCGGAGAGCGGGTTTGGAGGAGCCCCGGAGGAAGAGGCTCTGGGGTGGGTGTGCTGGGGGCCCTGGAGGAAGAGGCTCTGGGGTGGGTGTGCTGGGGGCCCCGGAGGAAGAGGCTCTGGGGAGGGTGTGCTGGGGGCGGGCGACCGGGCTTCTCCAGTGCGTGGGTCGGTCAGCGCTTGGAAACTTCATTGTGGAGACCGTTTGTCTCTACCAGGCCACCTTCCCACCACCTCTGCCCGGACTCAACTAACCCAGCCCGACTGAATAGGAGGGAGGTCTGCCTCCTCTCGTGGGGACTCCCGTAAGGTGTCCTTTCCACCAGATGGCCCGAGTTCCGTCCATGCCCCAAGCAGTGCATAGTATATGGCCTCGGTTAGAGGCATTTCTGACCCAGAAGGCAGAACGAGTCCCCCGTCCCCCCCCCTCCCCCCCGCGCTGATTGTGATCTGAGCTGTCAAACTTGCAGAACCCCCAGGGAAAGAGTCACTCCCAGGCCTGAAGGGGGAAGGGAAGCTGTGGGAGGATTGGGACCACGTAACGCCGGACCATGTCTTGCACCGGAGCCCCATTTTTCTTTGGGTTGGTGATTAGTTGGGTTGTTTTTACACTGGTGGGAAAGAGAAGTCTTGGAGTTCTGGAGGAAAGGGGGAAGAGAGCCAACGTCCTGCGTGTTAAAAGCCATGAAAAAGGGTCCCGAGGAGCTAGAAAATAGTAGCTGTAGAATGGGGGGCGGGGGCTAAGGAGAGGGTATTTTGTCCCTGTGGGGGAGGGGAGATGAAAAGGTGGATAAAGGGAGGGGACCGTGTCTAGTCTAGAGAAAAAGATGGGGATGTTTCAAAGAGGGAACCAAATGGGATGAGTTTGAAAGCTGTCTGTTAGAGGTGAGTGGTATCCTACAAGGTTGAGTAATAGGTATTTCATTTCTTTAAGTAAAGACAGTTCCAGTACTTTTACATGCATGTTTTAGCTTTCACACACCCCACCTCCATTCTCTCTCCTGTTCTAAGGCTGCGGGCCCATAGTCGTGTCTTGGAAGTAAGGCTTGACAAAAGAGAGGAGGGAAGACTAATTAGCAAATGCATTAATTAGAGCCCTTTGTCCAGGGTGATTCCCTGTTTAAGTCAGCTGTTTTCTTGCTGCCCTCCTGTACCTCAGCTTTCCAGCTTGGGGCTGTTGGGAAGAACTGCCCAATTCAGACAAGATGAGTTGGATTTTTCTTTAAATAAATAAATAAATAAATAAATAAATAAGTGAGAAACACATATTTGGCAGATACATATAAAAGCATGAAAATTTATTTATCAAAGACTTGCATCCAGGGAAATGCAAATAGAAACAACAGTGAGATGCCATTTTACAGCCATCAGATTGGCAAAACTTAAATGCTGTGATAATAAAGTGTTAGTAAGGTTGTGGGGAAATCAACTTTTAATACTGCGAGTGGGAATGTAAATGGGTTCAACTACCTTGGAGAGTAATATACCGTAATGAAATTTAGTTGAAGGAGGGCAAAGGTACCTATTTACTCAAAGTGTCTAGTTCATTCCTGGTATATACTATAAGAAGTCCTTGCACACTTGTCCAAGGAAATAAGTACAAGAGAAGTACAAGAATACCCATTGCAGCGGAAACCGGTTTGGCTCAGTGCTAGAGCGTCGGTCTGCGGACTGAAGGGTCCCAGGTTCGATTCCCGTCAGGGGCATGTACGTTGGTTGTGGGCACATCCCCGGTGGGGGGTGTGCAAGAGGCAGCTGGTCAATGTTTCTCTCTCATTGATGTTTCTAGCTCTCTATCTCTCTCCCTTCCTCTCTGTAAAAAATCAATAAAAAATATTAAAAAAAAAAAGAATACTCATTGCAGCTTAACTATCCACAAACAGGCGAATGCATAAATTGTTAGATTGTCCCACACAATGATAGCATTGTGAAAAAGAAACTATAGCCACATACATTAAAATGGTTGAATGGGAGCAAGTAACAAAATTGTTACAGAATATTTCCACTTGCATAAAATCTGAAAATATGCAAAATCATATTGTTTGTGGCTACTGTGTACTACATAGTAAAATTATAAAAACATACGTGGTGTGCACCCAGAGGTCTCTGGTTCGATTCCTGGTCATTGTACATGCCTGGGTTGTGGCTCCATCCCTGGTGAGAGAGTGTGAGAGGTGGTGTTTCGCTCTCATGGATGTTTCTCAATGTTTCGCTCTCATGGATGTTTCTCAATGTTTCGCTCTCATTGATGTTTCTGTCTCGCTCTCTAAAAATCAATAAAATATATTTTTTTAATGCATGGTAATAACTAACACCAAATTCAGTGTAGTGATTATTTCTGGGAAGAAAAGATGAGGAATGGGATTGGAGGGGGTACACAGAGAGCTTGACACTGTAATGTTCTATTATTTTAAAAAATCTAAATCAGATAATTGCAAATTAAAATTTGCTTATCTTGGGTGTAGGGTACAGAGGTATTCATTGTATTGCTCTAAATATTTTTAGGTGTTTGAAATATTTCTCATGCAAAAAGTGTTCTTGTCTATAGAGCACATGGATTTTTGTCCCATAATAATGAAACTAGCCACAGGCTCTCATCCTGTACAGCCTAGTAGGCATGCAGGCAGGTGATTCTTTTCTCACTGGCTTCTAACCTATAAAGTTTTGTGATGGATGACTTTTATTTTGGGACTGCTGATAGGTGTGGAGGATTTCCCAGTGCTTCTAAACTTCTAGGTCAGCAGTTTGAGCTTTATCAACATATAAATGCTCCAGGACATTTAGACTTATCAGTTGTAGGGGGGACCCAGGAATCTAATGCCCACTAAAGATTGAGATCCACTGCCTTATGCTCCTGATTCTGGGTTGTACTCCATCTCAGCTTTGTCCTTGTCTAGCTCCCTCCTTCTGCATGACGGACTAATTTGGATCCATGTGATACTTAGCTCTTTTGTAGGGTATAAAATAATGATAGGGATGGAAACCATTGAGTGTTAAACCTTTCATAATCCAGTCTTTTCCTCTTATTTTCATGCAGGTAGCCGAGGGACCCACTACACACTATTTAGCAGGTTATACAAACTTTAATGTGTCACAATATGTGGTTTTATAGTTGAGATAGGAGAAGCTTAAAAGGGTCTAACAGAAGGAAAACTAGTAGATTTGGTGAAAGTACCAGTAAACTCCCAAAGGTAAAATGTATGTCCTCATGCCTTTCTCTGCAGGTGACAGTGATGGTTTGAGTGGTTTATTATCTGACTTGCAGCTGAGTTTCAGCTATTTGAACCTATAGTCAAAGATTAGGGGCTTTAGGAAACAACTGATTATCCTTCAAGATGGAAGTTTCCTTCCTCCCAAATTTGCTAGTTTTCCTTCTCTGCTAGACCCATTTGCTCTAGTCCTAATATGTTTAGGAATTAATTTCTTAACAAATGTGAGGATTTCTGGTAATGAAATATGGGTAATGCCTGTTTGTCTTTGATGAGGTTCTTTTTTCTGAAAACCTGCTTTGGAGGTGCAGTGTTGCCCCAGGTACACTTTTGCAGGGTTTTATGGATTGTGCTGAGCACACAGGCACCTGTTTTGAGAGGAAATCCATTCTATGCTCCACCTACCAATATGAAGACCTCGTAAGAGAGGAAATGTCCTTTTCTAATTCTCACAAACTGCTTTATGATGTAGTGTGGCCTGTAGTTTGGAGCTATTGGTCCAACTGTAACTAATTGTGCCACCCATACTCATAGTGGGCTCTGTAAAGAGGGCTGGTTGGTGCTCGGCCGGGGCTCCGAGAGTTTTCTCTATGTGAACTTTTCATCACCATGCTCATTTGAACCAGAGTTCAGTTTAACATTGTAAAACTTGTTATGGAGCTGGAGAAATAGTACAGAATAAATTATTTAGAAAATACTATAATGTATGGCAAGACAGAATGAGAGAAATCGTTAGAGACAAAAGCATTTGGTAAGTGAAGGAAAGTAGTTATGCACCACATTTGCTCTTGCATTCTTACAGTGCTCACTTTGAGGGGGAAATACAATTTTATTTTCCTCTTCCTATTCCCCCCTACATGGCATTTTTGAATTTAAGACCTGAGGCTTTTTAGCCAATTTAAAAAATATTTATCCATTTGTATTTTCCATTAAGTGGTTATTTATACGTCCTGCTGCTTTTTTTTTTTTTTTTTTTTTTCTTGGAAAGAGAGGGAAGGGGGAGTGCTGAACCAAGGACAAGACTGGACTTTCTACTGCTTTTCAGATAACAGCAGTATGTTTTTCAGAACAGTTGTCATGGAAGAGTGCTGTTCTGCAGGCTCAAGGGAGAGGTGCATTTGAAGTGGTTTCTGTTATCTTTTTATTATTATTTTAAAACATGATTGAGGGTGATTGATTGAGAGTTCCTTTGTGGTTTTGCTGCTATTTTGAAGGAAATTTTTAAAGGAAATGTATGTAAATAAAACAAAAAAGGCTTACAATAGACTTACCCCACACAAGGAGAATAAACAGTTCTCACTTATAGGCAGTACCTAAAGCAGTTTCAGGTTTTTGTGTGTGTGTGTGTGTGTTTCCCCCCCCCCCCCCTGTTCTGCTTAAATGAATATTAGTGCTATTCTAGCGACTACTTAGAATAATTAATTGGAGTGATGTTAGACAGGTGAGGAGGAGGAGGATGGGATTATACTAGGGTTTCTCATAGTTCCCTCCAGTCATTATATGGAAAGATTTGTCTGCTTTTGTGGGGGGAAATGGGGGGAATAAAGGAGAGATTGTGAGTTTTGATACATATAATCATTTGACCTTCTTGAAAGAAAATAAAAAGAGGGAAGAAGTGGTAAGAGGAAGATATATATACATGGAAGAGAGAGTAGCAAGTAATTAAGCAGAAGATGTTTTGTAGTGCTTTAGGGATGTTCTTGAGTTGAAAGTTGCCTGTCTGTATCAGTTCTGCTTCAGCACCTTTGATTTCACTGTCTGCAGATGGTGTTCACTGGTCTTTAGTTGAAATCGGTTTTATCAAAAGCTAGAGCAGTTTTGAAAACTAGACTGGAAGTAGTAGGATAGGCTAAGTAAAACAAGTATTCATTTTATAATCACTTTTGCAAATAGAAGTTGGGACTGTCATAATTAACAAAAAAGTATTTTTATAAATTTGTCTTCCTATGTAGATTTTTGTTGTCACCTTAATACATATTTGAGCACCTACTGTATTGCAGTACTACCGATACTAACTACTAATCCACTGGAGTGATGGCCTTCATTGTCAGAAACTCCGAGACTTCATACCTGAGTTCCTCCGAACAAGTATAGAGCTGTGCCTTTCCTCTCTTTTAAAAAAATATGTTTTTACTGATTTTACAGAGAGGAAGGGAAAGGGGGAGAATCATCAATCAGCTGCCTCCTTCATGCCCTCTCCTAGGGATCGAGCCCACAACCTGGGCATGTGCCCTGATCGGAATCCAACTACGATCTCCTGGTTCATGGGTTGACACTCAATCACTGAGCCACACCAACCAGGCTTTTCCCTTTTTTAATGCTTCCTTCTGCTCCTTGGCCTTCTGGTCTTGGTGGTGATCTACCCATCTGTCAGGACAGGCCCCATCCCCTGTTTCCCCCATGGGCGGGGTACAGAAGCTTTACAGAATCTCTTGGCTGGGCACCCAACAAATAAAACCCTCTCAAACAATACTGAGTCAGATCCAAGGGCCACCATAGCGGTTCCAGCTCCCCTTCCTTCATTGCTGCCTGTGTTGCCACCACCCACCCTTTGCTATGGAGCCTGGAAGGCGCCCCCCCTCACCCCAATCATACAAAGAGGCTTTGTGCTCTGAGGATGTTCTAAAGGCAAGATCATTGTAATTATAATTCCCTAAGCACAACCAAGTAATGGGGGCAGGCAGGGTAAAGATGGTATCCAAGTACTTGTTGGTAGGGAGAAGTCAGGCGGGGATTAAAAATCATCTGGAGGCAGTACCAAAATGGATAATGGAGTGTTGTTGGTAATGCTGATGGGAACATGTTTAAGTGAATACATTTCAGGTTTTTAAAGTCTAATACTTGCAAGTTTAAAAAAGCACAAGACAGCTGGAACTTATTTTTTTCTTTTCTTTTTTAGTCTAAATTATACAGTTACTTTAAAAGTATATTAGAAGAAGGTGTGTAAAAGTCCCAATCTACTTTGCTTTATGATTCTGTTGCCAGAATGATTGATTGCTCAAGAAAACCACATAAATAACTTGCTTATTATCGAAGGGTGCTCTTACTAATCTGTGTGTTTGTGTGTTTTAAGTTTCTAAAAATAAGCACTAACTGACATATTTGAGAAGCTGATTTCCCTCTACTATCACCAGCAAAAAATCAATCTGGGGATGTAAACTCTTATATCAATCATCCTATGTCATGATGTTCTTTCAAGTTCTGTTAAGTGAACATTTTTTTCTTACTATGTTAAAATTGACTATTACTATATTACTCTTACTAGTGTCTCAAACTTTTTTTTTTTTTTTTTTTTTTTAAAGAAATGCACCAAATAATTGACTGCAGTTAGGATATTGGACTCTAGTACCCCTTACTCAAGGTGAAGGGAAAGGGGTCCTTTTTGTTCTAATTAGCACTGACATCTGTGGGGAGTGAAGCAGCCAGGTAGAGAATGCGTACTCCATGGAAACCTACAGCTACTGTGAGATGGCCTCTCTTCTAATTACTTGTTGGAATCAGGTCAGGAGTTGGAACTTTATTTTTACCATGTAGCATGATTTTGAGGAAATATCTTTTTATTGATAAATAAAACTATATATTTAAAGTGATTATATGTGTGTGTGTATGTGTGTGTATATAGATAGATATCTATATATCTATATATGTATGTATACACTGAGTAGCCAGATTATTATGATATTATTATTATTATATTATGATCTTATTATTATATTATTATATTATGATCTTATTATTATGATATTATTATTATTATTATTGGCCATTCAGTGTATATCCTATATAATAAAAGGCTAATTGCAAATTGTTCCCTCTACCAGGAGTTCAACCAACAGGCAGGCCAGCCAACTGCCCATGTCCCCTCCCCCTGGCCAGGCTGGCTTAACCCCATCCATGCACGAATTCATGCACTGGGCCTCTAATGTATATGTATATGTATATGTATATGTATATGTATATGTATATGTATACTGAATGGCCAGATTATTATGCCTTCAGAGATCATAATAATCTGGCCACTCAGTGTATATACACATTGTGAAATGATGTTAATACATCCATCACTTTACAGTTATTTTTTGTTGTTGTTGTTAGAATGTTTAAGATCTATTCTCTTATAGCAAATTTCAAGTATACTAGACAGTATTAACTGAAGTCACCGTGCTGTACATTAGATCCTCAGAACTGAAGGTTTGTGCCCTTTGATCAACATGTCCTCATTTTCCCCATTCTCCAGCTCCTGGTAACCACCATTCTACTGTTTCTATGAGTTTTACTTTTTAAATTAAAAAATATATATTTTTTCAGATTCTACATTTAAGTGGGGTCATACAGTTTTTGTCTTTCTATTTTCCTTAGCATTATATCCTCCAATTTCATCTGTGTTGTTGTAAATGGCAAGATTTTCTTATTTTTCATGTCTGAATAATATTTCATTGTATGTATGTACCACATCTTTATTCATTAATCTGTCAGATACTTAGGTGTTTACCTATCTTAGCTATTGTGAATAATCCTGCTGTGAACATAGGAGTTCAGATATCTTGAGAAAATCTACCTTAAATTTATCTTAACATGATGCTCCTGGATAGTCTATTATAAAGACATCACCCAAGTAATCTTTTGAAAAGACTGCCAATTTGACAGCTAAATTTTATGAGGTTTAAAAATAGACAAGAATCAGCTTTAGAAATTGACCTGGCCAGTTTTTATTATTTTTCGTTTATTAGAGCAAGTTGACCTGTCACGAATAAATTGTTATATGAAAAAAAAACACAAGGATTTATTTTTATCTACTTTAAATAAAAAGTAACCCTCACTGTTTTAGGCAAGTATATTGATCATTATAGACTTATACTTTAGCTTAATAATAAACTGTTATTTGGCTACTTCATTTGCTTCATTTATAATATATATTTCCTTTGGTGATTAACCTCTGTCTCTTACTTCACTGCTCTCTGGTGGCCACTAAATGATAAAACATTGAGTGCCTACTATGTACCATGCACAGTGAGGATTCCAGGTATGATTTACATATGCAACAGTTCAGTAAGAGATTCTGACAGTGTGTTAGCAGAGCAAATGCATTTTGGGGTCTGTTAACCCTTCATTGGAGGACAGAGAATGTCACAATTGCATTAATGGTAGTGATATGATTTAACTTTTATAATGAACATTGCTAAAACACAGATCTAATCAGCTCAAAAATTATGTGGCTGCCTTCTAAGTATTTTATAGACCTTGTTTTTTAGAGGGGGGAGGAAGGGAGGAGAAGGAAGAACGAGAGAGAGAAAAACATTAATTTGTTGTCCCACTTATTTTTATGCATTCATGTTGATTCTTGTATGTGCCCTGATGGGATTGAACCCGAAACCTTGGCATATGAGGTTGATGCTCCAAACTGAGATACCTGGCCAGAGCCGCTGCTATTATTATTATTACTATTATTATTATCGTCATCATCATCATCCTCCTCCTCCTTCTCCTCCTCACCCAAGGATAAGTCTTTATTGATTTTTAGAGAGAAAAAGAAAGAAACAGAGAAACAGAAACATCACTGTGATAGAGAAACATCAACCGATTGCCTCTGGAAGGTGCCTTCAACCAGGGATCAAACCCAAAACCTAGATAAGTGCCTGACTGGAATTTGAACCCAAAACCTTTTGGTATATGCGATGACACTCCAGCCAACTGAACCACCTAGCCAGGGCAAATATGTCAATACAGCTAGTCCTCGGGTTACGTGGGAGATTCGTTCCTACTGCACGATGTAATGCGATTTTCACCGTAAGTGGGAACCCATCTACATAAGCACCTATGTCACTCACACAGTAGTAATGAAATGAAACAGTAAAAAAGAAAAAAAAAAGAAAAATGACAATTCCTGACCTTTACTTGTGGTAAATAAATAATAAAGAACATAAAACACATATGTACATAAGTCCAAATGACGGAACTTTTCTTTATTTTTAATAAATAAATGGGAGATGGCGACATAACTACGAAACCATGTACGTCGAGTCTGAGGTAACCTGAGGACTGCCTGTAATAGTGATCATTTATTCTGAGCTTACTGTATACAGTGTTCTGTTCTAGGTGCTTTATCTGGATTAACTCATTTAATTTTCACCACAATACTCTTTGATGCCATTGTTATCCTTATTGTGCGGATGAAGAAATGAGCAGGGGACCTCAGACTGCATATGAAAGGGCACGAATGAGCAGAGAGAGATTAAATAACTTGCTAGAGATGATGCAGTTAAGAGTGTTATCTGGGATATGAACCCAAGCCGTCAAGTTCCAGAATGTGTATTTTTAACCATCATGCTTTACTACATCTCACTTTAGATAGTCCAAGCAAAATTAGCCGTTAATTTTGGTAACAAAAGATTGAATATAGCCGAGACTGGTTTGGCTCAATGGATAGAGCGTCGGCTTGGGGACTGAAGGGTCCCGGGTTCAATTCCAGTCAAGGGCATGTACCTTGGTTGCGGGCATATCTCCAGTAGGGGGTGTGCAAGAGGCAGCTGATTGATGACTCTCATTGATGTTTCTGACTATCTCTCTCCCTTCCTCTCTGTACAAAATCAATAAAATATATTTAAAAAAAAAAGATTGAATATAAATAGTGATCACTGTTTTAGCCACTGAAGAGGATTTCGGTCTTTAATGTACTTTCGCTCTTCCTGATATTTATTTTTCTATTTTTAAGTTCTGAATTATTTTATTAGGATTATTTAATTGATTTTTTAAAGTCATTCATTACTTTTTCACAAAAGGATAGGAGTACTTGTATTATTTACTTCAGATCAGGCATATTTAAACTCCTTCTTAGAAAATCTATGTACTATGATTCTGAACTTAACTGAGTGCTTGTTTGGGTACTTACACAGAGACAGAACTTTTCAAGGAAAAATTTGACCCTACCTAGAGTAACTTCTGAATCCCACTTTTTGTGGATATGGGTACTTCCCCACCCCTCCAAAATCAGCATAAGAGTGGGTGTTAGACTTCCACACTAAACTGATTTGGCCTTAATTTCCACACTAAACTGATTTGTCACGAGCTAAAGCATAAACGTATCCCTTTATTTGTAGCATAGACTATGGACATTTCAGGCTTCAATTAGAGAGCATGGAGTTGGGTTGATGTTGTCTGAAACAGTGAATCATTTGAGGAAATAATACAGTGTAGTGGTTCCCAAATGAATTACTTCAAAATTGATCGGAATTCTCTATCTTTAAATAGCCTAAAGTTGGAATCATGAGATTGAGTATACTTTCTCATAAGCAATTAAAAATGGTGTTTCTAATATTATTTCATCTATATTATGGGCTTCTTAGGCATTGGTGGGTCATCCATTTAGAAAATGTTCTATGGCAAAATGGGATGCTAAGGTCAAAACAGTATTTATAGACTTTTGGAACATAGCCTGTCTTTGAGTCAAGTCTGCCAATTCAATCTTTTTCTCCTGTTTTGCTTATGGATACCTAGAAAGGAAAAACGAATGCTCTGTTTTTCAAATTACTAAGCAGTATGGAATTAATTCATAGGAAGGATATATTCTTTTTATTCAGGTGGGATAAAAACTGGTTAATTTAGATAATTGAGGAATTTCGGCCCATGTATTTGTTTGAGTTTGTTTAGGAACCTTAGCTTTGGAACTTGTCTAGAGTTATAACATATTTGGGGACTCTAATGGGAGACATTATTGTTAACTGTTTTTCCTTTATATCAAGAATATGAATCATAATCTTTTGTGATCTAATGATTTAATGTTTCAGCTAAAAAGTATGTGTGCATATATTGTTGAAAACAAATTATTACTATTGCATGATTTTTTTTTGCATGATATTTTTTAGCTTTAACTTTATATAAATTGCTACCATTGTGTGCTTACAAAAATTAACCCAAAACACCAATAAAGGCAACAAATCAAAAGATTTGCCTTATTAAAATTAATTTGTGTGCAACTCATGAAGTAAATTTCTATGTTGAAATCCAAACTAAAGTCAGAATTTGATTCTAGAAGGTATAGATAATATTGTACATAATTGTGAGTCTAACTTTTTTTTTTTTAAGATTTAAAAAAATTGACTTTATAGAGAGAGGAAGGGACTGGGAGAGAGAAAGAGATACATCAATGTGAGAGAGAAACATCGATCAGTTGTCTTTCAGATGCGCTTGATGAAAGCTGAACTTGCAACCTGGAGATGACGCTCCACCCAACAGCCACACTGGCCAGGGCTGAGTCTAACTTTTTAGTAGAACAAAATCTTTTAAAAAAATGAACTGTCTCAATTGACAAGTGCTTTTAATATAAACAATTCTATGAAGTAAGGATAGAAATCAAATGAGTTTTTTACCTTACCCAAATCTTTTGTTTCCTTTCAAAATAAAATTGTTTGATGGAATAGTTATATTATTTTTCCTGATGCTATGTTATTAAAAACCCAGGGCCCAAATTTAAGGGTTGATTAAAGTACTCTTTGTTTCTGTGGAAGAAAAGTTACCAAATTGAAAAGGGACTTTGATTCCAACATTGTTTTAGGAAGGGAGAGGGAAGTCAAATTGGGTATGGGACCCTTAGACTAGACCGTCCTATTTCCTGTGTCAGGAAAGCTCAGAGAGAGGGGGCTGTGTTGCTTTGGGGCAGGGCGTAAGCCTGGTACCAGAAGTGAAACGAAGTGAACCAGAAGTGAAACTGGAAGTGCCTTAAAAAGCAGATCGTTGTATGAGGCTAAATCAGGCTGGATTGAGCAGTGACACTGTATGGTTCTCAGGCATAAAGGTGTATGCTGTTCCCATGGCAGATTTCCTGAGAAAGTCAACATGTTTGCAGTTGACTCAGGACAGACCTGAGACTTTGTGGAGGAAAATAAGAGCAAAAGGGAGAATCAGAGGCAACCTTAGGTTGCTGGTTTTGAAAGAAAATTTCTGAGCTTTTGAGGGAAGGAACAGGAAGTTAAAGGTGGAATTCTGGTGACATTTTTCCATCCCTACAAGCTGTGTGGAGGCTGAGGCTTCAGCATGGAAGTGGAGGGTAGATACACTTGTAGGTGTTGGTAAAGGTATTCTTGAACAAAAGGTATATCCTGCAGTTTGTTTTAAAATGATGGTGATTGCTTGAGGGAAAGGGGCAGGGGGAGGTGGAAGAGGGCAAAGGGGGGATAATTGGGGGTGGAAAGAGACTTGACTTTGGTGGTGAGTGCATGATGCAATGTGAAGATGATGTGTTATGGAGTTTGGTACTTGAAACCTACATGATTTTATTAACCAACTAGAGGCCTGGTGCATGAATTTGTGCACAGGTGGGGCCCCTTGGGGTGGCCTTTGGGGATCAGCTTGCGCCCCCAGCCTCACAGCCTCAGCTCATGGCCCACAGCCCTGCCTGGCACTCTGCTGTGGCCTGGTGCCGCCCCCTCATATGCTCTACCATCCCGCCACAGTTCTGCTCTCGGAGTCCATTGGGGCCAGCATTGCCTCCAGTGCTACCCACCAGAGCCACATCACCGATGCCTGCCATGTTCCACACTATCCCATGGTAGTCAGTGCATATCATAGTGAGTGGTTGGATGACTGCTGAAGTGACAATTTGCATATTAGGCTTTTATTATATAGTAGAGGCCCAGTGCACGAAATTCGTGCATGGGGGTGTGCGTCCCTCAGCCCAGCCTGCACCTTCTTCAATCTGGGATCCCTCAAAGGATGTCCGACTGCCTGTTTAGGCCGATCTGGATCAGGCCTAAATGGGCTGTCGGACATCCCTCTCACAATCCAGGACTGCTGGCTCCCAATTGCTCGCCTGCCTGCCTTCCTGATTGCCCCTAACCACTTCTTTCTGCCAGCCTGATCACTCCCTAATCACTCCCCTGCCAGCCTGATTGATGCCTAACTGCTTTCCTGCCAGCCTGTTTGCCCCTAACTGCCCTCCTCTGCATGCCTGGTCCCCTAACTGCCCTCTCCTGCAGGCCTGATCAACCCTAACTGCCCTCCCCTGCAGGCCTGGTCTTACCCCCCCCACACACACACCTGCTCTCTCCTGCAGGCCTGGGTCCCCCACAACTGCCCTTCCCTGCAGGCCAACTCACCCCCCAACTTTCCTCCTCTGCTGGCCGGTCACCCCTAACTGCCCTCCCCTGCCAGCCTGATCATCCCCTAATCATCCCCTGCCAGCCTGATTGATGCCTAACTGCTCTCCTGCCAGCCTGTTTGCCCCTAACTGCCCTCCTTTGCAAGCCCGGTCGCCACAACTTCCCTCCTCTGCCGGTCTGGTCACCCCTAACTGCCCTCTCCTGCATGCTTGATCACCCCCAACTGCCCTCCCTTGCAGGCCTGGTCCCTCGCCTGCCAACTGCCCTCCCCTGCTGGCCATCTTGTGGTGGCCATCTTGTATCCACATAGGGCCAGCCATTTTTTACCACATGAGGGCAGCCATATTGTATGTTGGAGTGATGGTCAGTTTGCATATTACTATTTTATTGATAGGATAGTGCCACCCCAGTAAATTAAAATAAATAAAATGATGGGTCCTCTACTTGGGATTAAAATTGAAATTTACTTATTTCAAAAGAAAAATGAGAACTTATAATATTGACATCTAAGAGCAGTAAATTTCCAGGGTGGTTTAATGGTAGTTATGTGTTATCTGTCAGGCACAAAAGATGACACTACATGCTCTGCCCAATGAGGGCATGCAGTGCTGATGTTTCCCACAGGAGTGATAGATTCAAATTCAAAGAGATTAAAAACCACTGGTCTTTCTGCTGACCTCCTTTCCTCCCAGCCCCAGAAACCACTCATAGATTCTGTGTGTGGATGGGTGTGGGTAATATGGATTGGGGTTGTGTTTATGGCTCTGAGGTTGACCATTGCTACTCACACTTTAATTTACATATGCATCACCTGGGGATCTTGTTAAAATGCAGATTACTAGTAAGGACACTGCTCTGGTGTTGGAGTAGTAACACACACAATAGGTTTCAAGGCTGGTTAAAAGGAAGATTACAGGGCCTCACTTTCTGAGCTTTTGTTTCACTTCACTGGGGTGGGTGGGGCCTGATATTTTGTATTTTAAACAAATTCCTAGGTGATGCTAATGCACTGAGGGGATGGGAGAAAGAGACATATTTTGAGAACCTCTTGGATACAGTATAAAATTATCCTGAGGAGAATCAAACCATCCATCTTGGCTTCTTAAGCATTATTTTATAACAGCTGCAAATGGTGAAAGAACGTTTGCAGATGTTAAGCAAATAATACTTCATATTGGTAAAACAATTCTATGTGTTTTATTTTGGTGAATATGTGTCTCTGCCTAGAAGAAAATAAATGCTACACCCCACCAAAATGATAATAAAAATTACTTCTGGAAAAAGAACCAGGATTATAGAGGGTGAGATTTTAGTTTTCTATGCAAAGTTTTAATTTTTAATGCAGAGATTGTATTTGTATTTATGTTATTAAATTTATAAAAATATATATATATAAAATCTGTGCCAGTTATCTTCCATGTACTTCTCCAGATGTATCTTCCACCCCTTTCTACCTGGCTTCCTGTTCCAGGGAAAGTGCCCCCAGGTCATCTGACTTCTTGTGTTCAGCATTAAGAGGAGATCAAGGGAAGGAGGAGAATAAGGCCGGAATATTTACACCCCTCCCCTCGGGAGCCTGCGATTCTATTATCTAGGTTCTGGTAATCTCTGTCTCCTGTCTTTTTGGGGGGCCAGAGTGATAGTTGTTCTGTTGTTACTATTCCTAGTTTCTCTTACATCCTCTGCAGTTATCTTATAGACCTCACTTCTCAAATTTATAATTATTTCTTTTATAAATAACCTTCCTTCAGATTATATTCTAACAAGAGGCCTGGTGTACAAAATTCATGCACAGGGGCAGGGGGCGGGGGTTCCCCTCAGCCCCACCTGTGCCCTCTTGCAATCCAGGATCCCTTTGGTAGGGTCCCTAGGCCTGGCCAGCAATCAGGGCCTATCGGGGCTTTCCTTCCCCTGGCTGCCGGCAGCTGCCACTGCTTGCCATCTGTGTGCACTGTGCCCCCTCTCTCCTGCCACTGGTCGCCTTCCTCTGGGCGACAGGTGTGGGGCATAAACTCTTGGCTGGCCTGGGCCTCCCTCTTTGGTGCGATCCATCACCCAGCAGAAGGAGGCCCCGCCCACCCGGCCAGGGCTCAGCAATCACTGCGCAGAGGGTAGCCTGGGCCTCTGCGGGGCAATCGTGGGCGATGGCAGGGCCCCCGAACAATCACACTGAGCCATGCCCGCTGGGCCTGCCTCATTCTTAATAGCTGTGTGGTATTCCATTTTATTTGATATGGACTTACAAGAATTTAACCAGTTCCTTATATATTAAACATGACATTTTAAATCATACACTGAATTCCCATTAGTATTTAGATCTGTTTCTATACCCTCTTCTGTTCTATTGATCTGTCTGTATTTGGCACCAACATTACATGTTTTACTTACTGAAGTTTTTATACAGATAAATGCTTATTTTGAAAAAGACTTGGCTTTCATTACATACTATTTTTTTTAAATATATATATTTTATTGATTTTTTTTTACAGAGGAAGGGAGAGGGATAGAAAGCTAGAAACATCAATGAGAGAGAGAAAAATCGACCAGCTGCCTCCTGCACACTCCCTACTGGGGATGTGCTGGCAACCAAGGTACATGCCCTTGACCGGAATTGAACCCGGGACCCTTCAGTCCACAGGCCAACGCTCTATCCACTGAGCCAAACTGGTTTTGGCCATTACATACTATTTTTTTCTCTTCTAAAATACTTAAAAAGTTTTTGTCAGGATAACAAAAAAATCCCATTGATACAATGATTAGAAATGCATTAGATGTATTCAGTTGATCTCTTCTCACTGAGTCTTTTCATATATCAACCTATTTCTTTCTACTTAACTCTTTTTATGCACCATAGTATTTGCCTTAGTGAAGTTTTGTGATTTCATTCACATTTGTCAGTTCAATAATATTTTACATTCTTCTTGCTTTTGACAATGGGATTCTTTTTTTGTTATACTTTTTGAATTTCCTGAGCTTTGTAATTTTAATATTTTTTTGGGGGTATTCTAATTGGACAACTTCATTATTGACAAATTTTGCTAATTTAGACTCCTTTTTAGTATTTTTCTGTTATTTTTTTTTTTTTTTTCCATTGGCTAAAAAACAACATTCAGAAAAAATGTCATGTACTCTAGTCTAAGGAGGCTGACTCAGGTACACTTCACTATTTGTTGTGGGGTTGACTGTGGGTCTGAAAACAAGTTAAAGAAATATTTTTATTTATTAAGCATTTCCCTAGAAAGGATAAGTTTGTCAAAGCCTTTAAACAGTTATTTACCTTTAGAGATTGTTTTGACCTGTTTATGTGCTGAATTATATTAATTTTCAGTATGGAATTATCCCTGAAAGAAACCTCATAGCTGGATTGATTTGTTAGTAGTTAGAGTTTTATTATATATTCACAAAAGAGAAGACCTGTAATTTTACTTCATTTTGCCATCCTTGATAAAAGGATCTTGGTATCATGGAAAAATAATCTTTTTGGAGGAGGGACAATAACCATTATTATTTTGTTTTTTAGTTTATTCCATTCAGTTTTCTTTCTTTCTTTCTTTCTTTGGGGGTTGGGGGAGTTAGACGGTGAAGGAAGTAGACAATTTTGGTAAATTGAATTTTCTTTTTTTTAAAGAAAATTAATCCTTTTCCAACTTTTAAAAAAGTATGAGTTCACTGTATTACTTTACTTTTTAAAATTCTATCTGTAAATATAACTTTATAATACGTAATCATCTGTATTTTTAAAAAATATCTTTTTAGAGAAGAAGGGAGAGAGACACAGAGAGACAGAGACAGAGAAACAGAGAGAGACAGAAACATTGATCTGCTGCCTCCCACACACATCCTGATCAGGGATTTGAACCACAATCTGGGTATGTTCCCTGATCTGGAATTGAATGGCGCACAAGACAAACACTCGACCAACTGAGCCATGCTGTGGCTAGGGCTGTATATTTTATTTTGATGTTATTAAATTAAATTCTGTTTGTGAAATAGATCAAATGAAATAAGCTGATGTATGGTTAGTAGAATTTTTTTGTTACTATAATTTAGAAAAAAAGATTGTATCTTATTCTTGGATTTATTATTTCTCTTTTTTGTATACTGATTCAGAAATTTCTTTTTTTTTTATTCAGAAATTTCTTTTCTCATCTTTATTAAATTCTTTCTGTATGCCTTAAATTTAAAAATTTCTATATAGTCATTACAAAAATACACATTGCAAAAAATCTAAACATTACAGAAAATAAAAGCCCCTTTATTTGAATTCTTAAGAGATCAGTAAGAACAGGTTGGTATGTTTATAAATTTATAAAAAGTGGGCTCATACTATACTATATATTGCTTTTAAACTTGCATTTTTCCACTTTATATCTTGGATCGCTTTCCAAATCAGAATTTACAGAGTTAGTTATTCTTTTTTAAAAAAAGTATATTTTATTGATTTTTTTTTACAGAGAGGGAGAGAGAGTTAGAAACATCCATGAGAGAGAGAAACATCGATCAGTTGCCTCCTGCATATTCCCCACTGGGGATGTGCCCGCAGCCAAGGTACATGCTCTGGACCAGAATCAAACCTGGAACCCTTCAATCTGCAGGCTGATGCTCTATCCACTGAGCCAAACCGGTTAAGGCTAGTTATTCTTTTTAAAAACCTATATTTGAGATATGATATTCATATAGAATCATGCACATCTTGTAAGTTTGCAGCTCAGAGAGTCATCACAATGTAAACATATAATGTAATCAACAGTTCAATTAAGAAACATAATATTACAAGTACCTCAGAAGCCTCTAATTGTGATCCCTACCCCATTCTCCTTAAAAATGTAACAACTTTATTGAGATATAAGTTACATTTAATACAATTCACTCATATAAAGTGTATAGTTCATTGACTTTTAGTATTTTGGTATATTCACAGTGTGCAACCATCACAACTGTCTAATTTCAGAATCTTTTCATCACCTGAAAAGAAACCCTATACCCATTGGAAGTCACTCATTTCCCCCCATCTCAACTCTAGGCAACAATGATTTAATTTCTGTTATTACAGCTTTACCTATTCTGGACCATTTATATAAGTAGGATCATATAATATGCAGTCTTTTACAACTGGCTTCTTTTACTTAGCATAATGTTTCCAGGTTCATCTATGTTAAAACACATTAGTATTTCATTCATTTTTAGGGTCAAATAATAGTCATTGTATGGACTTACCATATTTTACTTATCCATCCATCAATTAATGGATGCATCCACTATTGGACTATTATGAATAATAATATGAACATTTGTGTGTTGACTTTGCATGGACTTATGTGTATATTTCTCTTAGACGTGCGCACACACGTACGCATACACACACACACACACACACACTCATACACACGCACACATACATGTGACATTATTGAGGAATTGACAAACTTTTCCAAGGTGGTTGTATTATTTTATTTTCCATTTTCACCAGCAATATAAGACACTCCTAATTTCTTCAAATTCTCATTAATACTTGTTACCTATCTTTTTTATTAAAGCCATTCTACTTGGGATGCATTGGTAGTTCATTGTAGTTTTGATTTGCATTTCCCTAAAGGCTAATGATATTGAGCATCTTTTCATGTATTATTCATCCATGTAGATTTTAGAAAGACTTAAACTTTCTCTAATTGTTAGAAGCAGAGCTAAGTAGTATTTTTTGTGTCCTCATAAGTTGTAGACATACATTTGAGTACATCTATATTTATTCATTTTCTTTGTAAATATAATCTGGAGTTTTATTTACTTACATTGTTATTAATTTTTTGTTGTTGTTAATTCTTATTCAAGGATACTTTTTCCATTCTCAGAGAAAGTGGAAGGGAGACAGGGAAGGACAGAGGTAGGGAGAGAGAAACATTGATATGTAAGACTCCATAGAGATCAGTTGCCTCTCACACATGCCCTAACAGCGGAGACAGGGATCAAACCTGCAACCCAGGTAAGTGCCCTTGACCAGGAATCAAACCCAAGACCCTGCGGTCCTCAGGCTAACACTATAAACATTGAACCACACTGGTCAGGGCTACTTATGTTATTTTCATAGATTACATATTTTATTTTGAGGATGATTTTTTTTTTAATGTCATGCAGTTATGTAGCCAGATTTATAAGAGTTATATAGATTTATTTGTATTTCTAATTGTTTCACTGTTGTCTTCCATTTTTAGTTATACTAGTATAATAAATGTAAATCAATTCATTGGGTGAGCATTGTGCTTTCTAGGACATGAATTATAGATTCTGCATAGGAGTATTACTGGTCCAAAGTCTGTGTGCCTGAGGCTTTGAAAGGCCAAAACTCAAAACATCAAGGGATGATTGAGAAGGCACCAACCCAGAAGATAGGAGTTCCTCATATCCATCTTAAGAAAGTTCAGAACTCAGTCTTCTTTTATGTCAAGGGTAGAGAAAACGGGAGGAGCTGTTTTTATAAAAACTCTAACCAAGCAGAATTCCTCTAATATTAACATATCTAAAGCAGAAGCTATTATTAGCCTGAAGACCAGGGAGAAAAAACAGGCTTGAAATAGAGAGACTGAGCTTTTCACTATAACAGGAGTACAAGAGTAGATGATCTATATGACTGATAAACCTGACTCAAACATTTCCAAGGTATGATTAAGGTCTGCATTTTATTGACATAATCCAAAGCTTTGTTTGCTTTTAACTCATCAGAAGTTTCGAGGTAGTATTTTCTGTCAATTACCCTTCCAGGGAGACTAGCCTGAGGTAGGGAGTCTGCAGGGAAAACAACGATGTAGTCTGTTTCTTGGTGATCAGAGAGATGATCAGAGGTGATCAGAGGAAAACCAGATGGTCAGACTGAAAAGCATGGTTCCATCACTTGGGAGAAGCACTTAATTCTAGAACAATTTACCTACTTGTCTTTGTTCAAATATAATAGGTACAAATCTTCACATGTATCACTGTTCCCTCCACGACTACTTCTCTGAGTTACTTTAATAATTTTTATTCAGTGTACTTTGCTTTACCCAAAAGTTAAACAGTTTAAATTGAACAGTGAGCAGAAATATAGACTCCTTGAGGAGTCTATAGGGGATGACTCATAAGATGATATTATTGTGAGTTTTCCAAGGCCTAGAGGCTAGTATTCCAATTTCATGGGCCCAGAAACTGGGCTTTTTTTAGTGTAACTATGGAGGATCAGACTTTCACTGTCTAAAAAACTGAAGACTTGTATCCAAACTGAAAGTACCAGCTTAATAATTTATAATGTGAAATGGCCTTTTTAATGACTTACATGCCATAAATAAATATGAGTGTCTACTGTGTAACAGGCTTACTGCATATACAGTAGTAACAAAACAGATAAAACCTCTGTTTTTATGAAGCTTACATTCTGGTGATGTGAGATAGACAATAATAAATATATGATATGTCGTAAGATGATAAATGCTAAGATAAATAGAGTAGGGTAAGGAAAGATAAGCAAAGAATGAAAGGAGTCAGTTCTATTTAAAACCATTGGTCAGCCCTAGCTGGTTTGGCTCAGTGGATTGAGCGTCAGCCTGAGGTTCAATTCCAAGTGGGGTTATGCAGGAGGCAGCAGATCTCTCATCGTTGATGTTTCTATTTCCCCATCTCCCTTCCTCTCTGAAATCGATAAAAATGTATTTAAAATAAATAAAACCATTGGTCAAAGAAGACCTCTTTGCTGTGGTGATGATTGAGCTGAGACCCGAAGGATTATGCAAGTGCAAAAGCCTGGGCAGAAGTGTGCTTACTGTATTCAGGGAACCGGAGGGGATCTGGAGTAGCTAGAGAGAGTATAGTGCCAGGAAGTAGGATGGTGAACGTCTAGGCCGTTAGAACACTTTCTTTACTTTTACACTGAGTAGAGGAGTGATGATAACCATTCCTACAGCAGGATCACTGTGGCTGTAGGAGGATAAGGATTGAAACAAGAAAAGTGGTTTACGAAATTGTTCTGGTAGAGGAAGAGGTGAGGTGAGAAGAAACAGGTCAGAAGCCAAGACAGAAACAGCCTTCTTGGTGCACAGTCAGCCCCTCATCAGTCCTCATCAACTTGAACTTTTCGACTTCCTGAGACTGCTCTTGCTAAGATCATCAATGACAGGGAATTACCAAACTAAGGGATATTCAGACCACATCTCACTTCTATGTCTTACCAGAATTCTCTTTCTTGAATTCTATTTCTTGGCTTTTATAATCTCATAATCCTGGTTTTCCTCTTATTTTTGTGTGTAATTTTTGTTTATTAGCCCCATACCCCAAATCACTACAGGTTTGAGTTGCTCAGGGCTTGGTTCTTTATCCCTGTCTCTTTCTTGATATCATTTGTTCCCAAGGATTTTAAATATATTTATATGCTGAGAATTCCCAATTTCATATTTTACAGGGAGCTCATATTTACATGTCAAAAATGAAAATGTTTATCCAGCCAAAACTGGGGATAACTATGTCCCGTTCACTTTCTCCCCCTAATTCTTCCCAGCAGATAATAACATCCTATTGCTTAATCTAGTGTCTGGGAGTCATTTTTTTTGGCACCTGTGTTTTTCTCCCATACCCTTCTCCCCCACATCCTTCACCAAGTCCTTTTCAACTCGGCTCCAAAATGTATCTTGTATTCTCCCATTCCATTTTATTCCATTGGAGCCATCTCATCTATCCTCCTAAACTACTACTCTGTCCTTTCAACTGGTCCTCACACTTCTCTGGCTTCCCTCCAGTTTTTTCTGCACAGCAGTGAGAGCTTTTAAAAGAGTGGGTTGCATGGCTGCTTAAAACCATTCATTGGCTTCCTGTTGCACTTGAACTTACCTAGTTTTTCCTTTCCCTCTCATAAGCTGTTTTCACTGCATAGGCTACTCACTGCCCTTTGAGTGCTCAGCTTCTTCTCATCCATTAGTTCTCAACTTTTCTCTGAGGCTACCCTGTCTAAAGGAAGTTCGATCTCTCTGCTCTCTCATTGCACCCTGTTTTTTTTCCCCTTTGTAGCACTTAACCACAGTTCATAATTAATCATTCATGGATTTACATATGTGGCCCAGACACTTGTCCCTCTAGGTCTAGAAAGACAGATGGGTCTATTCTTTGCCAGAAAAATTTGGTCTTGGTTGTAACTGATCACAAAGAAAGTGCAGTCAGAAGAGGCTGCAAATAATTTTTCACTTTGTCTTGGGTGAGTTCCCAGAAACTCATTCTCTTTTGATCTTTCTTCTTTTCTTTCTTTTCTTTTTTTTTTAATTTTTATTTATTTATTTTTTTATTTTTATCCCTTTTTATTCTGATATTCTTCCTTTTGCCCCAAACTGAGAAAATCTTTGACAGCTTATGTTCAAGCCTAGGTTTACTTGTTCCTGGCTCCATTCAGTAAGATAGTTTTTAATCATCATATTCTTCAAAACTGAACATTATTTACAGGACACTCCAACTCTCTCTTATTTTGCCATCTTGCCTAATATACGTAACTTGGATGTTATCTAATTTTGATGTTATCCAGCATACCTCCTTCCGACAAAGAGATTGGCATTGGTAAGAACAGAGGAAATGAAAGGGACTGGGGTCTTCCTGTCCTGCCCTCCCTTTCTTTTAAATTGTCTTCTATACTAGACTGTAAGCAGCATTAGGCAATAACGTGTTTCCTGTGTTCATCATCATGATTTACCTGGCGCTTATATAGTGCTTGGCACTTAGTCGCTGCTCAGCACATATGCATGGAATGGAATTGGAGCACAAGCAGGTAGCTCATGACAATTTCATCTAAGTGAGAGTTGGGGAACCTTCTTTTCTGCTAATGGTGGTTTGGATATTTATAACATCATTCTTGGGCCATACTAAATTATCAATTTAAAAATTAGCCTGCTATATTTGGTCAAACATTTAACTCACCCCTAATCCTTGGCAGGGCCAGAACAAATTATTTCATTGCCTTTTGTGGCCGGTGGACCAGAAATTCCCCACCCCAGATCTAAGTGATGGCAGGGGGTGAGCTTGATGGAAAATCTCTTCCTCTCAACAGTAAATGTTTCTAGTATCCAGACTGTTTGTATTCTTTCCTTCCCCCCCAACTGTCTCCTTTCTGGGTAGAGTTAGACATGAATAAAGTTTGGGCTCAGAAATCTCATTGCTGATTGCCATCGATAGGTGGCTCTTTGCTGCTTTATATGGACTCATGTAACAGATTAAGCCTGGTAATTTCCGGGGCCTAGGAAAAGCCTGTTTCCTTCCACTGTGTTTTGATTTACTGGTACTTCACTCTCTGGATCAACCCAGTTCTGGGGTGGGGAGTGGAGTGATGTGCACACACACACACACATATACACACACATACACACACACTATTGTCACTCCATTTATTCCAATATGTATGTGTATATAATAGCTTCACTAAACCAATTTAGATAAAAGTTCTTTTTATACCTGCCTCTGAATTTCTTGTTTAGTTGTTGAATTTAGATTAGATTAGTTTCTTCCTTCTTATGGTCACTTACTCTAGGGAAGTAAACCATCAGTTTTGCAAATTGAAAACAAGTTGTTTGCTAGACATGGAGTTGTGAAGAAGGTGTGTGGATAATTAACTCTGTGTGTTTATTTCAAACAATTATTCTGTGCCTATAAATGGGAGGATTGGAATTCCAGTATATTTATTGCTCACTACTGTTTTTAATATTTAATAACATCTTGTAGTCAGTTGATCATAATTTTAAGAAACCACAAGAAAAATATTTTAAATTGCATTTGTGATCTCTGATTCGAAGCACTGATTTTGGCCCTGAGTATAGTTTTCAGAATGGATTTAATACTTAGCCTTTTAATATCTAAAGAAAAAAGAAAAGAAATGGCTTTTAAAAAAATTTTTTGTTCAAAATTTTACCCTAAAGTGTTGGATATCAATAGCCTCAAAATACTTAGGTGTAGTGCTCACTTTGGCAGCACATATACTAAAAAAATACTTAGGTGTAAAACAGAGCATTTGTGCTGATATTCCAATTACTATGGAGAATCTTGTGTTCACAGATTTCCTGACTAAATATTCCTTTCTCCATTTTTCTTTTTGGAAAACGGTTAAAATTCATTCTTAGCATTGCACATGGTAGTAGAAGATGAATATGAAAGTAAAAATTTCCAAAATTCACAAACCTCTAAAGATAACAGTATTTATTGGTGGTAGAAGAAAAGGAGGATTTCTGTGTAAGCAACGCACAGTATTTTTATTTAATGTTTTATGTGGTCTGTATATGATAAAATATGTGTTCATATACCACACACACACACAATGCACACATTCTCTCTTTCGCTCCCTCATGCATCCAGTATTAAAATATAAAGGAATTCTTCTTTTTTTGGAAAAACACTAAAAAAAGCTCTGTTATCAAAGCTTATAAAACTTTGTGATCAAAGCTTATAAAGCTATTACAACAGATTTATCCTCAAAATACTAAATACTCTAAGTACCAAAATGAGGGCAATTCCCCATCACTGATGTTTGACAGAGAGGTTTTCTTTTGGACAAGTAAAAAGATTTAATAACTTAACACAGGTTAATAAATTTAACACTAAGAGATGGTAGTACTACTAAAAGAACCACCTGCAACTGTGGACCATCTTCAGCATCCATTCTGTGCTTGGGATGGGGCTCTCAACAAACCATGAGTGGCCTCTTGAATCAGCTTAAAATGATAGCCTATTGCTCAGCTTGCCCTGTAGTAACTGATAAATTGAGTGAGGGTTCCATTCTTCTGCAGCCATATGAAAAAGGGTGGCTGTCTCACTTTGGTTCAAAGTGTGAGAATTAAGAGCTGGAGTTCACTCAAAATACTGCTATTATTGTGTCTAATTTTCCAATCAGTTAACCTCTCCACCCCACCCCTCTTTAGTAGCTCATCACCACTTGTATAGAGCATCTCCAGACTTTGTTTCTTGGTCCTTTCTTTCAAGAAAGGGGGGTGGAGGGGAGGAAGAAGGAGAGGGAGAGGAAGAAATGTCATCCAGGAGGAGTTTCTATTCCTACTGAAGCTAGAAAAATTAAAAATTAGTGTCCTAAGTTTTCTGTGATCTTATCAAATGGCAATTTATGAAAGAAAAAAAAGATTAAGGAAAACAAGTGCAGTTGTAAACTGACTTATTTGTTCCTTAGCTTCCTTGTATTGGAAATAGTTGAGAGTTGAGTCCTTTGTATAGTTGTACTTATTAAAGAAACTAGCCGAAACCGGTTTGGCTCAGTGGTGGAGCATCGGTCTGCGGACTGAAGGGTCCCGGGTTCGATTCCAGTCAAGGGCATGTACATTGGTTACGGGCACATCCCCGGTAGTGGGTGTGCAAGAGGCAGCTGGTCGATGTTGCTCTCTCATCGACGTTTCTAGCTCTCTGTCTCTCTCCCTTCCTCTCTGTAAAAAGATCAATAAAATATATTTAAAAAAAAAAATAAAGAAACAAAATATTTTTTTTCTTTATTTTATAAAATATATTTTTATTAATTTCAGAGAGAAGGGAAGAGGGAGAGAGAGAGATAGAAACACCCCATGATAAGAAAGTATCATTCAGTGGCTGCCTTCACACACCCTACTGGAATCAAGCCTGCAACCCAGGCATGTGTCCTGACGCTGGATTCGAACCAGTGACTTGGTGCATGGGATAATGCTCAATGACTGAGCTACACCGCCTGCCAGAAACAGAAACTAAATTGAGATAAAGTACAATACTGCATTGCAGTTACTCTGTGAATTTATTTCTGCATACATATGAGGATTGACTACTGATAAATTTCATTTTTCACATTTGTAATTGAGGTTTAGTTGGATATAACACAAAGTTTTTGTTAACTAGTATAAATATGTAATCTTAGAAATCTGCTATCTAGTTATGGGATTTAAAATTAATGTATAATTGATACTTTTATTATGCATAAAGTACTTTCTCACATTTAAAAAATACCTTAGTTTTATTCTTTATTTTACTTTTTAAATATATTTTATTGATTTTTTACAGAGAGGAAGGGAGAGGGATAGAGAGTTAGAAACATCGATGAGAGAGAATCATCGATCAGCTGCCTCTTGCACACCTCCTACTGGGGATGTGCCCGCAACAAAGGTACATGTCCTTGACCAGAATCGAACCCGGGACCTCTCAGTCCGCAGACCGACGCTCTATCCACTGAGCTAAACCAGTTTTGGCTAAGAAATAACTTAGTTTTAAATATTAAAATAATGTCAGTATCTGTGCAGTACTGATGTGTCATATCTTTTCTGGGATTTAAAAATATAAAACCTATACACAGTGTTTATAACATTGTAGGCACAATTTTAATACTTGTTCTGGAAAAGTTCAAACATATACAGATGTAGAGAAACTAGAATAATTAACTCCTGTGTACCCATCACCCGGGTTCAACAATTACCAGATTATGACAGTTTTATTTCATCTACATTTTCACCATATCTACCTTGGATTTTTAAAAGTTGATTTTAAACAGTGAGAGGAATGGAGATGGATAGAGAGAGAGAAAAATCTGTGAGAGAGAAATATCATTGTTTCTGACTGACTGCCTCCTCACACCCCCTACTAGGGATTGAGCGCACAACCTGGGCATGTGCCCTAACTGGGAATCAAACTGTGATCTCCTGGTTCCTGGGTTGATGCCCAACCACTGAGCCATACCTGCTGGGCCTACCTTGGATTATTTTTTAAACAATCCCCCCATCCCCCCATACCTACCTTGGATTATTTTAAAAAACAATTCCCAATCTTGGGCAGCTATGACACTGTCTTGCCACCTGGTGGCAGCATGTCATAGTTTGAAAGTTACTAAGTCCTTTGAGACTATAATTAAAAATAAAGGAACGGATCTGATTGCAGAGGGAAGGCAGGGGAGGGCGGGTGGGTGGGAAGAGATCAACCAAAGAACTTGTATGCATATATGCTTATCCCAGGGACACAAATTCTAGAGTGGTGAAGGCCTGGGGAGGGAGTGGAGCAAGCGAGAAGAGGCCAATGGGGAAGGAAGGGGGCATATGTAATACTTTTAACAATAAAGATTTTTTTAAAATAAAGGAACAGAAATAGGAGTTATTGCTTAATATTATAGTTATAGGGTTTCTGTTTGGGGTAATGATAAAGTTTTAGAAAATAGATAGTAGTGATGGTTGCACAACATCTACACTAATAAAAGAGTAAGATGCAAATTGACCATACCTTCACATCACCCAATGGCCAATCAGGAGTGAGTATGCAAATTAACCCAACAAAGATGGGTTAATTTGCATATGCAGGTGTTCCACACTGCCCCAGCCGCTCCTGGCATCTGGGTAGTATGGGAAGGTGGAAAGGCAGCTCCAGCCAGAGCGAAGGTGGTGCTGGCACCCAGGGGAAGAAAGGCCCATTCTTACACGAATCTTTGTGTATCAGGCCTCTAATTATGAATATAATTAATGTCACTGAATTAATACATTTTAAAATGGATAAAATAGTAAATTTTATGTGCTGTATATTTTACAATAAACAAATACTAGAAAAAGGACAACCTCATAACAGAGTATGATAGCATATAAATACATGAAAAGATTAAATAGTATGGCTCTTATGAAAAGAACTATTTATTTTCATACTATCTTTTTGGGGTAGAGAAAAACCTAGATCAGCCTTTAAGTCAGAGAGCTTCCAAAATTACTTTGAACTGCAAAATCATCCTATATAATAAAAGGGTAATATGCAAACACTGAATAGCAGAACAACTGAACAATCAATAAAAGTGTAATATGCTAATGATATGCTAAGGCTGCAAAACTGCTTTCTGTGACATGCACTGGCCACCAGGGGGGCAGATGTTCCAACTGGTAGGTTAGCTTGCTGCTGGGATCTGACTGATGGGGACTGAGGGAGATGGGCCCTCCTGTGGTTCTTCCCCAGCCCGATTGTGCACCATTAGGGTTCCTCAGTCTTGCCTGCACCCTCTCGCAATCCAGGACCCCTCAGGGATGTCTGAGAGCCGGTTTCAGCCTGATCCTGCAGGCCACTCCCTTTGGGAGGACAACAGGCACAGGGCGAGTGCTGCTGTGGCAGCGCAAGGCTCTCCCAATCGGGACCGATTGGGTGTGAGTCCGAGGCAGGCACAGTGGGGCCGGAATGAGCGGGAGTGGCAGGTAGGAGCTGCAGGGGGCGTTGGGCTACGTTTCAGCCTGATCCCTGCAGGCCACCCAGAGGGACCCCACCTGTGTACAAATTCAGGCACCAGGCCTCTGGTGGTAAATAAAACATTAAATTGGAACTCCCTTTAAGGATCTAGAAAGCTTCTTCCATCTAGTTTAGTAAACCCCACTACTTCCATCCAATTTTAGGGCCTCTACATGTTTTAAACTATGGCAAATCCAGACACCAAAAAGCCATTATTCATCAGTTACAGAAAAGATCTAGGTACCAGTGGATGTTATATAACTGGTTTATTGTTCAGGTCTGTTTCAGTATGAAATAATCATATACTCAGGACTTTTTTGAGGGGGAGCGGGGATGTAGGGGCACTTTCTAGATGACATTGCAAATTATAAGAAAACATGCGTATATAAGTACAACCAATGGACACAAAACTCTGGGGAGGGAGGGTGTGTATGGGAGGGGGGGTAATGTTAAAATATGTACACAGATAATAATTTAATTTAAAAATATTAAAAAAGAAAACATGCGTAGTGTTCTAGATGCTCTGAGTTCAGAGCTGGAAGTGATCTTACATTATTTTGTCTTTCATTTTAAAGATGCGGAAACTGAGTTCCAGAGAGATTGGTTTGAACAATGCCACACAGTTAGTCAGTCAGTGGTAGGGGCTCTGCATTTTATTCTATACTTAATAGCAAAGATGAATCAAAAAAGAAAATGGCTCTCTAAGTATGTCTAGGGACAGGAATAGAAATCATTTTGCTTTTTTCCCCTCTCGTTTTTTTACCTGATCTTTGTGAGGTTCAGTTATTAAAACTAATTTTTGAAGACCAGAAAACTCAAATCAACCAGAATATGCAATTCTTCTGAGAAATATGCTTAAAAAGGTTTTGTTATATTTGCAAATTGATCATTTCAATTTGCATTTGCACTTGCATAATACTTTGATATGATTTATTACAATGAACACAAATTTAGTACTTGGCAGGGAGATGATTTGGGGGTCGTAGATCACTGACTTTGGCCTAAAGACCTATTCTGCCCATGCTCTGCCATTAACTTTATGTCCCAGAGCAAGTCACTTCCTCTTAGTGGACCTCAGTTGTATGCTTAATGTAACTGGTGGATATAGACTTGATGAGTTTAAGGGTTCCTGTCAGCACTGCCAACTAGAGCTGTTGAGCTTATGTAGGCTTCAGTATTGCAATGAAGAATCACCCTTTTCCATGTATTTAAGTACAAAGAATTCACCATGTAAGTTGTAGCTTCTGCTCTGAAGCAGCTCTTGGTCTAGAAGAAGCAAAGTATTGTGTGGTGTGGTGTGGTGTGGTGTGATGTGATGTGATGTGATGTGATGTGATGTGTTGTGCAGAGAGCTATCTCAGCACAGAGGAAGAGTGGCTAAATCATGCTGTTAAGTCACAGTGATGAAACTCTGGAGTCAACATTTCTAGCCAGACTCAATCATAAGAGCTTAGTCTAATTTGATGTATACTTACACTCAATAGACAGTCAGTTTTTAGATTTCATTTTTATTTTAATACAAAGAAACAGTTGTTTCCAGACCATATCCTTATCTTAAATTCAGGTTTGACTATTGGATTCTGCAGTCTGGGAACATGACGAATAGTGTCTCTGCTTTACATCACTACTTTGCCTCTCTGGACCAAAATCACTCACTGATATTCTTTGCAGTTGCTGTGTTTCAATCGTGACCACTTTTTGTTCCCTAGTTTTAAACTTTGCGCTCTATACCCTGACTTTAGTCCTCACTTATTCTATTCTCTTCCCTCAATTCCACTCATTCTTCTGACTCTTCCCAGGATATTCTCTCTTTTTTCCTCATAGTACTTCTGATCTAGTTTGTGTCTTTGGTCCCAGCATCTTCTGCTTCCTCAAGTGTAACCATTTTTTTTTTTTTTTTAAATATATTTTATTGATTTTGTACAGAGAGGAAGGGAGAGAGACAGAGAATTAGAAACATCGATGAGAGAGAGTCATCGATCAGCTGCCTCTTGCACACCCCCTACTGGGGATATGCCCGCAACCAAGGCACATGCCCTTGACCGGAATCGAACCTGGGACCCTTCAGTCCCCAAGCCGACGCTCTATCCACTGAGCCAAACCGGTTTCGGCAAGTGTAACCATTTTTTAATGTATATTGGGGACTCCTTTAGTACATAGTTGAAGTTTATAGACCCCTTCAGAGGAGAACACTTTTAATTGCATAAAATAAAATACATGAGATTACAAAGGAAACCAATTATATTGGAATGTAGTTATCAAACTATTAAAAACTAGTTTGTGATAAAATATATTTTCATCTTTATTAATGCATTAAATAAAACATTTTAACAGTGGGTCCAATAGTTGTAAATTCATAGTAGTGATAAGTGTGAATGATATTTCATTATGTCTACAGCAACTATCCTATCTAATGAAGAGGGAATATGCTAATTGACTGTCCCACCTTCAAAGATGGCAGCACCCACAGCTAATAAGGAGGGAATATGCTAGTTGACTGCCACGCCCTCAAAAAAAGTGGCACCCACAGCAACAAGATGGTGGTCCAGGCCGCTCTGCGCTTCTGCTTCAGGAGTCCCACAATCTCCTCAGCCCCCATGGCTGGCCCGAGGTGCAGGCAAGCCTTGTTTGGTGGCTGCCCAGCCACCCGAGGCTCAGGTAACCAGGGCTGGTTGAAGCTTGTGCTGCCAGTAGTGCAGCAGCAGATGTGTGATGAGGCATTACTTTCCCCTGATCCCGTCCCGCCCCTGAGGGCTCCCTGACAGTGAGAGGGGCAGGCCAGGCTGAGGGATCCCTGCCTCCAGTGCATGAATTTTCATGCACCTGGCCTCTAGTATTATATGAAAATATATACTTTCTTATTAGTGCACAAGCCACAATCACTGTCAATACAACACCTATAAACATTGTCATTTAATTTAATACGTTTGGCTGTCCTTTACTAGATTTTTTCAAGTTTCAAAAATTGACCCCTTTGTTCTAGTATAGAAGGTTTCTTCTTTTGTGGCTGGGTACTTCATTCTCTGATTAGCTGCCTTAAAATCTGTATTTCTTCAGAAGTTCAGTTTGAGTTCTCTGTCTATATCCTTTTGTCTTATGGGGCCGGGACTGTTGGAGAGAGAGGCAGGTGCTTGTGTACATTCATTCACTTCTAGGATGCTTCTGCATTGTTTTCCAGCAAAGGGCCCTTCCCCTAGTGGCAAACGAATGAGTTCAGATATTCAGGGCAAAAGGTCAAAGAGAGACCTTGCTCATTTTTACATTGGGTTGAATTTTTTCTTACTATTGAGGCTTTTTAAAAAATGATTGTGTGTTTTTTTTTTAATCATTTTCTTACTAATTTGAGAGTGACTGAGAGAAAAAGAGAAAGATTGAAATATTGATGTGGATCAAATCTGCAACCCAGGCATGTGCCCTGACCAGGAATTGAGAGGAGAGACTGACTGACTGAGAGAAACATAGATGTGGCTCAAACCTACAACCCATGCATATGCTCTGACCAGGAATTGAACTACTACCCGTTGGTGTATGGGATGATGCTCCAACCAACTGAGCCACACTGGCCAGGGTTTACTATTGAGTATTAAGAGTTTTTTGAATACTTTTAGATAACAGTTCTTCCTTTATCAGATACACATTTTGCAAATATTTCCAGTTGATCTGTGGCTTTGTCTTTTTGTTTTCTTAACAGTGTGTTTCACAGAGCAGAAGTTTTAAATTTTAATGGAGTCCATTTCATCATTTTTTTTATTTTATGAATTATGCTTTTTAAAAATATATATTTTATTGATTTTTTATAGAGAGGAAGGGAGAGGGATAGAGAGTTAGAAACATTGATCAGTTGCCTCCTGCACACTCCCCACTGGAGATGTGCCTGCAACCAAGGGTACATGCCCTTGACAGGATTCGAACCTGGGACCCTTCAGTCTGCAGGCTGGTGCTCTATCCACTGAGCTAAACCAGTTAGGGCTGAATTATGCTTTTTATGTTGCATATGAAAACTCATTGTCATCTTCATTGCTTTGGCTCAGTGGATAGAGCATTGGCCTGAGGACTAAAGGGTCTCAGGTTTGATTCCAGTTAAGGGCATATGCCTGGATTGCGGGCTCAATTCCTCCCCCCTCCTCAGTGGGGGGCTTCCAGGAGGCAGCCAATCAATAATTCTCTCTCATCTTTGATGTTTCTATCTCTCTATTTCCCTTTCTGAAATCAATTAAAAAATATATATATACATACACACACACACACACACACTCACTGTCAAGACTAAGGTCATTTAGATTTCTTCTGTGGTATCTTCCAAAAGTTTTGCAGTTTTGTGTTTTATATTTAGGCCTATGATCAATAGATTTTTATTTATTTCAGAGAGAAGAAGGGAGAGGGAGCAAGAGAGAGAGAGAAGCATCAATGATGAGAGAGAATCATTGATTGACTGCCTCCTTCTGGGGATCAGCCAGCAACTGGAAATGTGCTCTGACTGGGAATCAAACTGACCTCCTGGTTCATAGGTTGACACTCAATCACTGGGCCACAGGTCTATGATCTATTTTAAATTAATTTTTGTGAAAAGTGTAAAGTCAGTGTCTTTGTTGTTGCCTTTTTTTGTGTGTATGTGGATGTCTTTTCATTTATTTATAATAGTCTCAGAAGTTTCTAAATTGTTAAATATAATTATCACTTTTACAGCTTTCATGGAGTCCTAAGTTTTTGGCGATGGTCCTAAGTAATGTTCTTCCCCACAGCCATTAGATGGTATTATGTAAACTGTTTCCAGTACTATTTCATCTTAAACTGTGTCCAATAGAAACACACATAACATACTATGTTAAATGCAAGGATTTTGTGTAAGGATAAAATAATGTCTGTTTTGGTACCTCTTGGTAGGTATCTAATGCATACTTACAATCATCAATTCTTTTTACCAGTATAACTTTAGTATTACATACATAATACTAGATTAATAGGAGACTTAGTGAAAGTATAATCTTTACTAACTCCTTGAAACACATCTACCATATTTTTGACATAATAGTTTATGCTGTGATTTGATTTGTCCTTCTGGTATCCCAAAAGATTTCAATATTTGAGGACATTATTACATATCCTTTTTGCTAAATCATGTTTTGGAATATGTTATATTATGTTAACTGATTCCAGTACTGGAGGGAACTCTGTGCTTTTTATTATTCTTATCCATATTGTACATTTTTGGCAACTGTACCTCCTCCCCACCCCATCCTTCCCAGAATTGTTATCCAGTGGCAGCACTTATTAATAAGGTTATTTCTGAAAAATAAAAATTGGTAATAAATGTTAAAATTTTTGTCAGTATCTTTTGATGTAACCAAACTTTTAAATGTTCTGTGGCTTTTCCCCCCTAATACTTTGTTGATAAATTCTTTTTTTATTGTAGTTAAGGAATCAGGCTTTTCTTAGGTAACTATGAATAGACTAGTGACCCCGTGCACGAAAATAGTCCACATTAAAAGGTAATGAATTCACCCTAACTGATTTGGCTCAGTGGATAGAGCGTTAGCCTACAGACTGAAGGGTCCCAGGTTCGATTCTGGTCAAGGGCATATACTTTGGTTTCACGCATATCCCCAATGGGGGTGTGCAGGAGGCAGCTGATCAACGTTTCTCTCTCATCGATGTTTCTAAATCTCTATCCCTCTCCTTTCTTTGTAAAAAAGCAATAAAGTTTATTATTTAAATTAATTAAAAGGGAATTAATTAGAGGAAATATTTTAATATTGCTTTAGGCCCTTTATAATAGAAGTGTTAGAGATGAAAGAAAATTAGTAAAATGTATATGAAAATCTTCCTCCTGTCAGAGTCTGGGGTGTGCCACAGGAACCAGAATCAAGTCCCTGCCTACCCACATGTGCCTCGAAATTGTACGAGACCCAGCCCCACCCCGAATGGGCTAGATCCAGACCCAGCTGGCCCCACCTGTGTCAAGCCCCACTGTGGGGGTGTGACCTCAGGTCGCCTGGCCTGGCGCGGAGGTGGGGTATGCACCTTGAGGTCCCCTGGTTCAGGCCAGGGGGCATAGCCTGAGGTCCCCAGTCAAGCCCAGCCAGGCAGAGGGTGCAGCCTCAGGTGTCTCCCCCCAGCCCCATGCCAGGGCAGGGTGTGCGGCCTGAGGTTGCCTGGGCTGGGGCAGGAGGCGTGCCTTGAGGTCCCCATCAGGTCCCACATGGTGGGGGGCTTGGACTCAGGTCCCCCAGCCAAGTGCTGGGGTTGGGGGCATGGCCTGAGTTCCCCCAGCCTGACACTGGAGTGGGAGCAGCATGAGGTCTCCTGTCAAGTCCCACCAGGCTGAGGGCACAATCTCAAGTCCCCTGCCCCTTCTCAGTGCCATGCAGCCTCAGATCCCTGCCGATAAGGCTTGTTATGGGAACTCAGCCTCCGCTATGGGCGCAGCCATCTTGTGTGACAGGATCCCCGTCTCTGCTGTGGGCACAGCCATCTCGTGTTATGAAATCCCTGCCTCGGCGGGCTCTGGGCACATCCAGCTTGTTATGATGGTCATTTTGCATATTCCCTCTTTATTAGATAGGATTATGGTGACACTTTATTACGTATGCTATTATTTTTGCTATATATATACTTATGCTACAATTTTATATATAATTCTTATTCCTGTGTTTGAGATTAATTTGTTTCTTATTTTAATTCTTTTTATATTTTATAATCAATGTCATGCAAAGTGAGTTGGGAGACAACACCTTATACTGGGTAGGTTAGGAGCAGTCACTGTCCCTGGAATTATAGTATCTGTACATTTAAATAAATTAACTGGTAAGCCTATATAGTAAGGAGTTTTTATCCTTTGAAGTTTAAAAAATAATTTTCTCATTTTTTCTGCTATTGTCAATTTAATTATTTTCTCATTTTCTTTTTATGAATGCATGAGTAATACATAATAGAAATCAACCTTAAAACAAGTCTAAAAGAGTAATTTCAATAAGTATGAAACATTTTTAGTATTAAGAAATGTGTCAAAGTTTAGTTGACAGCATTCATTCTCAATGGCATATTTAATAATTGGAAATCTGAATTGATGGCATCATAAATTTTACAAAATGTGGTATTTGTCACTATAATATCTATCCACAGGCATGGCAGTAGGGTGTCCTAAGGTTCATCTAAATATTTACACATACAGACTGGTAAAAACACGTAGGTCTCACTTGGCACCACTGTATTCAGAAGGGTGCAAGATAAAACTGTAACTTGTCAGGAGGACAGTAGATCTTTGACCTACCATTTTTCTGTATGGTATGAGGAAGGAGCCAAAACTTTTTTCAAATGACTAATCAGTTCCAATCATTTCTCGAATAATCATTTGTTTTCCTGTTGGTTAGAAATGTCACTTTATCATAGAGCAGTTATTATTAAGATATAGTTCTTCAAGTGAACAAATGGTTGGGCATATAAATAATGTATACTTTTAAAGTAGTAAAATCTATTTAAAATCATGTGATTGTGTATTTATTATTTATATGCTGAGAATTTGTAGGTTTGTTTTTTTTTTCTTTTTCTAAGTATGTTTAGTGTGAAAAGGAGTATACTTTCTTCCCTAAAAAGAAATTTGCCTTAGGTGTATTTACTTTGAAAGTTAACCACTCTTTATAGAAGAAAGTGGTGAATTAGGAGTTTGAATAACAGGGTTTTAGTCTTAGACCTGCTACTTTGTTCAGTCAGTCATTCTGAGTTTTATTTTGCTGAGTTAAACTACATGAATAATCCTTATCCTGAGTGTTGTTGAGGATTAGATGGGATAATGCATTTAAAAGCACTTTTACTTGGGAAAGCAGTTTAAATGTTAGAAATTATCCATCTTAACTTTTCTTCCCTTTCTCTTGTAGGTAGTGTTGGTGCTTCTTTTCAGTGCCAGTCCATCCATCACGAACACATTTGTCATGATGACAGTGACAAGGTGAGGTCCATGTTGATGTTTACCATGGTGAAAATGCATGCTGCCCATATATGCTGGATCCACTTGATTAACGCTGGACATAGGCCAAGGGAGTTTGAAATGCAGAGGGCCTTGCTGGTTTGTGTGTCCACTTATTAAACTGCTCCAGTAAACTTGAGGATAAAACTGTCAGCTGGACTCTTGGCAAGCCCTCCATATTGTTACACATATCTCTCTCCCTGTCACCATGCTTCCTCTTTTCTTGAACAGCCTGAATGGATTATCTTAATACATGAACAAGTGCTCCAAAGCTGATAACTTTCTCAGCAATTTGTGTCTGTTTCCAACTTGAAATACCTTAGACATTCCAATTAGTTTCATTTTTGTAGTTGATTGTGTTAGATTATAATTTCTTCTCCTACTTCGTTTGTGGGTTGTTGTTGTGGGTTGTTGTTGTTTTTTTTTTGGGGGGGGGGGCAGGGGAGGGCTCTGTTTTCAAAGTTCAACTTAAATGTTGAGGATTGAGAATGGAAAAACCAACAAAAATAACTGGTGGTTTTGTTTCATTTTGGTATTTTGCTTCTGTTCTTTTTATCTCTGAAAAAAAACTTGATCTTTTGGGGGCTTTCCAATACTCATCAACACCCTTCATGGTCTAACTCTTGCAGTAGATATTAATGTGGGCTTTGTATTTGGAACATCTGGCTGCTGATGTTTGATGGGCCTAATCTCAGTCCTTTCCATCATCAGTTTCTGATCGCTCCCCTCCCATTTCCTGTGCCCTGTATGCAGGAATGTATCACTCTCTGTAGCTTCCCCAGGCACACCAATCCAGGTGATCTTTTTCTTTGCTGTTTTAATCAAGATCCTCCTCCCTCATCCTGTTGGAGCTCAGATATGAAGTTGGTTGATCAGTGGGATTTTCCAAATAACTTTCTTTGTTCTGTGTTGATCTCTCTGTCTTTGTGAGCTTTGCTCAGACATTTCATTCTGTTTACAAAGAGAGTGGTATGTTTCTAACATTCCAGAATCTCTTTATTATTACAGTAATCCAGAGGCATGGGTTTAACTTTTAACTTCTTTTACAAGCAAGCCACTGAAAGAACCTTCTAGACTGTATAGTTGGCTCCATAAACTTCTGTATAGCACAGATTTTAGAAATAAGCATTTGAAAATAAAAGTGATGATATAGAGAAAAGGCAAAATTACTTTAGGTCAGTAATATCACAATATTTCGGGGTTAAATTTTCTTTCCCTTACTAAATATAATATGCCTCTACCCATTTGTTGATTTATAGTGGGAAAGCCAAAGTCTGTCTCCTGGTTTAGTCAAAGGTTTCTGTCCACCTTTGCCAGATACTACTTTAAAAAGATTTTCCTCGTAATTTCTGAATCTTTGTATGACTGATTTTATGTTTTTAAATATATTTTTATTGCTTTTTTTTTTAGAGAGAGAGGAAGGGAGAACGATAGAGAGATGGAATCATTGCTGAGATTGATGCCTCCATGATGCCACCCGCTGGGGATAGGGCTCACAATCTGGGCATGTGCCCTGACCTGGAATCAAACCAGTTACCTCTTGGTTAATGGGCCAATGTTCAAGCATTGAGCTACACCAGCCAGGCTGATTTTGTGCTTTTAAAAGATGGGGTTTTTCCTGAAATACATGGGGAAAGGGAAGAGAAGTTTAAGAGATTTTGTCAATCAGTAGATCAAATAACTTTCAGAGATGCTCTTGTGTGTATTTGGGAAATGGATTAGGTTCTCGTGACTATATTTATAATTTTTTCAACTAATTCAGTCAATTAATAATATGTATTGATTGGCACTTAGGTAATGCATCATGATACTAAACAAAGATTCCTATTTTGTTTTTTGTTTTTCCCCATGAGTGTACAGTCTTAACTAAGGGAGGCAGTCAACAAAACAAATGTAACAGATAAATTATATAGTATAAAACAATGAACACAGTGGATTAAAGAAAATATAGAGCAGAATAAGTGGGATGCAGACTATCAGGAGTTGCCCTAGCTGATTTGGCTCAGTGGATAGAGTGTCGGCCTGCGGCTCAAAAGTCCTGGGTTCGATTCTGGTCAAGGGCACATGCCTGGGTTGCAGCTCAATCCCCAGGAGGGGATGTGCAGGAGGCAGCCGATCAATGATTCTCTCTCATTAATGTTTTTATCTCTCTCTCTCCCTTCCTCTCTGAAATTAATAATATGTATTTTTAACAAAAGACTACCAGGAGTTGGATGGTCATTTGCTTTGAATAGGATCATCAGGCATCATTCTGGGAAGTAGAGTGGTAGATAGCATGTTTAAAACAGCTTCTGACATTTTTTTGTATAACAAATGGGTATTCAATTTGCAAAAACAAATATGAACCTGCCTGATATATATGGCTTGGAAGTGTGCGTTTTCTCTTTTTCTCCTCTTATTTTCTTCTCTTCCCCTACCCCCTCCCTTCTCCCTTCTTCCTCATGTTCCTCCCTCTCAGAATTAAAGGGTTTATAGAGCACAGCTAATCCACTCTGTGGGAGAAATGACTTGTTCAGGAATCACCCAGCAGTACTGGGGCTAGACCAGATCTTCTATCCCGATACGAGTCAGGTAAAATAATTCCTTAGCCATTCTGAACACGTTGTCAAAACACATATTGATGCTTTGCTTATTGTCCTCACTTAACTTTCACACATGGCTCATTTCTCAGATTTGGGAATAAAAGTGATTTTTCTTAAAAGTTGACTCAATTTTAACTAATCCATGTGTGATTGGGGGTGGAACCAGGAATCAGGTAAGGAGAAAAACAGCCAGTTCATTTTTTGGGTCTTTCTCCTATAGCCTTAGAAGTGGTGGCAAGTCCCCAAATTTTATGGCTTGGCATGTTTTCCAACTTAAGTTTCTCTGCTGATGTACATTGGCTTGTAGCCTATAGTGCTGGTCTCAATTGACTATTTAAGTTTAATAGCAAAAGACTGGTTAATGATTACAATACAACAAAATACCTTCACAAGGAAAGGAGAATGTTTGAATGTTTTGTGGACCATTTTATGTGTGTGTGTGTGTGTGTGTGTGTGTGTGTGTGTGTGTGTGTGTTAGTTTTAAAGTTATTAGCTTTGTTTGTTTGTTTGTTATATATATTTTATTGATTTTGTACAGAGAGGAAGGGAGAGAAATAGAAAGCTAGAAACATCGATGAGAGAGTCATCGATCAGCTGCCTCTTGCACACCCCCTACTGGGGATATGCCTGCAACCAAGGTACATGCCCTTGACCGGAATCGAACCCGGGTCCCTTCAGTCCCCAAGCCGACGCTCTATCCATTGAGCAAAACCGGTCTCGGCTAAAGTTATTAGCTTTTAAAATTAGTACTTTTTAATGGAAACAACTTGACCAAAAATCTGTTACAGAATTTGAGACCCATTAAAACAAAGTTTAATGAGGAACTTGCTTTGGTCAACACTGTAACTTTCTATTGTAGTATACTACTTAGGTAAAAGATCTAAGAGTTGCCCATGATCTATTTCTCGTGTTATATTTGCTGATACTTTAGAGTTGGATAATTCTGTTAAGTTTTTTTTCTGAATGGGAACTTCTGTTTCTTTTTTAAGGGGATGAATAATCTGTTTACATATTAAAAACTATGGGAAGGGGTCTGTCGGTATAACACTAAATAGATTAGGACAGATAAGCAACGAGTAACTTTGTGGATAAGCTACTTTCTGTTAAGCCAAATTCTGTTATATTAAAGTCCATTTGCTACATATAAAATATTGTAGTTACATCAATATTGAGTAAATTTGTTGGCATGTCAAATTTTTATTTATAAACACTGATGTAGTTTAAAAACCTAACATGAGGCTTAAATAGTATTAAACATTGTCTTGCTACAGTTTTTTGTATCTGGATTCTAGGAAAAATAAATGATACTGGAAGTTGAAAAAAACAACACATTGATACTAATTAGCAGTCACTCCCCAGCTGCTGACAATCACTACTCTTTCTGTCATTATAGATTTGCCTATTCTGCACATTCTATGTAATAAAAGGGTAATATGCAAATTGACTGGCAGAACAACCGGTCACTATGACGCACACTGACCACTAGGGGGAAGACACTCAACAGGGGGAGTTGTTCTGCCAGAAGCTGGCTGACAGCTGGTGAGCACAGCGGCAGTGGCAGGAGCCTCTCCCATCTTGTGGCAGCACTAAGGATGTCCGACTGCAGGCCTAAGTGGCAGTCAGACATCTCCTGAGGGCTCCAGACTGCGAAAGGGCTCCAGACTGCTGAAGGACCTTCCACTTCCCCCAGTGCATGACTGTCATGCACTGGGCTTCTAGTTTCATATAAATGGAATTACACATAAAATGGCTGTTTATGTCCGGCTTCTCTCACTTAGCATGATGATTTCAGGGCTCATCTGTGTTGTAGCATAAGTCAGTACTCCATTCCTTCTTATGGATGAATAATATTTCACTGTAGGGACCTAACACATTTTGTTTATTCACCAGTTAATGGATATTTATTTTCCATCGTACCTGTACCATTTTGCATTCCAGAAAATGTGCCGACACTTTTTTATTGTCTTTTAAATTATAGCCATTATAGTGTGTATGAAGTGGCATCTCATTGTGGGTTTAATTTGCATTTCTCTAGTGACTAATGAGATCTACCGGGACTCTCTGGAGGAGGTCCATTTCTCATCAAACGTGGGGGAGGTTACAAGATAATCAGGAGGTCTGATCCACTTAGAGAACATTCTCATGTTTCTTGCTTCTCAAACATTTTAAACTCCCTCTCATTACCATGTCCCTTTCAGCAATGTTTTTTCATTGTTCTGCCCAAAGTGAAGGAGCTAGTTGTGCTTCTTTGTTTCTTAATCAGGGCTTATACCATTAATTATTTTATTGAAGCCCTTGTATAAGTACAGCCCATGTTCACTGGCTTTTCAGATCATATTTTCTTTTAGTGTCTTTTTGCCTGTGGATGTTCAATGGATTTTGTAAAACTATACTAGCAGAGTTTTATTTGCATTCATATTAAACTTCTGGAACAATTTAGACTGAGATTCATAGCAACTAGAATTTCTCTTACGATGTGCCTTGTTCACCAGAACAGAGTGAGCAAGGGGACTTTGAGATCTCTGCTTCAAAGGTACATGTTAAGGAGGGTCATGCCTCAGAGTCAGCTCTTTCCTATTTACCGTGCTCATACATGGAACATACATAATGTATATGGTATGTTTTATTTGCACCCTCGCCATTCCATTTCTGGTGTGGTGTAAGTCTCTTATTTTTTTTCTTACTAAGTAGGTTTATCCTGGGCATCTGGTTTATTCATTCATCCCCTCTTGAATTCCTTCCTGGGTGATGACTTTTCACCCTGTGTCTGCTTTAGCTTCTTCCCACCTTTAGAGTTTTCCCTCCATCCTCCCCTCTGCCATGATGCAGTGCCTGGCATCTCTCACCTGCACTATGGGCTGACACTCTCTTAACCCAAAGCCTATACAGCTATACTATGGAAGCTTTTCAGTGAGTCTGGGTGCACTTTTACAACTATAACTGGCAGCTGCTGATAATTAACCTTTTCATTCTGTAAGGATAACGGGTGAAAGTGTTTATACTGCTTGTTTCACGTTAGAATCAAATTTGGTCATGCTTGTAGATTTAGCATAGCTTGAATAGTGCTAGACCGGTACACCTTTCCTCAGAGTAGATTAATCCTATTACATTCTTTTAACTGGTTTTGGTAGAAGTAGGGGAACTTTTAGGGAAGGGAGATGAGCAGAGCTTGCTTCAGGAAATTTTGAAATTTTTTGTGTCCTTGTTCCTCTCTTTTATTACCCACTCTGTTTCTGTCCTCCATTTCTTTTTGGGAATTTACCTATTACTAAAACATTAGAAATATCACTGTGGTAAAGTATTTACATATCTTTAATGAAACTATTGAGCTCTTGCCATGTATTAGACCCCTTGCCAAAGTCAGGAGGCTTAGTCTATAGCTTCAAGGAATTTACTGTCTAATGGGCAAAAGAGTCAAGTAACTGTATATTTGCAAAGTTAGGAGGATTAATCATAATTTAGAACAGAGTAGAGGCTACTAACTCAGCAGTGGTGGTTGAGATTGGAATGAGATTGCAGTCAGGAGTCTTGGCAGTGGATATGATGGTAGCACAACCCCTTTTCTGAAAGTATTAACAGTAGGAAACTGCCTCCTTATCATAGAGGTCGTAGACTTCTAACAGGAAGGCCATTCTCTACCAAGCACTTTCTTTGGCAGGGCAGGGCCCAAAAATGTGTAGCTTTTCTTTTCCTGTTCTTTTTCCTTCATGTGCATGGTTCTTCGGCATCTGGACAAGTGCTTCTTTATCTTCAGCTTTTCAATCCTGCCTTTCAACATGTTGAACTAGGAGATGCTCCTCCTTCCTTTTTTTGTTTCTTCTATCAGCCAACATTCTCCCAATGTGGATGTCAGTAATATACAAAGGAGAAATGGGACCTGCCCCAGAGGAGCTTATTAGAGTTTAAGAGGGGGAAATAGACATTTGAAAAATACTGTCAGATGTTGTGATGCAAGTTTGTAGATTAGGATAAGAAACTATAGCCTCTGATCATTTCTTTTGTATAAAAGTCCTTCAAATCGGCAGCTGCCAACCTTTTGGACCTCTCGGACCACCAGTTGGCAACTGCTGCTTCAAATAACTATTATTTAGATACTAGAGGCCTGGTGTAAGAAGTGCATGGGTGGGATGTGGCTGATCAGGGTGGGGGGGGAGGTGATCAAGGGTGGAGCTGGTGGGAGGTCTGCATGTGATTGGCTATCCCCGTTCCCTGACCGAACTCCTGGTCAAGAACAAGTTGCATATTAGCCTTTTATTATATAAGATTATATAGGATTCTTTGATATCTAGAAATGAAAAAAAATGAGCACAAAATCAAATGTTATATTTACTGTTTGGCAGACTATTACTTAGGTAAAATTTGTGTGTAAGTATTGCTTATAAAGTGTATTTGAAAACATTTCCAGCAGTAGTACCCTTCAAATTGATAAGATTGTGAGATAGTTTTCTAGAAGCAGATTGTGAGTTTCAGAATGAGGAAAAGACAGAAAATCCATAACTATTCAAGAAATTTAATTCCAAGTTCAGTTGACTAACCAGTAAATTCTGCCAAACAGTTAAAGAAAGCATAACACCAATCTTACAGAAACTCTTACCGGGAGGAGAAAGAGAACACTCCCTGATTTTATTTTCTGAGTCTAGCATAACCTTTGTAACAAAACTTCTTTATCTTTAGCTTTTGACATTACAAAAATATAAAATAACAGCTCATCTCATTCAAGGACACAGATATAAAAATCCTGAACAAAATATTGGCAAACCAAATCCAACAATATATAAGACATGTTTTGATATCAGAGAGGAAAGGAGAGAGAGGGACAAACATCAATGATGAGAATGATTGATTAACTGCCTCATGCAATACCCAGAGGGTAGAGCCTGCAACCCAGGCCTGTGTCTTCACCTGGAATTGAACCCATTACTTCCTGGTTCATTGGTTGACACTCAACCATTGAGCCACTCTGGCCAGGCAAGACATTTTTTAAAAATTAGAAATGTAAAGTTAGTTTAACACCCAAAAACCAATCATTATAATTCACACATTAACAGAAAAGTCATATAATTAGCTCATACATACAAAAAAAATTGGTAAAATTAAACATCCATATATGGTAAACTTTAAATAAAATAGAAATGAAAGAGAACTCCCTTCATTTGCTAAAGAGGGTACAAAAAACTACTGTAAAAATACTTAAATGTGAAATATTGAAAGTTTTCCTGTTTTGAAATTAGAAATTCCTGCTCTCACTGTATCTGTTTAGCATTGTACCAGAGATCCTAGCCAGTGCAGTAAATCAAGACCAAAACAGAAAAAGAAAAAGGAAATGTGTTAGAAAAATATTGAACAGTCATTATTTTCTGCCAACAGGATTGTATGTATAGAAAATTCAAAAGAATACAGATAAACTATTAGAATTAAAAATCTCTAATAATGAAAGCATAATATGCTAATTAGATTGGACAGCTGAATGACTTTCCAGACGCCCTTCTGGACAAAACTGCTGTGGTGGGGGCCGAGGCAGAGTCAGTTAGGGGTGATCAGAAAGGCAGGCAAGCAGTTAGGGGCGATCAGGTAGGCAGTTAGAGTGCTTAGGGGCGATCAGGTAGGCAGTTAGAGTGGTTAGGGATGATCAGGCAGGCAGGCAACCCAGGCAATCATGCAGGCAGGTGAGTGGTTAGGGGCAATCAGGCAGGCAGGCAGAATGGTTAGGGGTGGTCAGACAGGCAGGCAGGCAAGCAGTTAGGAGCCAGTGGTCCCAGATTGCAAGAGGGGTGTCCCGACTGCTGGTTTAGGCCCGATAGGGCCTAAATTGGCAGTCTGACATACTCTGAGGGGTCCTGAATTGCAAGAGGGTGCAGGCCGGGCTGAGGGACCTGCCCCTCCTCCCCTGCATGAATTTTGTGCACCGGGCCTCTAGTTATATATAAAACCTAGGATAAAGTTAAGAACAAAAATGTGCATGGCCTCTATAAAAAATAGTGAAGTATTATGGAAAAAAATTAGTGACTCAGACAATATAACGATACATCTTGCTCATAGATAGAAGATTCAATATTGTAAAGATAGCAGCAACCTTTATATCATCTCTAGATCCAGTGCAGCCCAATCAAAATATCAGGTGTTATCAACATGTATTAGAGTGGTAGGATACCAGAGTAGACAACCCTAGTAACGAGATATATTTAAAAGAACGTCATTGTTTTCCTATTTGGTAAGCATTGTTTTAGTATGCAGGTTTCCTCCATTATCTTAAAATAGAGCATTCCTATGAAGCCATTCATAGCTGAAATGGCATAAAATGTGCAAAATAAATCAAGATAAAGCACAGATACTCAGATACAGTTCAGAGTGATGGCAGCTTGCTGAGTCTAGCTACCCATGAAGGAGCTTGATGGTAAACTCTTTCTGCACAGCAAAACAAATGCTGATCCCCTATTTGTGCTAAATCCTCTTCAGATTCCTGTTAGCTAGCAAAAACAGGCACTAACGTAGTTCTTCCTAAAAGTGAAGTGGTACAAAGCAGGCTTTTGAAATGTGGTAGATACCTGTATTTTTATTTTAGATGTGAAGGGACATAAATGACTTGGGTATGTACCTCAGGAAGAAGTTTTTAGTAGTCATTTACAGTTTTCACATCTGTTGTGAAAACCAATTTTAAAGGGCAGTCTTAGAGTCAAAATTCTCAAGAAGTTCTTCTCACAAGCAACTGTTCCTACAAGTGCTGTGCTGTCTTCTAGCTACCTGTGACTATTTAAACTGATCTGGTAATTTTATTAGTTGTGCTAGCCCCCTTTTAAGTGCTCAGTAGCCATATGTACCTGTGGCCATTTTTTGGATGGTGCAGATGTCAGTTATTTCCATCACTGCAGAAAACATTATTGGTCACCTCTAACAAGACTTCCCTTTTTTTTTTTTTTTTTTTTTTTAATCAGGCACAAAATTTTAAGCGAATTGGAGTTGAACAAATGCTCTGGTATAATTGGCCCACCTTAAACTTATCCTTGGGTATTAGCAGGGCACCAGATTTTTTGGTTAAGAAAATCAATTAGAGCCAAAACCAGTTTGGCTCAATGGATAGAGTGTCGGCTTGGGGACTGAAGGGTCTCGGGTTCGATTCCGGTCAAAGGCATGTACCTTGGTTGCGGGCACATCCCCAGTAGGGGGTGTGCAAGAGGCAGCTGATCGATGACTCTCTCTCATCGATGTTTCTGACTCTCTATCTCTCTCCCTTCCTCTCTGTATAAAATCAATAAAATATATTTTAAAAAGGAAAAGAAAATCAATTAGAAAAGAAATTGCAGTACAAATTTCAAACTATCCAACCTTTATGTGAGGGAACGTCATTTACATCTAGGCAGACTTACTGGGTTAAGCCTTAAGAGTACAGGTAGCTAAGATCTTAACCATTTGAGAAGGGTTCTCAAGGAATTTGCCTCACAAAGGGGGATTCAGATAAACTGAACTGTTAGGAACCCAGGAAGACTGTAGTAGATTTTTGCTGCTGAGATTCAGCACTTGAGGAATGACTCTTATGATTGGACAACTCTCAAATGGTAGTTTTCCCTCCCCTTTTCCAGTATTTCCCGCCCTTTTTCCTTCTCAACACACAGCCCATATCCCAATATGCAGGTGAAACTTTTTCAGGGTGGTGTTGCGTAAGGAAGCTTGTGTAGTTGAGATTCTGGTGGAAATTCTGTAATGCCAGGTCAATCCACAGCAGCAGAGGAGGAGTTGTAAGGAATTCAGACGTTAGAAATGGATTGCATTGCCAGGACCGGTTTGGCTCAGTGGATAGAGCGTTGGCCTGGGGACTGAAAGGTCCCGGGTTCGATTCCGGTCAAGGGCATGTACCTTGGTTGCGGGCACATCCCCGGTGGAGGGTGTGCAAGAGGCAACTGATCAATGATTCTCTCTCATCGATGTTTCTAACTCTCTATCTCTCTCTCTTCCTCTCTGTGAAAAATCAATAAAATATATTTTTTTTTAAAAAAAGAAAAGAAATGGATTGCATTGAGTGTAAAAGTGTGGCTGGGATTTATGACTCTTTACCGTGAAATGGAAAATAAAAATGTGAAAAATTGGGTGTAATCATCTCCAAATTGGCTGCTTTGTTATGGCAGAGAGGTAGAATCAACTATGTAATTGGGTTATATGATGGTGGTTGGGGCTGGGGAGAGGTTGTGTTCATAGGGGCCCATGTCTCATTATGGCTTTTCTTTGTCCAAGAATTGTAAAAACCTTTAATATTATTGCTGGAGTTTTGAGTCAGCAGTTGCTTAGCACCTGCTATTGTATTTTAGGCTGTAGGTTTGGACCTTGGTGTGGTTACAGAATCAAAACAGTCCCAGTGCTGAGCCTGATATGAGAGACAGATATATACAAATAATTACCATATTCATATATAGAGGTTCAGAGGTTCCTGGAACATCATTTTAGTCTGATTCCCTGATCTTCTACCAGAAGCTGCCTGAGACCTAAACTGGGAAGGAGACTTGTTTAAATAATGCAAAAAAAAACTAAGAACTCGTTTTTTGTTTGTTTTGTCTCCCCATTTCCTCCCTTTAGACCACTGTAAAATATGGTCACTATCCTTGAAGCCATCATCTAATTCCTATCTGCTTAAAGCCCACTTCTTCCATAATGGTCCCTAGACTGCCATACTTTTCTGTGATACCACTTAACTATCTTTTCCTTGTTATTGTGCTTTTTATGTAAGGTCATACTTCCTCTTTTAGATCTTGAACATGATCAGGTCACCAATGCCGGCTTCAGCTTTCTTACCTATTAATTTCCCATTCTCAGCAAGGTCTGAATAACTGTCACTTTTTAATTAAGCCTTACAGTCAGGTAAGTTGGGTTCGAAAACCCTTGCTCCTTTGTGAGACACCTTGTCTCTACATCAATAAAAACTCCTCAGGCCACATGAATATGTATTGTGAATTTGAGTGAGGTCAATCACTGTTTGACTACTGAGTTTTGGAGGTGGGAGGCAGGGACCAAAAGCAACTATTTAGGGAGTGTGCGAATTGAGAAGCGAGGGAGGTGGGCCGGACGGGCCGCAGGGGCGGGGCTGCGCAGGAGCGCGTTGCGCAGGGGCGTGGTGCCGGTCTGTTGCCGGAACTAGTCTGAGTCGCCCGCAGCCCCGCCCCTTCCCCCTCGGGGTGGAAACAAAGGGGGCTCGTGCTGAGCTGTGGGGGAAAGAGGCGGAGCGTCTGTTAGTCGGTCTTGCGAGCTCCCTGGCCCGCTAGGTTCGTTCCCAGGAGGGGGCGGGGCAGGGGTGATCGGGAACCCAGAGGGGGGAGGTCCTTGTGCTGGGCGCGCGGCCTGGTGCGAGGGGCGTCGCCTGTGCGCGCAGCGGAGGGGAGCGCTCCAGCGCTCAGAGCTGGTCCTCGAGCCCTGCAGGGGGTGCAGCGGGCGGGGCGGCAGCCCGGCGGTTAGGGCGCGGGGGTGGAGAGCATGGAGCCCCCGAGACGTTAGCTGACTGTCAGCTCCGGGCGTGCAGCCGTCGTTTCCTGGCACGCCCCATCCGTGTAATGGTACCGAGAGGAAGGAAGCGCCCTGACAGCGCCTTGGTCGGAGCCCGGGTTCCGGGGGCGACGAGGCCCGGGGACAAGGGAGCGGGCGAGCTGGCCACTGGCTGAGCGAGAGGTCACAATAGGAGGCGGCGGCCCGCTGGGGGCATCGGGAGCAACCCCGCAGGGCGGAGCCTTCCCTCGCAGGTACTGGGAGAGGCGGCCGTTGGCTCCCGCGCGAGGGCGGGACGGCCCGGGCGTTGGGCGGCTTCGGGCTGCGGAGGCGGAGGTGTGGTTGTCCGGTGCTCGCAGGGGTGCGGCTGGCCAGCGCGCTTTGTTTCCCTGGCGGTGGCGAGGAGTGGGCCCAGCCAGCAGGAGCTGCAGCCAGCTGCCCCTGGCAGATGGCCTCGCTCTCTGGCGGCCTCCCTGCTTGCCAAGGCGCAGGTGAAATGATGTCACCCAGGAGAACGTGGAACCAGTCGGAAGGGACCTTTCTCGCGTCCTTCTGCCACAGCGGGTTTCTGGACAGGCTGTGTTTTGTTCTCAGGGGATGAAAGTTCTTCCTTTCAGGGCTGAAGAATGAGAGAGGTTGGTTTTGAACCGAGAGTTTTTCAGGTTATTGAGGGCTAAAAAATAAAAGTTTACATTTTTGTGTGTAAGCCTTGAAAGGGACCTCGCTTTTTCTTTGTGCTGCAATAATGATGTATACTGTTACTCAGTAGAAGTTAGATATGTTAATTCTTCCATCGTAAATAGAAACATGAATACTTAACATGTAACTATAGCTAAAATCATATGAATGGCATTTTTTCTTAAGGAGGCGCACTTAATGTAAGAAAATTTAAGTATATGTCTTTTAGAGCCTATTTGGCCTTGATTGTAGTATGGTTAACACATTTATCACAAAATCCCTTTAAATAGCAAGCATCCCTGGTAACTAGGCTTAATTTTGTTTTAATCCATTCAGTTTTTGTGAAAACAATAAGGATCTAGGCACAGTTGGAATCAAAGTAAAATAATTCCTGTTTTGGAGAACGGTGGCAGTGAAGCTGGGACGTACTTGCAATTAAAAGATGAAATTAATAACTGGATTTCCCCGTTTCTCCAGTTTTTGCTAGCTTAATAAACTCACTAGCATAATATCTTTTTGAAAACCTATTAAACTTTCAATCTATTTATTGTAGGGCTTTGATTAAGTTGATTTTGATCTTTTCTGTAATGCCTATTTCTACAAGAATTTGTGGCTTTTAGAATCTGTAGTTGACTCAGTTATGCCAACAGACTAGCCTTGTGGACCTTGGGTCTTCATCTGTAAAATATGATTTTATTTTAAATTATTTTTTTATATCTTTTGTGATTTTAGAAGGTAGTTTGTGATTCTGTATTTGTTGAAATTTACCCACTTGTTTTTAAAACTAAATTAAGTTGGCAAGTGTTAATCTGAATAAAAATTGGGAATTGACTAAAGTAGCCTGAGTTTTGATGAAGGGTGGACAAGAGCATGTCAGATATAACTAAGTCTGATAGCATCATAATGTAGAGTGTAGTTCTATTGTCTCTCTGCCAACAGCTCTGGGTCAGACTTTTAGTAACATTTTATTTGTTCTTTTTACTTTTTTTCAAGGCCATGGGTGGAAAAATCCTTAGATAAAAATCTCCAAAATTATTGATCAGCATGGAAAGATTACCTTTGTCTTCTATTTTCAGGCTATTCTATTTCTCTGTTTGTGCTGCCCCAGTTTTGGTTAGGCCACCACCATTATGTAATTCATTTTGCTGGAAAGATAGTTCTTGATTAATCCTGTGATTGTTCTGTACTGTCTGGATTACTTACTGATTTTCAGGTTGTTTTCCTATTGCTTCTGTTCATTTTCACTTCTGTGCTACTTCGGATAATTCATGGCTTGTTTTATTTGAGAGTGTTCAGATTGTAAATATACATTTGAACCCAGTAGGTCTAGTTCATTCAGCAAATGTTAAGTTTCTATATGTGATATTGTCTATCTGGAGGAGATAAAGCAAACATACAATAAATTAGTGAGAAATTTGAGCAAATAGATGAAGAGGGGCTATGTATACAGTCACACACACACACATACACCCATGCACACAGACATATTTTCATGCTCCTATATAAAGGATTTAAACGCTTTACCTTCTCCATTTGGATACTTTCCTCTAACCCCTTTTGTTAGGGGGCCCTATAATCTTCATTTATAATTTCTGTTGAATTGCTTCACTAGACTGAATTTCTTTGAGGGCAAGGACTGTTTCTTTTTTCCCATTGTATTCACAGCATCTAACACATGGTAGATATGCAATAAATATTTGAATATGATTTTTATTTACTAAGAATCATAAAGAGCTTAGTCACACTTCATCTTTTCAAATACACACACAATTTTTGTATTGATTTGGACTAGTCATGGCCTGGACTTTTTCCAAGTCCATGGAAATCTTTAAGCGATAGCAGTCTACTAAGAGGTTACCAGCCCAAGGAAAATTATTTCAGACACATTTCCTTGAGGGGAGAATAATCTTTGTACAGGCAAATCTGGGTTTGTGGGAGGGAAGGAAAGAAACAATTTTTTAAAAGAATGTATAACTTACTTTTTCTAATCTTTATGCCCACTTTCTCAATACATGTAATGTGCCTGCCTTCCCTCCTCCTCATTAATTTATGGGACTGTGGAGTGGGAGAAAGGGTAGAGCCTTCCCACTACTTTCACCAATCCTGGCTCTGCTCTGCTTCCAGAAAGACATAGACCCTTAACTCAAGAATGGGAATAGTAGTTTGTTTTTAAAAAGGATTGCCCCAGTGCTGGACAGCAATGATTCCCTCCCATCACCCGCCCTGTAGGTAGTACCAGTCCTTAAATGATTTAATGACTGCATAATAATCCACAAAGCACGGATACCATACTCTTATTTAGCAAATAACTTACATGTTAAACATTTAGGTTACTTCTAGTTCCCTTTTAAATTGTTGTGATGAACATGTTTTACATATGGTTTTTCCTATGTGCTGTAATGAACATGTTTCACATAATGGTCTTTCCTATGTTTGGAGTATAACCTGAGAATTTATCAGAGGAAAATTACTGATTCAGACTTTTGAATTGTTAATAAAATCTACCTGATAACTTTCCAGGTGATTAACATTTGCCACCCTGGAAACAGTGAGACTATTTGGATAATTTGAATTTGACCTCTGCATTTTTAGATCCCCACACCTGGACCTTACAGAGTAAGTAAGGAACTTGGAGTCAACATTAAAAAAGACTCTTCATCTTTTGTTTTGTTTTTCCCTTCTATTAGGCTATGATTTGAGTTCTGCTGACTAGTTGGTATTATAGCAAGTAACAGTGAACAATTTTTTTCCCTCTAGAGATTTAATATGGCTATTTTGGAGAAGGCTGTTAGGGCTTTGAGCAGTTTATTTTGTAGAAAGCACATTACGTAATACACCTGCACATCCTGTGTCTCACCTTTATGAGAAAAATATAAATGAACGAAGAAGCAAGCTGTATACACAAGCTATCTTGGAGGAAGCAAGTTCTGGCATAATATCTGGACCTAACTCCTAAGTTATTTTTAGCACAATAACTGATGATAATTATTACACCCTCCAAGACAAAGGTTAAATTCTTTATTATATTATGGTTACCAAGACAGGGAAAGGCCACATTAAACAAAAGATAAACAAAAGATGTCTTAAAATAATAATGTGTTGGTGCTCAAAAGGTTAAATTATTTCGTTTTGTGAAGCATTGCTTTTCTCAGTTATGTTGGGTGGATTAGTCATTCAGTTATCTATCTATAAAAGCCTAATATGCAAATTATCCCCTTGGGAATTCAATTTCTCACTATGACATGCGCTAACCACCAGGGGGTGGTGCAGGGCAAAGGGAGGCCCCAGCCAGTAGCTGGAAGGCCCCAATGGGCCCTGATTGTTGGCCAGGCCTAGGGACCCTACCTGTGCATAAATTTCATGCACCAGAAACATTAAATATGAGAAGTATGTGAGTTGCAGGTTTCATCTTATCTCAGGGATGTTTTCTTGGCATGAATTTTTATATATAAGTTGCATTCTGGAGAAGGTTGAAGTTATGATGTCTTTGTAATGTTCAACACTTACATGTTAGAGAAAAATAGAATTGTATCAATTTTCAGATATAGTATATATAACCTCAGTAATTTTTACTCAGGGAGAATTAGAGCAGTAATGGAAATTATGTCAAAAACAATGTAGAAGGAAACAAATATATTTAAAAACACTTATAGCACTAGCTGGTTTGGCTCAGCAGATAGAAGTCTGCTGACTACGGAAGGATCCTGGGTTCCATTTCAATCAAGGGCACGAACCTCACTTGCAGGCTCAATCCCAGCCCAAGTGGAACATGTGCAGGAGGCAACCAATGGATGTCTCTCTCAAATAGTTCTGTTTGTCTCTTTCTCTCTCTCTCTCTCTCTCTCTCTCTCTCTCTCTCTCTCTCTCTCTTTCTCTCTCTCTCCCCCCCTCTCCGTCTCCCTTTCCCTCTCCCTCTTCCTCTCCCTCTCCCTTCTACTCTCTAAAAAATCAATGGGAAAAGTATCCTTGGGTGAGTATTAATCCCACCAAAAAAAACCAATATAGCTTTAACAGGCCTTGGGGAATAATTGTTAGTTACTAATCCAACTACCTTATAAAGCAGAGTGCTATTTTTAAAATTCTTAAGCTACAGGGTGGTTTTGTGGGTTCAGTATGAACCTTAGAGGGGATAGACTTGCCTTTAAATTTTAGCTCTTAGTATTTGTGTATGGCTTTAAGCAAATCAACTAATCCTGACTTGCAGTGTGTAAAAGATCAGAGTCCAGTTCATTTGAAGTTAGTTATTACAATATTAAGATTTTTTAAACTGCTTATTGCTTTAAGATGTCTTAATTTATATCTTTCATAATCAAATTAATATATAGCTAAAATTCCAGAAATAACTTGCTTTGAGTGTGTACAACATCATATATATGTATTTATATATAGTGTTAGTTTCCTATTGTATAATAAATTACCACACATTTTGTAGCTTAAAACACAAATCTGTTATTTTAGAGTTTCCCTTTATCAGGAGTCCTAATGTGGGTTAGCTGTGGGGCTCTCTGTTTAAGGTCTTACCTGAGGGGAGCTGTGATTTCATCAGACTTGATGTCCTTTTCCATGCTTACTGGTTGTTGGTATAACATGGTTCTTGTGATTTTTCTTGCTAGCTGCCTAGTGACCCCTCTGAGCTCCTGACCTATCCTGTCTCTTCCTCATGGCCCCCTTAATGTGTGTTCTCACAACATAGCAGCTTATTTCTATGGGTTTGACAGCAGAATCTCTTCAGGAAGAGTTCTGTTCCTCTTTTGAGGGTTTTCCTTGATTAAGTCAGGCCTACCCAGGATAATCTATCCTTTGTGATTGATTAAATGAAACCAACCGACTTGGAATTATAATTATATCTGAAAATACCTTCATCTCTGTGAAGGAGTTTATATATTTTAGATCATGTGATTTAACCTACTCATGGGAATAAATTCACTGTATTTACAGTCCTAACCATACACCAGAAAGGGAGGGATCATACTATGTGCACCAGAGGTGGGAGTCTTAGAGGCCATCTTAGAATTCTAACTGCTCCCCAACACACACACATGATTGTGCCTGATTTTATCTTATCCAGTAGGAGCATCTGTTTTGTTTTTCAAACCCATCTATAATTTTTGTCCTAGATCTGTATTAACTATATATAGGAATTGAATATACTCTTTCTCCATTGTATTGTTTGTCCTCCCTTTTTATAGACAAACTAGAGGCCCAGAGCACAGATTCATGCACCAGTGAGGTCCCTTGGCCTGGCCTGTGCCCTCTCCCAATCTGGGACCACTCAGGGAATGTCAGAGAGCCAATTTTGGCCTGATCTCACAGGCCAGGCCAATCGACCCCATTTGTGCACAAATCTGTGCACTGGGCCTTTAGTATCCATATAAGATCTTTGGTTAATCTCTTCTCACTCTCCCCCCTCCTGCCTTCCCTCTGAGATTCATCAGTCTGTTCCATGTTTCTATGCCTGTGGCTTCTGCTCGTGCCTTGAGTGTCTGCCCCCTGGTGGTCAGTGCATGTCATAGCTACCAGCCAGTCGTTTAGGCATATATATATATCTATATGGACTAGAGGCCAGTTGCGCTAAGATTTGCATAACAGGTCTTCTTTCTTCTCCTGGCTGCCAGCACCAGTTTTCCTCTGGCATCTGAGACCCAGGCCTTCGCTCTGGCCAGAGCCTTCAGTCTTCGCTCCAGCTGGAGCACCGTTCCTGTAGCTCCCTCCGCCCCCAGCCCACCCTCTCATAGCAGGCATCCCACCCCACTTGGCCACTCCCTGTTGCTCCCTCTGCCCCCCGCCCACCCCTTCATAGCAGGCATCCCACCCTACCTGGCCACTCTGTGCCTGTATTCGTGCTGCCCAGAGGCCCAGAGTGGCTTGGGGGCAGGGCCGCTGCCATCTTTGTTGGGTTAATTTGCATACTCCTGATTTTCTGGTGGGCGTTGCAAAATGATGATCATTTTGATATTTCTCTTTTATTATTTATATAGATAGAGCTTCTGACCAAAAGATATTGCTGGTAGGAGAAGACTATGCTTCAAATTTATTAACTGTGGCCTTAGTGACCAGGGTTTGCCAGTTTCAGTTTTCAAAGGAACAAGAATTAAGGAAAGGAAACCTGATTCTCTGATTCTGTCTTCTTCACAGCAGTTTGTAAGAGTGCTCTTCATAAAGACTACTTTAGGTATGATAGTTGAAGGCAGATGGCCTTATTAAAGTAACTCCTCAAAGGTACTTACTTTGTAGATTATAAGCTTAAGAAGATTGCCAAAAGAATATGAAGCTGACATGAACTGTTTTTGAGAGGAGGAGAGAATTGCTGAAGAGGTAAAAAGAATGCCTTAGATTGAGGAGTCGGGAATCGAAATACATTTTCTCCTATGAAATTATTTCTTACTCTTACCCTCAAATAAACCAAGCTCCTATTTATATGATTGGCATTTAAAACATTATCCTGTAGTTGGCTACTTGCATCCTTTTTTTTTTTTTTTTTTTTAACTAGAATAAGCTTTTTGAGGGTGGAATGCATTTTTTATCTTTCTTCCTAACATAACTGCTTACAGGAGGCAGCCAGTAACTGTTTCTTGATTCAGCAATTCGTACTTCATCATAGTGGTAAAGGATATTAGCACATTCAGGTTTGTAGTGCAAAGATAAGCTTTAAATTTATGTTTAAAACATTTTGTGTAAAATACTAATAAATTCTAAACTTACTGCCTGCAAGTGTTTTGCTTTTACTCCTATAAAGATCTTTGGAAGGCCGAAACCGGTTTGGCTCAGTGGTAGAGCGTCTGTCTGCGGACTGAAATGTCCTGGGTTCGATTCAAATGTCAAGGGCATGTACTTTGGTTGCGGGCACATCCCCAGTGGGGGGTGTGCAAGAGGCGGCTGGTCGATGTTTTTCTCTCATGGACGTTTCTGGCTCTCTATCTCTCTCCCTTCCTCTCTGTAAAAAATCAATAAAATATATATATTTTTAAATTTAAGAAGTAATTTAACTCTTAATCAACAGGCATGGTTATCTATTTATCAGGCTGATAGCAAACCAGAAATAAAAATATATAAAAGAACCAAGTAAGTTGATTATAGCAGGATTATTAATAGCTAGCAAGCCACTTCATGATCTGTTTCTGTCTTGCTCTTCCTTACTGACCAGCCATACTGAACATTTTGTAGTTTCCCAACTGTCAATTGCTAGTTATCCTTTCATAGCACCTAGTACCTACCATTATCAGAGAAAGTTGATACTCTTTATATTGTACAGTGATTTGCTTTATTTTCATAGCATACACTTCTTGAGGTAAACCATGCCTCATTTTGGTTTATTGCCTGTCACAGAATAGATACTTATGTAAGGGAATGAAAGAGGCAGTGAAGAAGCTCTAAAAATACATGGTCTGCCCTGACTGGTTTGGCTCAGTGGATAAAGTATCCATCTGTGGACTCACGGGTCCCAGGTTCGATTCCAATCAAGGACATGTACCTTGGTTGCAGGCACATGCCCAGTGGGGAGTGTGCAGGAAGCAGCTAATTGACGTTACTCTTTCATTGATGTTTCTAACTCTCTATCCCTCTCCCTTCCTCTCTGTAAAAAAATCAATAAAATATATATTTTAAAATACAAAAAAAATAAAAACACGTGGTTTTCAGTATAGGGTCAGGCAGGTCCACAAACCCCCTAAGGGGGAAGGAAGTTCACTCCACAGCACAGTGGAACAGGTGATACTCATGATGTTCATGATTTAAAATGCTACAAATTAAGTATATTTACATATGAGTTTGAGAGGATTAACCTGAAATCCAGTCATAAATTTAAAACATGGCGGCATTTATTTTGGGACTTATGATTTGGCCTTTTATTCCTTAAGAAAATTGCTAGGTTTGTGTTGAATAGAGGTGAGATTACCATGGTCTTGTTTTTTATGCTTATGATCTCTATAGAAGTTTTGCCACAAATTTTCTGTAATTATTTGTCGTCTTTTGCACAGTTGGAAGTTTAAAAAATAAAATGAGAAAATATATTGATCTTAGTTCAGGTGGACACATATCTTTCAATACATAAGATATGTAATTTTTTACCTCAGTTTTTCTTAGCATAAAGTCTTGTCTGTATCCATTAGGATTTCTGAATTAATACTAACAAAAGATACCAATAGAAATCATATGGGAAAAATTGGAAGGAGTCTGTGTTCTTGAGCAGTGCTGTTTTTGCCTTAAAAGTTTTTGTAAGAGAAATCCATTGCCAGAGGCAACCTTTGCTGACCTTAGCATTTGCTTTGATGTTTAAGGTTAATTTTTAATTTTTTCCAGTCTCTGCTAAAATCAGATACCTAGAAAATCCAGACTGTCCTTCATTGGCATGATTCTCCACATTGGTGCAGCTAGCCATGAACTATCCTTTTCTTCTCCCTCTTTTTCCCAGATATCTCCCGGGGCCAATTCAGCACCTCTGCCTGGCCATCCTAACAAGGTGATTTGTGAAAGGGTGAGACTTCAGAGCCTGTTCCCTCTCCTCCCAAGTGATCAGAACACTACCGTTCAAGAGGATGCTCACTTCAAAGCTTTCTTCCAGGTTCTTATATATTTACCCTTTCCCTACGTAGGGCTGAAAATCACAGACAACATTCTAGGTTGTTTCTAGGAAGGCTTGAAATAAAATTCTCAGTGTCTTCCCTCTTCTTATTTCTGTTCTATGTGGGAATAAATATTCTTCTTAGAGGACTTCTTTAATGTAAAACTTCCAGTCTGCTTTTCTGAAGAATATCTTCTCTTGAGCTGCTGTTTATTTTTGACCACTTAGATTCTTATTTTTTTACCTTTGGTCTTAATCACTTGTCCTAATAGGCCAAATTCTGTAGGTTATTAGAAAATATGACAGAATATGTGAAATTGTGTAGGCAAGGGGAAATGGAAGCATATAATATTTTTTTAAAGTTGTCACTAATTTGCTTAGTGCTCAGAGTTATATAGTAATGCATATTTCAAAAACATTGTTAGTTACCATTAGTGAGTTTTGATACCTGTGGGTAAAATGTGATTTAAATTTTTGTTACGTATTAAATGAAAATGAGATGTGAATGGGTTGAAATCATTATGTTATTAATAAGATTACTAATGTATGTTCATATATATATATATATATATATATGCTCATTAACTACTAAACTTTTAATCCATTAATCCATAGGTACCACAAAGGAAACTCAGTTACAGAATTGCTTCTTGGTTGCTAAGGTTTTGCCCATGTTATGTATTTGTACATGTGCATATAAACCTACTGAGGTAGTGAGAGTTGCTAATAAGACTAGAAGTTTTACATAGAGCCAGCTCATTTTCTTTTTGTGTGGAAGTAACAGGTTGCAGCTTGGGACTAGTTTTGAAAGAGGAATGTGTGACACATTAAATTGAAGATGTTGAATTTCTGAGGCTAGCTGTGTAGGTCCGTGGTTGGCAAGCTGCAGCTCGAGAGCCGTATGTGGCTCTTTGGCCCCTTGAGTGTGGCTCTTCCTGAGCAAGTCTATTTTGAAGAAGTGGCATTAGAAGAAGTTTAAAAATTTGGCTCTCAAAAGAAATTTCAATCATTGTACTGTTGATATTTGGCTCTGTTGACTAATGAGTTTACCAACCACTAGTGTAGTTGCTTCAGGATTCTCTGTCTGATATTCCTTGTTGGAATTTGTGCCAGGTTCTCTGCTTTGCATGTATTATCTCATTTTGTTTTTAACCCTCATAATAAACTAATCATGGATGATTTTTCTAGATGAAAAAATAGGCTTGGAAAAGCACACCAAGATGCCCAGTTACATAGCTAGTTATAGGCAAAGTTGAGACTGAAATCCAACTTTTTCTGTTTCTCATATACTATATTTGCCCACTTACTGCCCGTTAGATATTACCAATAAATATTTCTTTAAACACAATGCAGTACATGTTAAGAGATACAGTTTTCTGTATTGAATTGAGTGGCGTATTGAATGCCATTTTTGATGTGTCATTAGCCTGTAATATCTTGATATTTAGTAGTAGTCCAATAAGGGAAAAGTGACTTAAAACTTTGCTGCTGCCCCCCAAAAAACAGTTATGTGATGTTTTCTATGTTCTTTATATTTTGAGTCATCCTCAGGCTTTAACTCAACATTAACTTTAATTTAAATTCAGAGAATCGCCAACTGCCATAAATTTATACCCATGTTTTGAAAATACAACAGGACTTAGAGCTAATTCAATTTGGGTGTTGCAAAAAGGTGAAAGATATTGTTATTTTTAGTCCTAATTTAACTTACATCTTATTTTTCTCTAATTTGAGAGCAAGGCACTTAGTGATTTTGTCTCCAAAGGAGACTGTCCCAGAGATTTTCTTTGCCCATTTATTGCCCTCCCACTTTTCTTCATGAAGGAGTATATCCTTCTCACATCTCCTTTGAAATACTGTCAGATACCTTCAACTAATTTATACCAAAATTAGGTGTGGTTTTTTAGTTCTGATTATTCTGCTCATCCTTATAAAACTTGGTTGCCACGTAAAAAAGAGACCCTATTCAGTTATGTCCTGCCCTCTCAGAAAGTTTAATGTATTCATGTTCTCTTACTCTTGGCTTTTCCCCCAAGTTCCTTCCCTCCCAACTCTTTCTATTTTTCCTTCTCTTTGGAGTACTTTGTTTTAAAAGGTTACCTACCTCTTCTTCTTTTTTCCCCCCTTAAAGCACCTCTACTTCCTTATCTTAGCTGAAACTAGTATCTTTTCTAGGACATAAGTTTCCCTGTAGCCTTCTCTGGGGAAAAAGAAATTAGCGATTTTTCCCATTCCAAGCATGGGTTTGGGTATGTGGCTAGTAATTGAAATGGTAACAGAGGAGAAGGAAAGTGTTGATATTCTCCTGGATCCAGATTTCCAACCCCAGTTTTTTAACAAAAAGCTCATCTTGTTTGATCTCTTTTTGTCATTCATCTTCACAGTTTTATCAGTTTTGTCACTGTCCTTGTTAGCTTTTTTACTTGTTTACTTTTATATTGTATTGCTTGTAGTAAATATCTTTCTAATTTTACATGCTTTTCTGATTTTTAGAATTATGAATTATTTTATATATGCAAGCTATAAAGTATATGGTAAACACATGTATAATTAAAAAAAATACTTAACACCAGCTTAGAACTCAACTGTTACCAATATTTTTGAAGTCTCCAAATGATCTTGCCTGTTACATCCATCTGCTGTCCCATATCTGTGCCTTAGGCAAACCTCTACTGAATTTTGTGTTAAGTATCCCTTTGCTTTTCTATATGGCCTTACCACATACAGTATCCCTCAATACTATCTACTATTTAGTTTCCAGATTTAATATAAATGGTATCATATGTTATATATTTTTGTCATTTTGAGATTCACTCATATTGATGCATGTGGATGTGTTGATGAATTAGTTTTCTTCTTTTAGTTTATTACATGACTGTACTACAGTTTATCCCCTCTCTTTTTGGTGAATATTTGGATAGTTTCCAGTTTTTTACTATTATTACAAATAATGCTGCCATGAATATGCTTGTTTCCTGGTGTACATTTAGTTGGTACGTTAATTTTTCTGTAAAAGGGATACCTGTATTTATTGCTCAGGGTTTTCTTACAAAAGTGATGCATTTTCTTCTCTGTAAAAAAAAATAAGCTGAATTTAATAAAACCAAAGTGTCTCATAATTAGAAAAATATTTTTAAATAGATGTATAGTTGATATATAGTAAAACTTACCCTTTTGATACAGAGGTCTGTGAATTATAACAAACTAGAGGCCCAGTGCATGGATTTGTGCACTGGTGGGGGGCATGGCCTGCGGGGATTGGCCTGCCGTGGGAACACCGCTCATCCCACTCAGCTAAGCATCACTCCCACTGTGAGAGTGCACTGACCACCAGGGGCAGCTCCTGCGTTGAGTGTCTGCCTCCACATTATAGTGCACTGGTCATCCTGGTCGTTCCACTGTTTGGTCGCTGGGCTTTTATATATATATATATATATATATATATATATATATATATATATATATATATGTGTGTGTGTGTGTGTGTGTGTGTGTGTGTGTGTGTGTGTGTGTGTGTATGTATATATGTATGTATGTATGCTTACGGATTGTAGAACCACCACAATCAAGATGTAGAATAGTTTCATCACCCCAAAAAATTTCATTTCTTTGTTATCAATTCCTTACAGTTTTACAAATTAACAGTTTCTGTATTACTATCCAATTTAACAATTGTGATTGAAGATAGTATGCTTTCATGAAATAATCAGGCATATTGTGGAAATTTTATGTTTGGCACAGTCATTAATTTCAGAGATGTGTGTGTATGTGTGTATTTTAATGGCCAGCTGAGGCAAGTGTCAGTGAGCTAGTTGCACAGATTCGTGCACAGGGCCGCTAGTATCTACAGTATATAGTTGTTGCAGAACCAAGTAGCATGTTTGGCACATAGAGGAGGAGATGCAGTTTTCAAACTATTCAACTCAAAGAATGTGTTAGGTGACTGAATGGTATGGATTTGCTTTTCCTAGACTCTTGGATTGCCTTTTATGTTTCTTTTGGCAAGAGATCCATGTGCTTACATTTTATTAAGAATTCCAAAGTTCTTACTGTTTTTTTGAAACCCATATTATCTAGGGTATTTATCTCAGACTTCTTGTTGTAATTTGGAATTATTACTCTTTGGAGCTGCCATCATCCTGTAATTTCTTTTCACTTCTACTGTTTATTGGATCCTTTATCTATTCTAATAAAAGGGTAATATGCTAATTAGACCAGATAGACTGGACATATTCTGGACGTCCTTCCTAACAAATCTGGGGCTCAGGCAAAGCTGCCTAGGGTCCCAGGTGTCTGCCCAGGCAAAGCTGCCCGAGTGCCTGTGGCCAACCAGAGGAGGGAAGCCTGAGTCCCAGGTGCGGGGGCTGAGGCAGAGGCATTTAGGGGGAAACAGGCAGGCAGGCAAGCAGTTAGAGGCATCAGGCAGGCAGGTGAGTGGTTAGGAGCCAGCAGTCCCAGATTGTGAGAAGGTCGGGCCTAAACAAGCAGTCGGATAATCCCCCAAGGGGTCTTGGATTGTGAGAGGGTACAGGCTGGGCTGAGGGATTGCCCCTCCCCCTACACAAATTTCATGCACCGGGCCTCTAGTTTGTATATATTTCCTCATGTGAAGAGAGGAGCTTGTTCACACACATAAAATCAAGAAAATTCCTCTGAACAGATAATGTGAGAAGCAACTTGTTTTTCTTTTAATTAAATCTCTATTGTTGAAAGTATTACAGATGTCCCCCTTTTCCCCTGTTGACCCTTTCCAACCCTTCCCCTACCCCCAAGGCCTTCACCACCTTATTGTCTGTGTCCATGGGTTATTACCAGTGGTGGGCAAACCGCGGCTTGCAAGCCACATGTGGCTCTTTGGCCCCTTGAGTGTTCTAACGCCACTTCTTCAAAATAGACTCACCCAGGCCAAAAATCGTCTTCTGTGCATGTGCTACGAAGTTTCAGTCACATTGTACATGTGTGCCTGCATGTGGTATTTTGTGGAAGAGCCACACTCAAGGGGCCAAAGAGCCGCATGTGGTTCTCGAGCTGCAGTTTGCCGACCACTGGGTTATGCATATATGCATGCAAGTTCTTTGGTTGATCTCTTCCCATCCTCCCCTGCTGCCTTCTTCAGTTTCAGTCTGACTCATGCTTCTGACTCTGGATCGATTTTGTTCATCAGTTTATTTTGTTCATTAGATACCACATATGAGTGAGATCTTGTGATACTTGTCTTTCTCTGACTGGCTTATTTCACTTAGCATAATACTCTCCAGGTCCCTCCAACAACTTTCTTTTTTAAATCCTCACTCAAGGATAACTTCTTCATTGATTCTAAAGAGAGAGGAAGGGAGAAAGGGAGAGAAACATTGGTTGATTACCTTTCATAGGCACCCCAATCGGGGAATGAACCCACAACCTGGGTATGTATCCTAACTGGGAATTGAACCTGAGCCCTGGGGATGACACTATAACCAGTTGAGCCACACAGGCCATGACGTGAAAAGCAACTTTGAATCTGGCAAGGTGATTGTTTTTGCCTTCACACTAGATTAATAGTTTAAAGTATAAAACTCTATATTATTTTCCCTCAGAGCATTTTTAGCTTTTGTTTTCTGTGGGAAGTCTAATCTAATTCTTGTTTCTTTGTAAGTTACTCCCTCTTTCTTTTGTTGGAAACTGAGGATTTTTTTTGGTAAAATGTTGCTCATTCTTAAAAAAGAAAAAAAATTGTTGCTCATTCTGACTTTTTTTTTTTTAATCAAAATATCTAAATTCCAATGGTTATTTTTAATTTTTAAGATTATCAGAACATAACTGATATTCTTACTAAAATCAAGGGGTAAAAACAAATATACTTGTAATAGCACTATTAAATCTAGGGAGAAAAGATTAATGTGGCAAAAAGTTATAAAGAGTATATGGTTCTGAAAACTTTTTAGTTACAATGATAAATTTGAAATAATATTATTAAATATAGAAGGAAAATTAGGTGGTTTTTGGAAATCCCTCTGTTAAAATAATTTGGAATGATCAGAAATAACCACTTACCAGTTTGCTTCTTTTCTATTAATTTAGTCAGGTCTGTTTTATGTTATCTGTTAAAATCTAGTGTTGTAGTAAATAGGACAATATACTTAACTGATTTTTTTGCTAGCAGCAGGCACCAATTATTTTACAATCAAAAGTGCTGTATTACCCAAATAATTAGAACTTGCCGGGAGTAGATCAAGTTAGGAGATATTCTTTTAGGAACACAGCCTTAATCAAACTCTGAATTCATTTGTAATTTTGACAGTTGTGGTGAGGCTCAATTGGGAAATTGAGTTGTGTGGGGAGAGTTCATTCAATGAAGTGATTCATACTAATTTTATAGCTAGGAAGCAATGCTATGATTCTTGAAAACTTGAAACTGGGTGCCAGCATGTAACATATGTAAGTTTTGAATCATCCATTCCCATGATCTACCTGAATCTCCATGTCTTTCCAAAAATGCTGTAACATTTTAGTTAAGAAGTGATAAACTAGATCAGCGGTTTTTCATCATTTTTCATCTCATGACACTCAGAACCTCCTTAACTTTTGTGGCACACCAAAAAATACATATTTTGCTGATGTAATTTTAAAAAGGTGTAATTTTTATTTATTTGCACTGGACAGGTATTGTTGTATTGTCTGTTGTCATTTTTTAAATTTGACAGTCTAAAGGAAAAATAGGTCAGTGCCCCGACTAAATATTCAGGTAATGCATGTTTTAAAAAATTATTGCGGCACACTGGTTACGCAGATTTAGGTCTGTTGACTATTTCTTTTTATCTGTTTCATATAAGACTTATTTTATCCAGGTAACTTTTATTAAAGAAAATAAGTATAATGGCCTTAAATACAGAAATAAGGATGCTGAGGAGTATGGTTTAGAATCAAGTCAAGGGCCTACTTAAATTATACCTCCTCCTAAATTGATCTCTCAGCTAAGAATTGATTCCTAAAAGAGCAACTGTTAACTGATGGAAGAGCATAATGGAATTTCTCAGTTGAATAGGGATTTTAAAGAGATGGTTAAATACCATACAATTGCTTATTACCCTACTGTGTATCCTGTATGTTGTTATTTGATTAAATTTACTATTAGTGTTAAGAAACAGAGTATACTTTTCATTTGATATTACTTACTGTTTATCTCTTCTCTGTCCCCTAGAATCTTTTTCTTCAAAGGTATTTGTGTATTTTTCCCCTCCTTTACACATTAGGGTAAATATATTTAAATATCTATGCATACACTGTAATTTAAAAATCCTTAAAATGTCTTATTCGAGTGATTGATTTTTGTTGCATTGGCAGAGTGAAGATAGTCCAAGTCCCAAGAGACAGCGCCTCTCTCATTCAGTCTTTGATTATACATCAGCATCACCAGCTCCCTCACCACCAATGCGACCATGGGAGATGACATCAAATAGGCAGCCCCCTTCAGTTCGACCAAGTCAACATCATTTCTCAGGGGAACGATGCAACACACCTGCACGCAACAGAAGAAGGTTAGTTGATTACAATTTCTTTCTTTTCTTTCTTTTTTTTTTTTAATAATCTTTGTTGTTCAGATTATTACAGGTGTTCCTCTTCCCTCCCCCCCACCCCATAGCTCCCCTCCACCTGATTCCCAACCCCACCCCATGCCCTTACCCCCACCATTGTCTTCATCCTTAGGTGTAAGATTTTTGTCCAATCTCTTCCCACACCCCTCAGACCTCCTTCCCCCTGAGAATTGTTAGTCTAATCCCTTTCTATTATATTCACCAGTCCATTTTGTTCTTCAGATTTTTTATTCACTTGATTTTTAGATTCACTTGTTGGTAGGTATGTATTTGATGTCTTTTTGTTTTCACAATTTTTACCATTACCTTTTTCTTCTTCCTCCTCTTCTTAAAGAATTCCCTTCAGCATTTCATGTAATCCTGGTTTGGTGTTGATGAACTCCTTTAACTTTTTCTTATCTATGAAGCTCTTTATCTGACCTTCAATTCTGAATGATAGCTTTGCTGGGTAGAGTAATCTTGGTTGTAGGTTCTTGTTCATCATTTTGAATATTTCTTGCTACTCCATTCTGGCCTGCATAGTTTCTGTTGAGAAATCAGCTGACAGTCATATGGGTACTATCTTGTAGGTAACTAGCTGTTTTTCTCTTGCTGCTTGTAAGATTCTCTCTTTGTCTTTTGCCCTTGGCATTTTAATTATGATGTGTCTTGGTGTGGTCCTCTTTGGATTCCTCTTTTTTGGGGTTCTGTGTGCTTCCTGAACTTTCTTTCACCAGGTAGAGAAAGTTTTCTGTCATTACTTCTTTCAATAGGCCTTCAATATCCTGCTTACTCTCTTCTTCTGGCACCCCAAGAATCTGGATGTAGGTACGCTTTAAGCCGGCCCACAGGCTTCTTAAGCTATCCTTACAGTTTTGGATTCTTCTTTCTTTTTGCCTCTCTGATTAGGTGATTTTTGCTTCCTTATATTCCAGATCTTTGGTTTGATTCTTGGGGTACATTAATCTATAGTTGAGTGTCTGTATATTCTTTATTTCAGACTGTGTATGCTTAATTTCTGACTGGTCCTTTTCCATTTTTTTGGCATTCTCATATATATGTGTGTGTGTGTATATATATATATATAATTTTTTTTAAAGAGCATTTGTATAAAAAAATGAAAACAGTAGTGTTTATTATAGCCAAAATAAATATCCATGAGCACATATAACAGTAAACAAATATATGGGAAAGATGTGATAGCTCTCCCTTAAAGAATTCCAATTAATACATGTTGAAGAAACAAGGGGACTAGAAAATCACTATTAGAATATCATAATGATTGTTGACCATTCATTCATGCATGCTAAAATTATGACAAACTTTCAGTAGAAGCAGATTAGTAATTATGAAGGAAGAATGCTTTTGTAGTGGGTGTTGGCAGATACCAAGTTAGCCAAGTGGTCAAAGATATATAAGTATATACCAATGATACATACTGATGTACTGTGCTCCTTACTATGTTGTATTGAAAGAGCATGTCACCTCTGTATCCTGTCCAGTAATGCATAACCTCAAGCAGATCATGAGAAAACATCAGACAAACCAAAGTTGAGGGACATTCTAAAGAGACACATTCTGTGTCTTCAGAGGTTTCAGGGTTATGAAAGATAAAGGCAGACATAAGATGTAACAGATTGGAGAAATTAAGTTGGAAAACATGATACCTATATGCAATAATAAGATCCTACATTGGATTTCCAAACAGTGATCAGGGGCCATTGGTGGAAAAACTGATAAAATCTTAATATATTGTTCATTGATCGATGGTGTGATAATGAGGTTTATTTCTTTTGATAATTTTTCTAAGGTAATGGAAGATGTTAGCATGAAGGAATGCTGATTGAGGGTTTTGCAAAAACTATATTAAAATTATCTCAGAAATAACATTTTAAAAATGATTTTAAGGTGGATAGCATCTTAAATTCAATGAAGTACAATATATAGGTTTTCAAGGAAAAATGCAAAAAAAAAAAAAAAAAGATATGCTCATAATAAGAATGGAAGAAGCAATTCATGTAGCAATAACTTGGGGCTTTGGTCAGCAAACTGCGGCTCTCAAACCACATGCAGCTTTTGGCCCCTTGAGTATGGCTCTTCCAAAAAATACCACAGCCTGGGTGAGTCTATTTTGAAGGAGTGGCGTTAGGAGAAGTTTATGTTTAAAACATTTGGCTCTCAAATTTCAATCGTTGTACTGTTGATATTTGGCTCTGTTGACTAATGAATTTGCCGACCACTGACCTGGGGGATGGTATCAAGAGCACTGTTGAGTTAATGCCACAAAGGAATATTCCTTGTTTTCTCTAAGGGTGAGCAGTAGGGAGTGAGAGAAAACAAATTTAGAGGTGCAAAGTGGAACAATTGAGAGAAAGATGACCCGACATCAATAAGGATTGCTGAGGTGGCTGTGCAGCTGTGTCTATGGGGGTTGTTTAGCCTCTGTTACCAATAGTATTAAGTACATTATAATAAGACCTGCTGCTTTTTCAAATTGCATTGATGCTAAGCCATTTTAAAAAGCTGTTGAGATAAAATTGTAGAACTGTAGGAAAATAGAAAATTAAAGTCTAGTCAACATACTTGTTAAATCTGTGTTAAACTATGTAGATGACTAGTGCATGGAGAGTAAAAGTGATTTCCTTCAATAATCAGATTCTAACTGAAAATCCTGTGTATTAATGGAATATTTATGCTGACATTTATCTCTCAGTCATTTCCATTCTCAGCATTTACTCAATTCTGTTATTTTTGTAGTTGTCAGCAAATGCTCTTTAGTTATTTCATGAATTTTCTACTTATTTTAAAAATTGTCATTTTGGGCATATAGAAAATATATCTTTCTGCATGTTTTAGACAAAAGTTAGGTAAAAGTTCCCATTAAGCATATGTGAAATGAATACTGACAAAGGTATATGCAGATTAAATTTTGTTATATAATGCTTACAAATAAAGGGAGAAAAATAATCGGTTAAAACAATATGAAATTGCTGATATTTGATCATTTTTGTCTATAAACAAGCAATTTCATGCAATTAAAAAAGTGACAGTAGTTAGCTATTGATTTATAAATACTTTCAGAGTTGAATACCAATTTTATTTTCATTATTTTTTTTAAAATGTATATGTAGCCGGGACCGGTTTGGCTCAATAGATAGAGCGTTGGCTTGGGAACTGAAGGGTCCCGGGTTCGATTCCGGTCAAGGGCATGTACCTTGGTTGTGGGCATATCCCCAGTAGGGGGTGTGCAGGAGGCAGCTGATTGATGACTCTCTCTCATCAATGTTTCTAACTCTCTATCTCCCTTCCTCTCTGTACAAAATCAATAAAATATATTAAAAAAAATATATGTAATAAGCTGATGGTTGCCAGAGGGGAAGGGAGTAAAGTAAAAGAGAGGGCAAAAAAGGTAAAGGAGAATAAGAAATACAAATTTCCAGTTTTAAAATCAGATCACGGGAATGTAATGTATAGCAACAGGGAATATAGTCAATATTGTGATAGCTTTGTACGTTGTCAAATGGTTACTATAAACTTAGAGTAATAATTTCTTTAAGTGTTTAAATGTTGAATAACTTGTGCACCTGAAATAAGATAACATTGTATATTAACTGTGTTTTAATTTTAAAACATTTTATTTACATTGTAAGTTTTTATAGGTGATGGGGAACTATAGCAATTATTTAATACTCAAGCTTACTTTAGCATAAATTACTGATGGATTTTAAAAAGAGGCAATACAGAAACCTGATATATCACATCATTAAACATTATAGTGACCTTTCTTATATTTGCTGTTAACAGTCCTCCTGTCAGACGCCAGAGAGGAAGAAGGGATCGACTGTCTCGACATAATTCCATTAGTCAAGATGAAAATTATCACCATCTCCCGTATGCACAGCAGCAAGCAATAGAGGAACCCCGAGCCTTCCACCCTCCGAATGTATCCCCCCGTCTGTTACACCCTGCTGCTCATCCACCCCAGCAGAATGCAGTAATGGTTGACATACATGATCAGGTATCCTATTTATTAATAATAAGAGAGGAATATGCTAACTACCTGTTACACCCTGAGGCGTAATGACCAACTGCATTAGGACCAGATCATGGATCTGCAGGAGGGTGGGGCAGCAAACTACAAGCGGGCAGTGGAAAGCTACAGGAGGGGCAGGGCAGCAAGCTATGAGGGGGAAGGGAAAAAAGGGAGGTCCAGGAGGGTGGGGCAGCGGGTGTAGAGCTATAGGAGGGTGGCAGCAACCTACTGCTGCACAGATTCATACACAGGGCTATTACTAATGACAGAATGTCCAAGAAATACAGATGCTAAAAGTTGGTGGCAGTTTATTGAAGTTATTTGTATTTTATTGTAAATTTCTTTTAGTTTTATCTAAAAGGAAACAGTTTTACCTAATAAGCAATTTTAGACAAGTTCATTATCTGTAATAAAAGTATAATATGCTAATTAGATCGGACATCCTTCCAGACAACCTTCCGGATGAAGATAGGCTACAAGGGAAGCCTGGGTCCCAGACACCAGGTCCTGGGTGTCTGAGGGAAGCCTGTATCTTAGGTGCCAGAGGGAAGCCAGTGCCGGCAGCCAGGGAAAGGAAGGCTTACTCTTGCATGAACTTCGTGCATTGGGCCTCTAGCTATATATGTCTACCAGCTATGATGCACATTGACCACCAGGGGGCAGACGCTCAATGCAGGAGCTGCCCCCTGGTCGTCAGTGTGCTCCCACAGCGGGAGCACTGCTCCAGCTGACCAGTGGGCACCAGTTGCAGGGCTCATGGCTGATGAGCCTACTGGCCGCCTGCGCAATTCAATCCCTGCAGGCAACACCAAGGGACCACACCAGTTCCTGAATCTGTGCACTGGGCCTCTAATTTTTTATAAGGATTGAAATGTAAATTCTACATAGCTTCCCTTAGAAGAAAGTTCTACTTTAAAAATTAGGATCAAAATGCTTTGGAAATTTGATAAAATTGTGAGCTTGGTTAAGAAACAAAGGACAAATGTAAAGAAGATTAGGAATAATTAAAAGACATATATCCACACATGGGAAACATTCAAAGAATTTTGTTCAGTTGTAAAATGAAAATAGAACCTATTTCATAAGGGATGTTGGAGGGAATTAAGAATTAATCCATTTTGAGCACTTCAACTAGTACAAGTATATTGTACTCAAGTATATTACTTCATTGCTAACTATGATAATGAAATTCTAAATATAACCTGGGGTAGTGAGGGGAGGAGAGACAAAAAAAACCATAAAGGATGTTCAAAAATTGACTCAAGAATAATGGGAAAATTGGAATTACCACAGTAGTGTGAAGGCTAATTAGAGATAACCATTAAAAAGGCACAGTGACCAGATGGCTTCACAGCTGTTTTCTCTAATCTTCAAGAAACACTTACTTTAATAATATTTAAATTATTCCAGGCCTTTTTTTTTTTTTTTAAGGTTATTTTTGTAATGATTTTATGGAGCCAGCATGATTCTAATACTAAAAGCAAGTAAAAGTGGGAATCCCCTCAAAAAATAGAAAGAACCCTCAAATACATAGGACTTTCTCAAAAGACATTTAGAAAACACAATCTACCAATGTATCAAAAGAATAATAACCTATGAAAAAATAAGATTTATTCCCAAGTAAGAGAGGATCATTTAATATGAAAATACATTATATCAACAAGTAAGCCAAAACCGGTTTAGCTCAATGGATAGAGCGTTGGCCTGCAGACTAAAAGGTCCCAGGTTCGATTCCGGTCAAGGGCATGTACCTTGGTTGCGGGCACATCCCTGGTGGGGGGTGGGCAGGAGGCAGCTGATCGATGTTTCTCTCTCATCGATGTTTCTAACTCTCTATCCCTCTCCCTTCCTCTCTGTGAAAAATCAATAAAGTATATATTTTTTTAATTTTTAAAAAATTTAAAAAAAAAAAACAAGAGATGGAAAACCATACATGATTATATCAAAATATCTTGAAGAGTCAGTTAAATATCGTATTTCCCCGAAAATAAGACATCCTCCGAAAATAAGTCCTAGTGCATGGAAATATAAAACATCCCCTGAAAATAAGACCTAGTGCAACTTTGGGAGAAAAAATTAATATAAGACACTGTCTTATTTTCGGGGAAACAGGGTAGTAATAAAAACTGATAGTCAGTTTATTGACTAAAGGATCACAGATTCCATTCTGGTCAAGGTCATGTACCTCTTACCTTGTACCTCAGTTGCATGCTCAGTCCTCAGCCCTGATATGTCTCTCTCACATCAGTGTTTCTGTCTCCCTCCCTCTGCTCTCTAAAAATCAGTGGGGAAAAAAAAGTCCTCAACAAAATTCCAGCAAATTGGCTCCAGCAGTACATCAGAAAGATCATACACCATGACTAAGTAGGATTTATCTCAGGATTGCAAGGATGGTACAATATCCGCAAATCAATAAATGTGATACATCACATAAACAAATTGAGAGATAAAAATCACATAGTCATATCAATTGATGCAGAAAAAGCATTTGACAAAATCCAACACCCTTTCCTGATAAAAACTCTCAACAAGTGGGAATAGAAGGATCATACCTCAACATAATAAAAGCTATATATGGTAATCCCACAGCAAACATCATACTCAATGGGCAAAAACTAAAACCATTTTCTCATAAAAACAGGATCAAGACAGGGATGCCCACTCTCCCCACTCCTGTTTGACATAGTACTGGAAGTATTAGCCATTTGCAATTAGACAAGAAGAAGAAATAAAAGGCATCCAAATTGGAAAAGAAGAAGTAAAGCTGTCCTTATTCACAGATGACGTGATATTGTACATAAAAAAACGAAAGACTCCATAAAAAAACAAATAGACTTAATAAATGAATTTGGCAATGTAGCAGGATACAAAATTAACACCAAGAAATCTATGGCCTTTCTATGCAGCAATAGTGAACTTATAGAAATAAAGACTAAAAAAGCAATTCCATTTACCATTGCACAAAAAAAATTAAGATATCTAGGAATTTAAAATATTCCAGATCATAGTAAAAGAAGTCTTCCAAGTATATTTAATGTATAACCTTAACCTTGCATAACCTTAACCTTGCATAACCTTAATAATGAAACCTTGAAGACAATACAACAAAATTATCAACTAGTTTCCCTTTTGAATACAGATGCAGATGTTTTAAATAGTAAATTGTAGCTAGTGATCTAAATGAATCTATTAAAATTATTGAAAGAATTAATGTTAGCATTTATTCTGGAAGTGCAGGATAAGTTCAATATTAGGAAGTCTTTCAAGGTAATTAATTCCAATGTAACAAAAATATTTTGTTAATAAATGCAAAGAAATACAAAATGTAGCCATCATCCTATATAATAAAAGCCTCCATCATCCTATATAATAAAAGCCTAATATGCTAAGGGTCTGGTCATCCATTCAACCAATCAAAGCGTAATATGCTAATGATATGCTAAGGCTGGCTATGATGTGCACTGATGACCAGGGGGCAAACAGTTGACCAGTCAATTAGTTGTTGTGACAGGCACTGACCACCAGGGGGCAGACGTTTCAACCAGTAGGTTAGCTTGCTGCCGGGGTCCAGCTGATCTGGACTAAGTGAGACAAGCTATGGTACTCCCCCCCCCCCCCTCCCCGGCTGACTAACCTCCTGCATCTCTCCCCAGCCCTGATTATGCACTGGTGGGGTCCTTCGGCCTGGCCTGCGCCTAATTAATAAATAATAAAAGAATAAACTTTCGCTTACAACTATAAACTTAATTTTTGTAGGAAACTACAAAAACTGCACTTAAACTGCATTCAGATTAAATAGAAGATAGTGATAGAAAAAAATTGTTTTTTTTTTAAATTGGAACATTTTTTTCTTTATTGTTGAAAGTATTATAGATGTCTTTGTTTGTTTGTTTGTTTGTTTGTTTCCCATTAACACCCTGCACCCGCCCTTCCCAGGCCTTCACCACTCTACTGTTTGTGTCCATATCTATAATAATAAAAGTGTGTCCATATCTATAATAATAAAAGTGTAATATGCTAATTAGACCAGCCAGCCAGATGATCTTCCAGACAAAGCCTAGGCTGCCAGGGCCAAGCCCCTTACACAAATTTTGTGCATTGGGCCTCTGGTATGCATATAAGTTCCCTGGTTTTCATTAAATAATTTAATGGTGGGAATTTTTTTTTTTTTTACACATAACAAGTAATAGGTGCTTATTTAATTTTTCAAAATTAAGTTTTATATTTTATTGAATTTATTGAGGTAACATTGATTCACAAAATCATACAGGTTTCACATGTACAACTCAATAAACATCATCTGCACACTGCATTGTATACCTACCACCCAGGGCAATACATTATCCTTTACCCAGTAATACCTCTGAAACAAACAAAAGCTACTAATATGTAAGGATATATATATATATATATATATATATATATCTTATTCAATGACATTTTTTACAACTAGAGGCCCAGTCGTGCACTGGTACGGTTCCTAGCAGCTGCCGACTGCCACCACCACTGGCTGCGGCCTGCCTCCCTTCCCTCGGGGCCTGCCGCCCTGGTTGAACTCCCAGAAGAACACAAGTCGAGTGACAATTTGCATGCTACGCTTTTATTATATAGGGTAGGATTATATTGGTATTGGCAAAAGAGTGGAAAATAGAATGATAGGATTGTGTTAAGTAAATTTACTTGAAATATCTGCTAGTATCAAAAAGAGTGATTGCATTTAATTCTGAAGAGATATTTAGAATATTAACTGAAAAATAAGTTGCAGGCTCAGAGTATATAGAGCGTCGGTCTGCGGACTGAAAGGTCCCGGGTTCGATTCCGTTCAAGGGCATGTACCTTGTACGGCGCATCCCTGGTGGTAGGTGTGCAGGAGGCAGCTGGTCAATGTTTCTCTCTCATCGCCGTTTCTAGCTCTCTATTTCTCCCTTTCTCTCTGTTAAAAATCAATAAAATATATTTTAAAGGAAGGAAGGAAGGAAGGAAGGAAGGAAGGAAGGAAGGAAGGAAGGAAGGAAGGAAGGAAGGAAGGAAAGTTGCAGGGTAATATCTCATTTCTATTAAAAGAACCAGCATGACAATAATTTGTGAGAAATCATGCTTGTATATGTTTGTATGCTTAAGGAGAAAGATGCAGAGTATGTTATTAACATTGTCATACAACAGGTAGCATGAGAATAAGACTGACTAAAAGAGAAATTATTTAACTTTTTAAAAATACTATTCTTCATTGTTTCACTAGTTGCAATTAAACAAAAAAATTTTTCCTGTTGGATGTGGCCAGATATTAGAAGATAGAAGCAGTCATTTCCCCAGATTTTCTCTTTAGAAAAGTTTTCAACAGCCTAGAAGAGTTAATATAGCATTTCATTTTTTTCTTGGATTTTTCAGGATAGCTTTTTGGGAGAAGAGTTTAGTCCCAGTTCTGTGGGCATCATAAACTGCTTTTGAAACAGACAGCTTTTCTATCCAATGACAAATAATAGTTTAGTTGAAACTGTTGGAGAAGTACATTATGAAAATCTGTGCCCCTGATGAGAATCAAATGACCAGGTATTTATTTTTAATATTTGATGTTTTATTCAGTTAAAATTCTAACATTTTGCTATTTTTTCCTAATAGCTCCATCAGGGCACCGTCCCTGTGTCTTACACAGTAACAACAGTGGCACCCCATGGGATTCCGCTCTGCACAGGCCAGCACATCCCTGCATGCAGTACACAACAGGTCCCAGGATGCTCTGTGGTTTTCAGTGGACAGCACCTCCCTGTCTGTAGTGTGCCTCCTCCAGTAAGTCTGTGCACTCCCTCTTTAGAATGGCTAAGTGTGTTATAGAGGAAAACAAAATCTAAGAGACTGCCTTCCGTAGCTTTTCACGCCCAACTAAAAAAAGGCTATTTTATTGCAGTGTCTGTCTTAATAGTCTTGTTATAGTAACAATTTAATAAATTAGCTTTAAAATGTGGTATGTTTTTATGTTAATTAAATTATACATATTTGGATATCTCGAAGGTCAAAGCATGTTCCTTCATATATCAGCACAGTTTATAATTAAATCTTAATTTAGGTTGTCCTTGAATTAACATAGGATATCAGACTAATTAATAATAAAGTCTAGTTAGTGATCAGCAGTAATAGTTTCAGCACTTACTGGGTTTTGACAGGTACTTTGAATGCTTGGTCTTTTTATTCCTCACTATAAGAAGCCTGTGATAAAATGGTATTCCCTATTTTATAGATGATGAAATGAAAATGACTTGCTTAATAGAGACAGTTAGTATGAGAGAACAGAGCTTTCCACCCACTTCTTTATGCTTCTTAAACTTAAACTTTACCTTTTAATCTACCATCCCCAGTCCAGCCTCCTTACTTCTCAAATAATATTGCTGAAATCCAAGGGATTTAAATGACCCATTGGGTCAATTATGTCCAGCCTCAGTCCAGCCTCCTTACTTCTCAAATAATATTGCTGAAATCCAAGGGATTTAAATGACCCATTGGGTCAATTATGTTTTCCAAGTAAAGTACTTCACTAAATCTATTAATATAACCCTAAATCTTCGTTTGAATGTGAGATTAAAAGGAACACCTGTATACAAATACCAAACCACTTTAACATTAATTTACCCAAGCTTGTTTCTCAACCATGGAACCAGTGTGCTAAGTCGCAGACTTAAAATATTGACAGACCTTAAATCACTTAGTTGTGAGTTGGGCTCCTGTAAATAAAATCTCAGAAATGAAAAATTTCCAAAGAGAGCTTCTTGGAAAGCAGTATCTGCTTCATCTTAAACAAATAAGGAGATACCTCTGCTTTTCTCCCATTTCATACTTGTTAATAAAACTAAAGTAAAAGTGTTTTGACTAATTTTTAAGAACTGTATAAAATATAGAATAATGACTAGTTACCAGTATTTTACTAATAGAGATAAGCATACACTAGTATTTCATTGTTAATATAGGTTATTAAAACATTTTGGGCGACATGGCAATAACCTTTCTATCTCACTGTATAGAGTTGTTGTTTTTAATTATGTATTCTGATACCTTCAACAACAAAAAATAACTATTTCTTTTACAGATGCTGCAAGCCTGTTCAGTTCAGCACTTACCAGTACCATATGCTGCATTCCCACCTCTTATTTCTAGTGATCCATTTCTTTTACATCCTCCTCACCTTTCTCCTCATCATCATCCTCATTTGCCACCACCAGGCCAGTTTGTCCCTTTCCAAACACAGCAATCACGATCGGTAGGTATTTCTACTTTTATGTCTTTAATATTCACACAATGTTTAGACCTAAAAGATAGATTAATTTAGTAGATGTAAATTGTAACCACTTAAAAATTATAACTTGGGCATTCTTCTGGTTCTTTTTTTCTTTATTGATTAAGGTATTAACATATGTGTCCTTAAGTCTCCCCTCCCCCCCCACCCACACTCATGCCATAACCCCCCGTTGGTGTCTGTATCTGTGGTTATGCTTATATGCATATGTATACAAGTCCTTTGGTTGATCTCTTCCCCCTTACCATTCTTCTGGTTCTTAAACGAATTAAGGACTTCAAAGACATACAAATTCATATAGATAAATGAACCGAGAATTACCTTCGTTTCTTAAATTTTTCTAGTTATTTTATGTCACTTATCTGATTTAAATTTGTTCCTTCCTATCTATAATCTTTCATGAAGTAAATGTGAAGAAAAAGTCAATTGGTTTTTTTTTTCTTTTATGTATTTCTAAAATGGAAATATTATAAAATGGTTTATACTTGTTAGAATAATATTCACTTATGCAAGTGAATATTGGTTTTATTGGAGGCTTGTTTTTCTATTGTGTTCTCACAAAAAGATAGATGAGATAGTCTGTTAACATAGATAATTATACGGACTGGAATATAGCTGAGAGGCATATTATTTTAGGGGTCTGGAAGAGGTAAGAACTGTATAAGTAGAAGGAGGGGCACAGGAAAAGGACCACTTATGTTTTGGACAGGCCAAGTTGAACATCTGAATCATCATGCATTAAGAAAATAGGAAAGAGAACATGGAAATGATCAGAGTGGAAGATTTTAGCCTTGTGAAAGGAACTGCAGCATTATTCCTAATAGCTAACAAATAGAAACAGTGCAAATGTCTATCAAGTGATAACGAATAAGCAAATATGGTGTATCTATGCAGTGGATTATAATTCAACGAAAAAAGGAGTGAGGTATGATACACAAACTATAAGATGGATAAACCTTGAAAACATTATGCTAAATGAAAGAAGCCAAATACCAGGGCCACAATATTATGTAACTTGGTATATAGGAAATGTCCAGAATAGAAAAACCTATAGAAATGAAGGAAGATTAATGGTTGTCCAGAACCTTGGGGAGGATTGAGGAGAAATGGGTAGTTGACCTGACTACTAATGGGCATGGGTTGTGTTTTTTGTTGTTGTTGTTGTTTTTTGGGGGGAAGGATTGGGTAGGAATGTTCTGAAATTAGTTTGTGGTGAATATTCAAAAATGACTTGTACTCCCCCTTACTTATGGTGAATTTTTAGTATGTGAATTATATTTCAGCTATTTTTTTTAATTCCATATGCTATTGCTTTACATACACTATGTGTTCTATGTGTTACTTGTACCTTGTCTCAGTGTTTACAACACACTTTTGAAATAGGCTATGGATGTGTCAGTTCTATAGATGACAATATTGAAGTTCCGATTAAGTAATTTATACACTGAGTGACCAGATTATTATGATCTCTGAACCCATAATAATCTGGCTACTCTGTGTATATATAATAAAAAGCTAATATGCAAATTGTCCCTTCGACCAGCAGGCAGGCCAGCCAACCGCCCATGGCCCATGTCCCCTCCCCCTGGCCAGGCTGGTCAGACTCCACCCATGCACGAATTCATGCACCAGGCCTATAATACACACACACACACACACACACACAAGTGGCCAGATTATTATGCATTCAGAGATCATAATAATCTGGCCACTCAGTGTATAAGTCACATTGATTAGTGACAATCCCAAGAATCTAATGCCAAAGCCCATAAGCTTTCTACTGCAGCGTAATGCCTATTGTATCTTATGTCAGTTAGCTCTGGTTTTGATTTATAAATAGATATACATCATGTTCAGTTTCATGTTAAGGGTTAAGTGTCTGAAAAGCCTGTGAGGAGTAGGTCATTGTATCTTGTGTGTTGTAATTTTAGCCATGCAATTGGCTTACTAGATGACTTTTTGCCTTTTCTTCTCAAGAGAAGATTGAAATAGTAAAATAAATATATCTTTTAATTGATATGTTTAGTCAATTAAATGGAAATGCTTAATGACATATTTCAAAAACTTTCTTATTGAAATTCAATTAAAGGCAGGAAGATTTTACTATATATGTCACATGTATGAATTTAGGTTCATGTGAACATCAAGAAACATATGACTTTAAAAATATTGGGTGGTGGTGTGACTTTTATTATTATACCACCGTATCTAAACACTGGAAGTACATTAGTATGTTTTTTTTTTCTCCCCTCAGCCTCTGCAAAGGATAGAAAATGAAGTGGAGCTCTTAGGAGAACATCTTCCCGTAGGAGGTTTTACTTATCCTTCCTCAGCCCATCCCCCAACATTACCTCCATCAGCTCCTTTGCAGTTCTTAACACATGATCCTTTGCATCAAGAGGTGTCCTTTGGAGTAGTAAGTTTTCATTCCGTGTTATTATTTGCTTTGATAACTTGTTTTGAGTTGTTTCAATGTAACTCTACGTGTTTAGAATTTTGAATGTATTATTGAAATCATTGATGTTGGAAAACTATACTTAGAAATATATATGCTTTAAACTAGTCATTACATCTATGTAAACATTTAAGAAATATTAAATACCACTTGAATAGTAAAGAACTTTATAGGTTGTTGTTGTTGTTTTTAAGAGACTTTGACATTAAATATTTATAGAGATAGAATGATCTTAAATTGCCTAAACATTTTTTCTCCTACAGCCTTATCCTCCATTTATGCCTCGGAGGCTCACAGGACGAAGTAGATACCGATCCCAGCAGCCAATACCACCTCCCCCTTATCATCCCAGCTTACTACCATATGTGTTGTAAGTTCTTTCTTATTTTAATGAGTTCTAAATTTGGCATTCTTGAGATTCTCTTCCTTTTATAAAGATCTTCTATGTGATGTATCATTTAGAGTATTAAATATTTGTATTTAATGTTAGTGGTTGGGTATGGGGATATTTAAGGGTGAAAAAGAAGAGTCAATGACAAAGGAGAAGTGGGGGAAGAAGAAACTTTGAGCCATAAAATAGATTTACCAAATCTAAAGGTAGGAAAGTTAAAATTTTTGCTACTTTTAGTATTGGCATCACTTGCCATCTTCTTTTATTATCCAGCTTTTGATGCTGTTATGTCTATTCCTTACAAATACTCTGTTAGAGGTCCTGGCTGGCTAGAGCATCGTCCCAGTGCCCCAAGGTTGCAGGTTAGATCCCCCGTCAGGACACATAAGAGGAGCAACCAATAAAAGCATAAGTGAATGGACCAACAATTCCATGTTTTTTAATTAAAAAAAAAAAAAAAAGGAATATAAATAGTTGGTTAAAATTATGATTGTAGCAGAAGCACTCATGGGTTAAATATATATTTATTTCTCTCTCATGTAATGAAGTCCAGAAGTAGGCAATTCAGATATGATTTTTCCCCCTAATATATTTTATTGATTTTTTTACAGAGAGGAGGGGAGAGGGAGAGAGAGTTAGAAACATTGATGAGAGAGAAACATCAATCAGCTGCCTCCTGCACACCCCCTACTGGGTTGTGCCCACAACCTAGGTACATGCCCTTGACAGGAATTGAACCTGGGACCCTTGAGTCCGCAGGCAGACGCTCTATCCACTGAGCCAAACCGGTTAGGGCCAGATATGATTTATTTAGCCCCATAACTCTAAGGAATGGTTCTGCCATCCGATGGCTTCCTCTAAAATGGCTGCTCAGGTTCCAACTATTAATTCAGCATTCCATCCAGTAAAAATGAAAGTAGATCTCTCTGCCTCCCTGCCTCCTCTCAGGAATACTTCCTAGAAGTTCCATGTGTTATTACTGCCAAAACCCATGGGCCAGAATGCAGTCTTATGGTCTATTACCTGCTAGGAAAGCTAGGAAATGTCTTTAAGGCCATGTGCCTATTTTATATTATTTTGATCATTGTAGCTCTGTTGTAAGTCTTAAATTGGATAGGATAAGTCTCCCAACTTAGTTCGAAAATGACTTAAAGTCTTTTGTGTGAGCCATAAAAATTTTTAAATCAAATTAGTTTCTACTTGAAAAAAGGCTTGCTGAGGATTTTGGTAGGGATTGCATGAAATCTATAGATCAGTTGGGGAGAAAATTGACGTCTTAATATTGACTCGTCTAGTCAGTTAACTTACACAGTATATCTCTCTATTCTTTTTAAGTTTATTCTTACAGCATTTTTTAAATTTTTTTTTATTAAATTATTATCTGTGTACGTATTTTAACATTGACCCCCCCTCCCATACAGACCCTCCCTCCCCAGAGTTTTGTGTCCATTGGTTGTACTTATATGCATGTATACAAGTCCTTCGGTTGATCTCTTATCTCCCCCAGATCTCCCTACTCTCCCCGCTGTATTCTTATGGCATTTTTGCAGTTTTTATTATGTAGGTCTTGCATATGTTTTGTTGAATTCCAAATATTTTATGTGATTTATGCTATTATGAATGATATTTTTTAAGTGTCAGTTTTTGTTTATTGTTAGTTAAAGCAGTTGTTATTGTTTTTTAAGGGTTGCCACTGATTAACCCTAGCCATTTGTCCCTATAGCATTGGTTTTGTTTTTCCTGTTCACTGAAGTAATATAGTAATGTATCAATGCTAGTGTTGGTTATTTTCACTACAGATCAATGCTTCCAGTGCCACCTGCAGTAGGCCCAACTTTCAGCTTTGAATTGGATGTGGAAGATGGAGAAGTAGAAAATTACGAGGTGAGTAGGTGACCTTGAATTAAGTTGAAGAATATTGTGTGCATAAAAAGCACCGTATAATACTCAACTCATTCATCTAATTAAACATTATTAAGTAAATCCGTTGTACATTTCAAGATACAAATATGTTTGAAAAAAGTGTTCAGCATCCTTAAGGATATTTTGTCATGTACCACACAGCTCTGATAAAGAGACAGATAGGTACTCTATTAGAGTTACATACAACTATGAGAGAATGTAAATGAGAAAACCGTGAATTATAAATTGATGTTCTCAAAGATTTTGTGGAAGCCAGAAGTGTTTGAGTTGATTCTTGAAGGATGGGAAAACTTTTTTGTGCATAAGGTTGAAGGAGGAAAGGGCTGGATATTCTTGAGGAATTGCATATAGTCTGTGGCTAACGTGAGATTTGATTGGAAAGCTTAACTGGTTGTCCTTGAGTGTCCTGCTAGAGAATGGACAGAATTTTGAATATTATGGGATGAAGGAACTGCTACATTTTTTGGTGCTAATGGATCTATACTTTTATGAGTCAAAACTCTGCTAGAAACATGAAGGAATAGATAGGAGTGGTTAAGAAGTTGGTGGTGGGAAACTTATTTAATAGGTCAGGCAATAAATTGTAAAATCATGCAAGTTCTGAACTGTAGGAACTGCAATTAGAAAAGAGTACATCTTCAGAGACTTTTTTTAACATTAGAATCAACAGTCGAGTTAGGGATCTGAGTGGGAGGGTTGCAAAAGAAGATGCTCTACGAAACTAATAACTCACAAAGAAGGCAGAAGATGACAGTAGATCAAGTAGATGACATAATCTAATTTAGATGATGTTGATGTTACAGTATTTGAAGTTAGGGATAGGAGGTGCAGTTTAGGGGTTGGAAGGCAAATTCGGATTTGGGTATGTTGAATGTGAGTGACTGTATGTATGACTTGGTTTTGATACTGCCAGCTATCTTTCTCACCCCAGCCTCACTTAGTTTCTATTTATACAGTATGAATACAGATGCTCCTTGGCTTATGATGGGGTTACGTCCTGATAAATCCATTGTAAGTTGAAAATATCATAAATTGAAATGCATTTAACCTACTGAACATCATAGCTTAGCCTACCTGGTTTCTAATGAATGCATGTCGCTTTTGCACCATTGTGAAGTGGAAAAATCGTAAGCCAAACCATCGTTAATTGGGACATCTGTGCTGGAACACTTTTCCTTTTATTTTTCTTGTTTTTTTTCTTTTTTTTTCTTTTTTTTTAAGGTGAGAGGGAGGAGAGATCTCACACACACACAAACAATCTTAAAGCATCTTTGTTTTATGTTTTAAATGCATGTGGAAGAGATCAGGCCAAATGTTATATTCTTCTGTAGTTTCAGAATGCCATTATATCACTTTCTGTATATATAATCACACTGCCTGTCCTTTGGCTTCCATTCCCAGATTCTTAAGAAAGGGGCTGTAATAATTTCCTGATTTTGTTTCTAGAACACTCTTTATGTTAGTTTTGTACAGAACTGTAAGGAAAGAAGTTGGTTCTCTTTTAGATATTCTTTTAGGTACTGAAATTGAGTCTTCTTTCATGCTACTGGAAGGACAGCTTTTCCTTAAACAAATTATATATGGAAAAACAGTGATATTATCCCAGTGTAGGGAAAATATTTTGTATTTAGCATTGGAATCCTTTCTAGACTGTATTTTGGATTGAATATGTTTGATCTTCTGCAAAGTGACGTTTTAATTCAATCAAGAAAATCTTGTTTGCTTTTCTGGTTTTATCTCAATAGTGTGCACACCTACAACACTCCCTAGTCCAGAGTACTCATCGTTTTTTAGTTTACCCTATATATCTTGCCTATATGCTTTTACTCCCCTTGATCCTTCTGCCCCGTTATTTTTCCCCCTTCCTCTACATTTTGAAACTTCTATGAAAGGCATTTCTAGTCCATTATCAGATCTAAATGTCCCTCTCCCTCCTTTTTGTTCTTATAAAACCATATGTAATAATCATGTTGTGTCTTCAGTTATCTTGCCTGCTGGATCATATAAATTTGTTGAGGGCTTGGTTATGATTGTATTCTCCTTTCAATAAGGGCTTAATGAACATATTTTAAGAATATAATTGTCATATTTGTTTTAGTTGACCTAAGTGTCCTATTATACAGGAGAGGTATAATAAATATAGATAAGCTATATCATAAATTTTATATGCTAATTGTAATCAGCACCAATTTAACAACTTGCTTGTCTAGCATTTAGAAGGACTTAGGGGCATTCATGTTGACAAAGGAGGAGCAATTTTAGATGACCCAATTCTCCAAGTGAAGCTGTACCAAAATCAGTGTCGTGGTGTCATTATATTAAAACAGCCATCACAGCGTTAACTATTGAGATTTTTTTTTTTTTAGAAATTATTTGTTCATCTCATCTTTCTTTGTTACCCATTTTGTTAACCCTGTGGCAGCCTTTAAAGGGGGAAAGCAGCACACAAAGGGCTGCCTGATTTTAGAATAAAGCAAATGAATAATTAGAGCCATTGAAAACTGGAAGAAAGGAGGTACTTGTGTAAAACCAGTAAGCATAATTGCTACAATACATTGAAACATCAAATATGCTAGAATTCATGAATTCATAGTGATACTTAAACACACTCAGTGGTCTTATTCATCCTGCACTTTATATATGATTTATACTAACTGAATGCAAATTGATATGAGACAGTTGCTCAGTATAGAAGTATTTCATCTAATAAATGAAGACAGAATGATAGAATTAAAATACTACCATTTTGCCATCTTTAATGAATAAATGGACCTCGGCAATGTTCCATCAGTGGCTGCCAACATAACAATTAGGTGTGGTGAGCTATGATTGAAATACTCAAATCCACCAATTTATAGGAAGTACAGGGGACAAGAAAACTCAAGTCAGGGTGGGTGGTTCAGTCATAAAATTCATACTGAGAATTTCTACAGGCCATTGACCTATTTTCTTCAATAAATACAAAATTTTAAAAAAGGTACTTGAGACAATATCAAGCAATGGGAATAGATGGACTTATTTGGATTATGATTTGAATAAACTATTTTTAAAAGTGTTTTGAAAGTAATTGAAACAGACATTTGACAAAGGATTATAAGGTGTGGTGGTGGTGGTGGTGATGATGATGATGATGATGTGATTTAATCCCTTTTAAAAAATCTTTCCTTTTAGGGTGGTGGTGTTCAACTTGGGGATAGTTTTATCCCCAAGAGGGTATTTAGCAATATATGAAGACATTTTTTATTGTTACAACTGGGTGGGTGGTGGTTATGGCATTTAGCAGAGATGCTGCTAAACATCCTACAGTGCACAGAACAGCCCCCCCCACCCCGCAATAAAAATTTATCCAGCCCAAATGTCAAAAGTGCTGAAGTTGACATACTGTCTTAAAGATACATACAGAACTATTAATGAAATAACCATGTTTTAGTTTTGTTTGAAAATTATCTGGTATTTAGAAGTAGACAGTAATAGGTGAAATAAAATTAGCCATGGATTGTTGAGCCTGGGTAATGGGGATATGGAATTTCATTATACTGTACCCCTTCTTTAGTATGTATTTAAATTTTTCCACAATAAAAGTAGTTTTTTTAAAAATTACTGCAATAGAAAAATTTAAAGAAAGTTAAAATATATTTCCTTTTCCATCAACAGGCCCTTTTAAACCTGGCAGAGCGACTAGGAGAAGCTAAGCCACGAGGATTGACTAAAGCAGATATTGAACAACTTCCTTCCTATCGGTTCAATCCTAACAACCACCAGTCAGAACAGACTTTGTAAGTACATTTTTTTGACATCACTGTTAAATTTTCTTTTCTACCTTTATGAAATAAAAGCATGAGAGCCATAGATAACTTTATAAAGTAATCTCTATTTTATAATCTTGGCCTATGTTATCTAGTTAGATAGCAGCTAGTCACATGTGGCTGCTTAAATTAAATAAAATTGAAAGTTAAATTTCTTAGTAACACTAGCTAGTGATGCTGTATTGAACGATTTAGAACATTTCTGTCACTTCAGAAAATTTTATTGGACTGTGCTGTTTTGGAATTTTAGGTTGCCCAAAAATTTTATGGTCTCTCATTCAAACTGCAATATTTTATATATGATTAAAGTCTCATAGATGTAAAGTTCGAAGTTTTTACTTAAAAGAGTCTGCTTATCCTGTTAACTGGGGAATTCCTTTTTTAATTATGCAACACGTAACGGGCACGTACTCTTTCACTAGGACGTGTCAGTACGTCACACCTGAAGGACATAATTTCATATTATTTTTTTTTATTTATACTTAATTAAAGTAAATGAAAAGACTATGAAATATATTTTTTTCATTTATTTATATATAAAGCACAAAGGAAAATACAAAACTACAAACAAATAGAAAAGAATACCAACAAAAAAATGGAAACATCGAATTAAGAAATTATAAATTTTACAAACAATTATAAAGATTACAAAAATATATATATATTTCAGGGCACAACATATATTTCAAGGATGTATGCATATGTCCTACCTGTACCCGATATTGTTTATGTTTGACGTATTTATACATCCCACTCGGTTAACTACTTGTTTTTATGGTTAAATGACCTTTTTGCTTTTTTTAGGTGTGTAGTATGCATGTGTGATTTTGAGTCAAGGCAGCTACTTAGAGTTTTACCCTGTAACCACGAGTTCCATGCCAAGTGTGTCGACAAATGGCTTAAGGTAAAGTGATGTCATCTGAAAAGAGAATAACATTGAATTTTCTTTTTTATTGAGCATGGTTTCATGTAGATTAAGTACATCATTGGTGGAGGGTGAGTAAGGAGGTAAGATATTTGAGTAACATATTTCAAATACAGCTTTCAATATGATTTCTTAAAATGAAGAGAAAAGGCCAGCAAAAATGAACTATAATCATCATCTTGGGAGTGATTTTGTAAAACCTGAAAAGTGATTATCTGTCTTTCATAATGACTACTAGAGGCCCAGTGCACAACATTTGTGCACTGGGAGGGGGGTGTCCCTCAGCCCAGCCTGCACCCTCTCAACAGTGCAGGACCCCTTGGGGGATGCTGCCTGCTGGCCTATGCCCAGTCCCTCCTTGCAGTCTAGGGCTCTCACAGTCTGGACCCCTCACTCCTTACCACCCACCTATAATGGCGGGAGAGGCTCCGGCCACCGCTGCTGCACTCACCAGCCTTCTGGCTGAGCGGCGCTCCTGCGTTGAGCATCTGCCTCTGGTGCTCAGTGCACATCATAGCAACTGGTCGTTCTGCCATTTGGTCAATTTGCATATTAGGGTTTTATTATATAAGGATGTCCTAACTTTCTTATGGTATATAGGGGTAAGGCCTGGGATCATTAGGCCAGTTTCCTGTGTTTAGAAGGGGACCTCACTGGAGCTCCTTTGTCAGAGATTTACATGGGAACAAACCTCTAGTGCTTTTAATCCTGACCCTTTTTTTCTTTTGTAGATACTAAAAAAAATTTGAAGTTAACTAATAATCCATTAGTTACAAATTAGTTAATAATCCTTTAGGACACAAATTAGTTAACTTTATGTTGGTTGGGAATTTTTTTAAATATTCTCATTAGGAGATAATAATATTGGGTTAGATAATTTCCCAGTTTGGTGAGGAAGACAGATGAGCACAGATTAAGGGTACCCAGTTTAGCCCAAACTGAATTCTGAAGGAGAAGAGTCTGAACTTTTTAGAAAAATAAAGCATTAAATACACTCAACCCTCACATGTGAGAAGAGAGAATAATCAGAAAACCACAGGTTCCATGTGGCTGATAACTAGTGTATGCTAGTGGCAGGAGAAGAGACAGATGTTCAGAAATGTAACCAGTGACCAGCTCATTGTGCAGTCACTGAAGTGGAGGGAGTTTGGGCTTGATATCTTGAAAGTGATGTGGAAGAGATATGAGTGAGATTGTATGTTAGAAAGATCACTGGCCATTGTTTAGAGAATGAACTACAAGGAATAATTTCTGAAAGGCAGAAAGATGGAATAAGGATGTTCTGAGCCATACACAGCACAAAAAGTGGCATTTAAATGAAAAGGACTGACTTGAAAGCTATTATAATAAAGAAATGAGAGTATTTGATGAATAATGGATTATAGAAAGAGCAGGTGATGCCTATGTTGCTGGCTTTAGCAGCTCGCCAAATGGTGGTGTCATTTGTTGAGATGGAGTTTCTTAAGCCAGTTAATGAAATTTGTCTGAACTGGTGATGGATAATGTTGTCTATATGGTGAAGGTAGACCCTTTTAAAAAAAATTAACCAAAAATAAAAATCAATCGTAAGTTATTAGTTTTTTTAGATTTAATGGGTTATTTTTTAAAAGACATATTAAATGATTGCTTTGTACCCTCTTCAAAAAACAAAGAATGTAGAAACTATGTGGGAAGTAAAAAGAGTTCCGTTGCTTTTAATATGTTTCATTGTGTAAGTCACAATTCAGATAAGTTTTCTCTTTTGTGTTTTAGGCAAATCGTACTTGCCCAATTTGTCGAGCTGATGCTTCAGAAGTGCATCGGGATTCAGAATGACCAACCTAAGAGCACAAATTTAGTTTGGGTGTTCCTCATCACATGTATATACGGACTATCCATTGAACTTAATCTGTGTGGCTTCCAGCCCTCCCTTTACCAAAAGGGTCAATGGACCTTTCTTTGCACTGTGTGACTTAATCAACTATAAAAGCTTACAATTAGTCTTCATAATTATGGGATTGTTATACTAACCGTGTGATTGGAACTCCAAAGACTTTTTCTTTAGCTTAATTTTGTGTGTGCACTAACATTCCCTGGTTTTTGTGTGATCATTCCGAGTGTTGCTGCAAGATTACAGTGGACGTGATCTTTTAGCATGTGCTTTTATAAAAAGTGGTAGCTCCAGATGATATAGCAATCTACCTTATATAGAGCCTTCAGAAACTGTGAGTGGAAGTGAGTGCAAAGTATGACTGTTGGTGATAAATGTATCTCTGTGTGTGAGAGAGAGTGTGTAACTACTTGTGTGCAGGCATGGTAGCTAATGTGTGTATGAGATCTATATACCAGCATGTACCAAGAATGTGTGTGTAGTTTTAATTATGCTGCAATGTATAATCTGGTGTGTTATTTAAACAGCACTAGTACTGTACACTGGTTTTTCCCCCTTGTGTTTGCTGTTGCACACTGATTGCTAAGGGTGCATCAATTACAAGCATTGAATACTCCATCCCCTTCCCTCCCAGTGAATGGAGTGAGAAAAGCCGCCTCCCTTTGCTTCAGGCAGCTGTCACCTTTTCTCATTGGTGGTCCAAGTGGGTCACTTACAGAAAAAAAGGGTAACAGATCTCACTCCATGAACCTGATTTTTTTATTCTGTTCTGAAAACTTTTTAAATCTCCAACTTGCTGTTTCCAAAAAGAAGGTGCAATATCATACATCATCAGTTAGCAATATTAGCATTTCAATCAATGGTTTGAATGTTGATACTTGTTTTTTCCTTTACATTTCCAGTAAGCTTCTAAAGGAAGTACTTGTGATTTTTTTTTTTTTAATGTTTAGATTGTAGTCTATTCTGAAGATATTTGAGTAATATATTTCTAAGAATACCACTGGTCCCATGAAGTCTCACTTCCTTGACTTCCAACAGAACAAAATCTGTTAGCTAACTCAGCTTGATTTCTGGTATATGTTCTTTGTTCAAGCTCCCATGGACAACTAAGTTGTTTTAAGAAAATTGTATTTCTGTTTGAGTTAATTCACCTGCCAAGCTCCAATTCTGAAAGTTGTCTAGTTCTTCTCTCAGTAAATGTGCTTCTCATCAAAACCCTCGATTCCAGGATGGATCAAGTGCTGTGACAGCTCTAGTTCCTTAGACCTGAGATGTGCTTTGATGTTTTATTGCTTTTTATTTTTATGTTTTTTTTGAATGAAAAAAATATAACAGGTGTCCAAAATACTTGCAGTATAATGAAGATATGATTTTTGTATAAAAAAAATAATGCTGTAAAACAGGAATTGACCTTCATTTAGTTGATCTGAAATATTTCCATACATAGCTGTGTGGTTTTTTTAAAATAGATTTATTGAGCATAATGCAGACTGTTTAAATTCAATTTTCCAGCAGTGTTTAGATTCCTCTCAAATTCTTTGTGTGCTCAACATTGCCTGCCTCTTCCCTGCGGTTGATGCCATTGCTTTGCAGGAGCACAAGCTATGTAGTTCCAGTCGGGATTGTGATGATTTGCTGCCAGCCTCACTCAGCTTTCAGTTGGCTCTGTGTTGTCTTCTACTCAGACAGTGTTAACTACTTATTACTGCCATGCTACTTGCCTTCCCTTGAAATCTCTATAAGCTCATCACAGCTTAGAGTTCAGTAAAGTCAATTTACACAGAAGCACAATTTTGCCCTTTTCCAGACACTGTTGCCTCTAGTCATACAAATAGAATTTTGCATACTTTCTGTTTGCCCTTAAATTTGTCAGTGCATCATAAGTACATCTAAACAGTGATAAAATGCACATGTTACTTTTAAATCATTAGGATATCCCCACCTATTCCTGATGAATAAAAAGTTTGTTAAAAACCAAAATTATTGGCATAATAATCAGCTACATTACAAATCACGTAGAGTTTAATCTTTATTTTTTTTAATTAAAAAAATCATGTTTAAAATGGCAAAAGCCCATCTTATACATAGACTCTTTTATATAGCTGCAAAAAATTTTTTATCTGTACAGATCTAACGTTACACTACTACACTCAGTATTCATTTTATTGAAGCATGCAAGTAAAGCACTTTTTCTAATTTATATAGATACCTAATTAACAAGGCACATTGTACTAATGACTAGGAAAAGTAGCTCTTTTTTCCTTCCCTCTGACGATGAATTCTTGACATAATATCCCTTTTCCAGTCAGTTTTTGAGAGGCAGTTGGCAATTTAGGAGGCAGCAGGGTCTATTGATAAAATTCTGAATTGTTGGCTCTTGTGACTGAACTCTCTTTGGGAATGTATTTTCTTTGCATGGGCCTCTTAGAGATGTGTGCAGACTTGCTTATTAAGTGGTTAGTACATATTAGGAGTATACATGCATGTGCTCTGAACCAGCTCAGACTAGCCAAAGGAGCAGCTTTGTGGCTAGCAAAAGAGAAAGAGCAGTTGATTTGTTCTAGCTGTTGTCACCTTGGGTGATGCACCAGATAGTAGGCAGATGTTGGTTTGTTGCCTTCTTCCTCTTTCCTCCTAAAACAATATTGGCTTTACCATCTTAACTCTGCTATGGGTTTTGTTTTGGGGGTTTTTGTTTTTGACATGAATTATCATCTTTGATTTTTTTTTTTCCCCCCTCCAGCCTCCCCTACCTTACCCCCAAAAACAGAACAAAACAAAAAATAAGTCAAGGCCTCCAGGTATTGAGATCTCATTAGGATTTTTCTTTTTCTTTTTTAACAAAATTTTAAAAATGTGGAAGCATATTTAGATTTTATACACTCTCTCAAATGTGATTTGTTAAAGATTCTTAAATTTGGGCCTCTTAAATATTTTGAATGAGATCTATAATTCACTTGTGCAAATATTTTTCATATATGTCTTTAGGCCTTCATTGGGAACCTATCTTCCCCCTGTTGTACATTGGGTTACCTCATTTTGCTGTTTGTTTCAGATTATGAAAGCTTACAGGGGTGTTTTTGGAATCATTTGCTGAGTCATTTCCTCAAATCATATTCCATTGTATCAGTTAACATAGTTTTAAATGTATGTATTATAAATATCTGTAACCAAATCATTTGAAGGCTTGATAAATTTTTAACAAAATTTGTACATTTTTTATGAAAGTTACTAGTAATGCTTTACTAAGTAGTGCAATGAATTTTTATTTTTAATCCCTGTGCCCAATTTTGGAGTTGAGAGGGTTGTTGGTAATAAATGTATGATGTACACTTAACATGTTTTGTTGTGTTATGTTACTGTGTAGGAAGTGTGGGGGTTGTGTGTGCTTGAGGGAGGGGGTTGGGGATCCAGCAAGAAGATAGAGCTGTTGAGCTTCTAGCAGCTAAATTTAATTTTTAGATTAATTCCAATTTTGTTTCTGCATTTGTATAAACATCTTTGAAGCATAAAGCAACTAATATTTTAACATGTGGTACATCCTGTATAATAAAAGGCTAATGTGCAAATTGTCCCCTTGACTGGGAGTTCAACCAGAGGGCAGGGCCACCTGGCCAACTGCCCACGGCCCCTCCTCTTAGCCGGCCTGGCCCAGTAGGTCCCCATCGAGGTGGGCTGGCCAGATCCCACCTGTGCATGAATTTGTGCACCGGGACTCTAGTGATTATATAAAAAGGCCAAAAAGATATTACTTCTTAATATGATAGCTCACAAGATCTGATTTGCACCAGAGAATAAAATTCTTGTATTTGTGGTCAGCTCACTACCAAGTGTTTCAGATCTCTTGCACTTCAGACTGGTGAACTTCACAGACGATGCTGCCCATTCCTGTATAGTAAAAGGCCACGGACCATAAGCGGAATGACCGGAACGACTGCTCAGCCAGTCCCATGAGCTGCATTGACCACCTCATGGGCATGGCTCAGTGTGCAGGAGGCAGGTGTTTCTCTCTCATCAATGTTTCTAACTCTCTCCCTCTCCCTCTCTGTAAAAGCATCAATAAAATATGTTTTTTTTAAAAACAAGTAAAATGATCTATGTTATGCGATGGCATGGTAGTGATTATCCTTGGCAGGAACTAGAGTAACAAAGGAACAGAGGGACCAGGGGGATCTCGGCTGTCAGCCGTTTTCTGCTGACGTGTATGCTTCATTATACAAGCGGGCCGGTTTGAGAAGTGCATTGTGTTCTATACTTCTACTCCATGACCCATTTGAAAGAACAACAGCTATGCAAAATATGAATCTCTGTCATCTTAAGTGAGCCGTACCAGGTACATCGATATCCCCAACGTTGCATTGCACAAAACCTAAGCAAACTCCCAAAATCAAACACATCCTCCTCCAAAAATGTTTTAAACTTGTTTTTTTAAGTTAGAGTGAGAGCAGCAATACTTTTTCTAGAAAATTACCTTTCATGCTGCTAACAGGTAAGTATTTGTGCATGCCGTCCACACCAGGGGGCACTGTTGTACAAAACCAAGTGTCAAATAAAAGCCTTTGGTGTACAGGTCGATTGATGAGGTTATTAAATGTCCAAAATATGCTTTAATGTTTTTCCTCGCAGAAAGCGTACATATGGAAGCCTGTTTCTCAGAACAGTGCAGGATATTACAACTCAGAGACTCGTTCCTCCCTGCACAATGTATTTATTCCTGACTGAGTGGGACTTCTAACAGTTGAAGTGGTTTTTGAATGTTTAAAATGTTTCTCCCTCCCTGCCTGTCTGCCTCTCTTTCTTTCATTCTAAAATGCAACCGCCTGCTCTGGTTGGTGCGGCTCGGTTGAGCATCGTTCCATGCATGGTTCAATTCCCAGTCAAGGCACATACCCAGGTTGTGGGTTCGACCCCCAGTGCATATCTGATCTGTGTTTCTCTCCCTCCTACTCCCTCTCTCTAAAAACCAATAAAATTTTTGCCGAAACCGGTTTGGCTCAGTGGATAGAGCGTCAGCCTGCGGACTGAAAGGTCCCAGGTTTGATTCCGGTCAAGGGCATGTACCTTGGTTGCGGGCACATCCCCAGTGGGGGGTGTGCAGGAGGCAGCTGATCGATGATTCTCTCTCATCGATGTTTCTAACTATCCCTCTCTCTTCCTCTCTATAACAAATCAATAAAATATATTTTAAAAATAAAAAATAAAGGACGGCAAAGTAGTAATAGATTTAAAACAAATAACCAATAAATTTTTTAAAAATAAAATGCAACCTCATTTAGCTTTAAAATGAAGCTCCCTCTCTATTAATCGAGACCGAGTCTTGCATATGAGCTTGACCCTCAAGCCTCTTCCTCGTACACACAGGTGCAGCGAGCCTGGAGCTACTGTATCTGCCAAGACGTGCCCTACCAGCCACCGTTTACCAGTGGCTTCCTAACTGTCAAGTTGAGCGACATGTTCCAGCCTTTGTCTTGCTGGACTTCTCTGTGGTATATGCCACTGCTCGTTTTTCTTCACTTCTGAAGGCTGTGTGCTCTCCTCACTCCATCCTCGCTCCTCCCGGAGTTGTTTCTCTCACCTGTCCTGGCTTTTTCTTTCTTTGACTGGCCCCTTTCATATCCGGGCTCTCTGGGACTGCTTCCTCAGCCTCCAGTTTTTCCATCCTGCACCCTCTTACTGGAGTGACGGCATCCTTCCCTGCTCGCCCGACGGAGGCTCAGTTCCCATGACTCACAGATGCGTACCAGCAGTCCCAGCTTCCCAGAGCTGCTGCCGGTGTGTCCAGCCTCCTGTGAACGTTGCCTCCCGAATTTCCCCTCCTGAACGTCCCTCAGACACTCGGGCTTACTATCTCCAAATATGAACTCATCACATTCCTCCCAAACTTGCTATTTCTCCTGTACTCTCTATTTCCATGCCCCGCTATGCCCTCAAAGCTACCAAAAAACAAGCTTTACCTCCCTCTTCTCTTTCATTCAAACACAGGACTGACTAGCTGGGTAGGACTGCAGCTAGCAATTCCTCTGCTACAGGAGAACTGCCAGCACCAGGCACTCCTTTTCTCTGGCTGCCATGCCCAGGAGTGGGGGGAGGACTGGGAGCAGGACTGTGGTTAGGACACGGGCACCTTGGGAGTCCTCCTGTCCCTGGGGAGGCATGCTCAGACCTCACTGCTCCCTCGGTCCTCCCTGTCTTGAGTGCAGCTCCCAAGCCCTCACCTACCTGCCTCCTTGTTTAAACTCCCTTTGCCTCCTCCTTCATCCCCCATCCACTGATCTTCAGTGGTTGGTTCACTCTCCAGTGGGGACACTGAGGCACACTAGCACAAGGGCATTTACCCAAGGTCAACCAGGGGCTAGAGGCAGAACCAGGCCTGGGACCCAGATTCCTAGTGGCTGGTACCACGTTCTTTCCACGAGTGGTTCATGCAAGGGGACCTTTTCCTCCTCCACCCTCCCCAACCAGCAATGTGCCTACTTGCACTTCAGCAAGTAAATGGGGGAGGAGGGAGAGACAAGGCTGTTTTGTTGGTTTGGGGCTTTAAATATATATATATTTTTTTTAATTGATTTTAGAGAGGAGGGGAAAGGAAGAGAGATAGAAGCATCAACGATGAGAGAGAACCATTGATCCACTGCCTCTGCATCCCCACACCGGGCCGAGTCTGCAACCCGGGCATGTGTCCTGCCTGGGAATCGGACCATGACCTGGCTCATACTAACAACTGGACACTCAACGGCTGAGCCACGCCAGCCGGGCTGGGCGTTGTTTTGTTTTACAGCCCTGGGTTTCTGAGAAGAATGGAGAGGGCGCTCCTTCCTCCTCTGGCCCCGCGCCAACCTCCCCAGAACCTGGAGGCTCTGCCACGTGGCAGTGACCTCCCCACACAGCCCACGTCTCCTGATCACACAGCAGCGGGGGCGCAAGGGGAGTCTTCCTGGTGATGGTGGAGCCCTAGGCCCTCAGCCTGGCAGTCTCCGGAGGTCCCAGGGCAGACAGCTGCCGGCACTGCCTCTCCCCTCCGGCCCACACCCCTTCCTCTTCACTCCTGCCCACACCCTTCCAACCCCCCCGGACCGACTTAGAGAAATGGGGTGGCTCCAGAGTCAACACGTCCTTGACACATGGCCAGTCTTCTTAATGAAACGAGGAAACCGCAAAGTTCAAGTGGATCTTTAGGACTGAGCTTTGGCTCGGACACTCAGTGATCAAATATCAGCAGACCTTCCTGGGGGAGCTTGTCAACAGGCGGGGCAGCTCCCGGCAGGTGGTAAGTGTGAGGGACAGTCAGGAAGGAACAGATGTCTCCAGGCCGCTGCTGGCTCAGCTCTGACGAGTGTGCTGAGATCTGTGTGCTGAGCTGGGGCGTGCTGTGCGGGGGAGATGGGGTGGGGAGATGGGGTGAGGAGAGTCAGCCCTGGCCTTCCTTTCCTTAGGTCTCCAGGGCCCTCCTCCCAGGCTCCATCCTGTTCTAAGTTGGCCCAGGGCAGCACACAGCAACAAAGGGCGTTGTGTCTTCTGAAAGGGATGTTGAAATGGGACTCCATAAACCCAGTGTTTTCAGAGCCCGCCCTTTGCTGGCTGGGGCCCTGTGTTCTTAGCCTTTCTGTAGGCCATAAACTCACGCCTCAGGCAGGGCGGTGAGGCGACGGACTATGGACGCTTCTCAGACGATGCTTCTCATTAGAATAATGCTTCTGATGCATCGAACGAGCACACGGCTCTAGAGGGAACCAGCCATGTGGAAAGAACATGTTGGACTGTCCTACGAGGACCCTGGGCCCCAGGAGCCTGATGTGCCTCGACTTAGACCAACTGCTGGGCAGGAAGTGTGTCCCTGCTCCGCCTGAGAGCGTTTGCTGTGCTCTGAGCCCGTGGGTACCTTCCCTGCCCACAGGGCCCCCTCCCCTGTACAGGCACGCCATTGCTGTGCTTCTCACCTGGTTGTGGCCATGTGTGTTTTATTAGGTCTCGGCATCCACCAGGCCAGTAATCGAAATATAAACACGTTTATGATATGGGAAATAAAATGCTGCTTTATCAACGCATTAAATGCCAAGGTCTAGCAGTAGGCCTAATAACAGCTGTGATTTTTTTAAATATATTTTTTTTTATTTCAGAGAGGAAGGGAGAGGGAGAGAAACATTAATGATGGGAGAGAATCAATGATCGGCGGCCTCCTGAACTCCCCCTACTGGGGAATGAGCCCTGACTGGGAATGGGACCATTCATAGGTTGATGCTTAATCACTGAGTCACACTGGCCCCATCATGACTGTAATTTTGAAAAAGGGATGAGTGTAAGTGGAATGTCAAGACCTCTGCAACAACTGTAACAATAGAAAAGTATCGGTGACTCTAGTGGTGACAAAGTGACAGGTTCTCTAATACATGGCTGTTTGTGGCCTACATTCTGAATGGAAGGAATATCTAAGTGGTAGGTAGAGATTAATAAAAATCAGGGTGTAATTTTTTTTCCTTTCTACATTTACGGACATTCTCAGTCCTATCTGTGAGCCCCCAAGTCAAGGCTCCTGCCTGCAACATGCCCTCTGCCAGGTAGTGCTGGCCTGGGCCCCACAGCCAGGCGACCCCCCCAAACCCCTTGACCTCCCCAAATCCCCCTGCTTCGTCTCCCCTCCCACACTCCCTCTCCCCAGTCCTTTGGCCTCTCCTAGGTGCTGCTGCTGCCACAGCACTGAGAGCTGACATTTTCAGAGTGAGGCTGACTTGGCAAGACGCTGGGATTGTCTATAACTCCCCTGACCCCCGTGGCCCATTGGTCTCCCCCACACCCGCACTCCACTACTGTGACCCAGCTGGGAGACAAGCAGTGTCAGACTCCAAACCCAGGCCCATGGGCATCCACCAGGCCGGGGACTCCCAGAATAGCAATGCCTGCCTCTGCCTCCCTCCGCTCCACAAAGGGTTCCTGCACAGGAGAGCAGCCAGTTGGGCCTTTGACTGGGAACTTCCCAAAGCGTCCGGTGTGGGGGAGGAAGGAGGCAGCAGGGCGCTCCCCCGGCCTTCCTGTCTGTCCCTCCAGGGCTCTGCCTGGTGCTCCCCGAACGTCATTTGGCAAAGATGGATGGTGCCTTCCCCATCACAGACACCACTAACCCTGGAGAAAAGATCCAACCCAAAACCGCTCCCTGCCGAGGCCAGACGCTGGCTCGTGTTTACTGTCTCTGTGTCCGGTGAACAGTAATCAGAAAGCCTCTTTGCTCAGATACAGGGGGAATAGAGGTCACGCTATCTCCTGCCCACAGGCCTTCGAGGCGGAGCAGACGCTGACCCACAAACGGCAGATGTCTGCTCCTGCTTTTTTACAACGAAGTTAAAAACCTGACTGTAAGACAGACCTCTTTCTGGATGGCCCATCTGGCCCCCAGCCCACACCCTGGTCACCCATTACCAGACGGCGAAGGGAATCAAGGCAGGCAGCCTCAGGTCTGTCTCTCTCTCTCTCTCTCTCTCTCTCTCTCTCTCTCTCTCTCTCTCTCTCTCTTTCTTTTTTTCTTTCATTTATTCTTCGCCCATTCACTAAATGCTTGTTGAATGCATAGGTATGTGTTAACCTGGCACTGTGTATGTGGATGAAACCAATCTCAGCTCACAATCATTGTACTCCTTATTTATTGTTATTTTTTTACTTTTATGAGTATTTATTTTATGCCACACGTTTTTTGTTTCTTCTGGGATATCTTTTTCCCTCGGTGTAACCCCTCTTCTGGCTGAGGAACAGTCTGCTCTTTGTCAGGGAGGGCCACCTCAGGATGGCGGGAGAGCTCCTGCATAGTCCACCCACAAGCCCGGTAAGCTCTTCGCCACATTTCACATAACTCGCTAGGTGTGATGATCCTTCTTCCTAACCTTGAGTTTTCATGTGGAAAAAAAAAATATTAACTACATGTGTGGTTTATAGGGAAAAACTAACTGCAGGGGTGAATTTTAGAAAAAAATTAACTATACATGTGGATTTTAACAGACAAGGCAAACTGACTATCAAGTTACTACTCTGACTCACACCCAGAAAACAAACATGCGCACCATGGTTTGTGTAGTAAAGATAATATTTTACATAATCTTTCCTGCAGGAGGTGTCAGGGCTATCCAAACATGACACCCGGAGCAGCGGTCACCAACCTCTCGGACTCACAGACCACCCGTGGCCCGTGGGCTCCCGGACCCCTGGTTGGCAATCGCTGCTCCAGAGTCCAAGGTGCCTGAAATCGCGAAACAGAAGCTCACAAAGTGAGGTGGTGATTAAGGTCACACATACAGAGAATCCAAGATGGCTGCACAGGTAAACACCCTGGCCGCAGCCGCACACAACAATTTCAACAAAATACAACTAAAATATAAAATGGACATTACCCAGAACTACAGGAAAGTCGACTGACTGGAAATTCTACAACGAGAAGCAAGGAGAGAACCAGAAGGAAGAGCGGAGGAGCTGTAAAAGCCTGAGGTACGGAGACACGCGGCGTGCAGAGAGGACGGAGCCAGATAGGAGGGAGGCCGAGTGCCTGGCTGGCGTTCCCTAGTGGGAAGGAGATAAAAGTTCCGACTGTGCTTGGTCCCAGTTCCGACTGCTCTGAACCCCAGTTCTAGGCCAGACCCTGGGGACCCAGGCTCAAACAGAGGGAGCTGGGCTGTAAGGCGGAACCCCAGGGGGAGCAGCGAAAGGAGATCCCGGAGGCGCACATTGCACACAGAGAAGGGATGGTTGGCTGTGCCGCAGGATTACCCTGGCGGGAAGGAGACAGGGGCTCCAGACTGCTCTGAACACCACCTCCAACTCCACTTCCAACTGAACTGAATCCCAGTTCCGGGCTCATTAGGGGAGAGCCTAGACTGTTTGGTAGCAGGCGAAAATCGAGGGCACCTCTCTCTCAGAGGTGCTTGCAGAGAATACTGAAGGACCCTGGGAAATACTGAGTCTCAGGAGCCGCATAGGGCGGGGCTGACAGAAGCCTGGCTGTAGGCTCCACCCTGAAACCCCGCCCCATCAGGGAAGCTGCGAAAATGCCGAGACAACAAAATAGATCACAAACGAAAGAAATGGAGGACAAAAGGCGACTGGATATAGAGTTCAAATCTACGCTTATAAGGTTTTTCAAGAATTTCCTAGAAAAGGTCGATAAGGCATATGAGGATATGAAAAGGGATCAACTAGAATTAATAAGGAATCAACAAGAAATGATAAGGGATCAACAAGAAATAAAGAATAAGTTGTCTGAAGTAAAAAATATTATACAGAGTCCTAAAAACAGAATGGAAGATCGCAGGAATCAAGTCAAAGATTTGGAACATAAAGAGCCAGAAGACACTCTTACGCAGAAGCTAGAAGGCAAGAGAATCCAGAAAATTGAAGATAATGTAAGAAACCTCTGGGACAACTTCAAGCGAACCAACATCAGAATTATGGGGGTCCCAGAAGATGAGAGAGAGCAAGATATCGAAAACATACTGAAAGAAATAGTGACAGAAAACTTCCCCCACCTGGTGAAAGAATTAGACTTACAAGTCCAGGAAGCGCACAGAACTCCAAACAAAAGGAATCCAAAGAGGACCACACCAAGACAAATCATAATTAAAATTCCAAGAGCAAAAGACAAAAAGAGAATATTAAAAGCAACAAGAGCAAAGCAGGTAGTTACCTATAAAGGAGCACCTATACAATTGTCAGCTGATTTCTCAACAGAAACCATGCAGGCCAGATGGGAATGGCAAGAAATATTCAAGGTGATGAATAGTAAGAACCTACAGCCAAAGATAATCTATCCAGCAAAGCTATCACTCAGAATCAAAGGTCAGATAAAGAGCTTCACTAATAAAAAAAAGCTAAAGGAGTTCATCACCACCAAACCAGAATTATATGAATTGCTGAAGGGGGTTTTTTCAGAAGAGAAAGTAAATAAAGATAAAAATTATGAACAACAAATACGTAACTATCAACACGTGAATCTAAAAACCAAGAAAATTAGAAAAAATCTGATGAACAATATTAACTGTTGAATATAATAGAATCAGAGGTATGGAAGGGGAGTGAACTGACAATTCTTGGGGAAAAGGGGAGAGGGGGATGTGGGAAGAGACTGAACATAAACTGTGCACCTATGGATGAGGACAATGGGGGGTGGGGAAAGGGCAGAGAGTGGGGTGGGAACCTGGTGGAGAGCAATGGAGGGGGGGGTGGAAAGGAACATTTGTAATAATATGAACAATAAAAATTTATAAAAAATAAAATAAAATAAATAAAAATAAAGTCACACATACAATGAGCAGGAAGTCTGGTTTTGTTGTTGTTGTTGTTGTTAGGATGGGTTTACCCATTTCACCCAGTGTTGAATGTATTCGTTCATTTAGCTAAAGTTCCCTAAACAGCCCTTCAGGAGCTTCCTCCAGGGAAGGAGTCAGAAATGTGAAAAGTAAGATCAATGTGGCTGAAACTGGTTTAGCTCAATGGATAGAGCGTCGTACTTTGGTTGCGGGCACATCCCTGGTAGGGGGTGTGCAGGAGGCAGCTGATCGATGACTCTCTCTCATCGATGTTTCTAGCTCTCTATCCCTCTCTCTTTCTCTCTGTAAACAATCAGTAAAATATATATTTTTTAAAAATCAATGTAAGGCTGAAACCGGTTTGGCTCAATGGATAGAGCGTCGGCCTGCGGACCGAAAGGTCCTGGGTTAGATTTTGGTCAAGGGCATGTACCTTGGTTGCGGGCATATCCCCAGTAGGGGATGTGCAAGAGGCAGCTGATCGATGACTCTCTCTCATCGATGTTTCTAACTATCTCCCTTCCTCTCTGTACAAAATCAATAATATATATATATTTTTAAAAATCAATGTAAGACAGAGTGAATGCACCGGAAGAGGCACCAGTCAAGAATGATGACACACTGACTGTCACTGCATGTTCTCATTATTGTCCTTCGGTACCTAGTAAGTACAATAAGAATTGGTTCTGATCATCTCACCTTCCCTTATGGAGACGGACATACTAAGCTACTGGCCAGCTGGTGTCTGATATGTGGAGTCACTGTCCCTGCTAGCAGCACCGGGGGACCCTGTTCCTCAGGATGGCTGCCTGTTTGTGCCTCATAAACATCACAGGGTCTGAACCAAAAGAGCGTGTCTCAAGGACTGCGGTGAGGATCTCCCCCTGTGGCGCCTGCAGACCAGATTGCTCTGACCATCTTCGTTCTGCTGGGGATGGCAGGCTGCCTTCATGTAGGAGTGACCCGGCTAGCTTGTAGCACGGTAAAAGCCCTAGTGCCACCTCCAGGGACCTCCAGGGCTACGAATGGGATAAGTCAAAAGCTGAGCAAGGTCAGGGAGGCAGGTCTAGATAACTGGGCAGCCCCAGATGGTTTGCTGTTGCAGCCTAACCATGGTGGTGAGGGATTTGAAGGAAGTTGCCGTGTTAATCTTTCTGACAAGTCTCAGTTGGTTGAGAACACATCCAAGATCCTGCCTTTGGTGTGTTCCATCCCCAGGAACTGCTTTCAAGGCAGAAGCAGATACCGTCCAGCAGGATGAGACTTTTCATCTAAAACGAATCTCATAGCTGTGAGATGATAGAATAGCAGTGGGGAAATGTTAGGGGCAAAAAAATAGAATGCTAGGGAATTGCTATGGTTATGGGAGATATTAATCATGCTCTGTTAACCATGATTGCCTGTGTTGATTAAAGAAAGGACATTCTGACCTGGAGGGGAGTTGTATGCCCCAGGACCTGGAAGTCAATCTTGGGCGTGGGAGTCAACGTCGAACCTGGAAATTAAGAACTGCCTTTCAAGCCTTAGCTGGCTTGGCTCAGTGGATAGAACATTGGACTGCAGACTGAAAGGTCCAGAGTTTGATTCCAAGGTTATGGGCTTGATCCCCATTAGGGGGCGTACAGGAGGCAGCCAATCAATGAGTCTCTCTCATTGTTGTTTGTTTGTTTGTTTTTTCTCTCTCTCTCTCCCTGTCCCTTCCTCTTTGAATTCAATAACAATTTATTAAAAATAAAAAAGAACTGTCTATCATCGTGAAAGATTAACAACTTTGTTGCCCAAACAATGGAGTCCCAGCTCAAGCTCCTACTTCACCGTGCTTGTAATTCTTACTTCCCCATGTAATCCGCGTCTCACCTTATATAAGCAGCTGGCTTATGGGGGGCTGAATAACAGAATTTTGTGGGTGACCAACTGCTTTCTCATACTCCTGACAGTATTGGAATAAACGCTCACATATGATTTTTTTAAAAAAATTATGACACAAAATAGAAATATTGGGGGGGAAAGAATTATGACAGCACCCCAAACATTGCATTTTATTGCACTTGGTATCAACCTGTTATGCATGTACTAGAGGCCCAGTGCACAAAATTTATGCACTGATGGTGGGGCCAATCCCTCAGCCTACCCTGTGCCCTCTTGCAGTCCAGGAGCCCTTAGGGGATGTCCAACTGATGGCTTAGCCCTGCTTCCTGCAGAGAGTGGCCCTAAGCTGGCAGTTGGACACCCTTAGCACTGCCACAGAGGCGGGAGAGGCTCCTGCCACCACCGCTGCACTTGCCAGCCATGAGCCTGGTTTCTGGCTGAGCAGCACTCCCTCTGTCAGTCCACTCCCACAGGGGGAAGCTCTTCCCCTTGGTGGTCAGTATGTGTCATAGCAACTGGTCATTCCATAGTTTGGTCAATTTGCAGATTAGCCTTTTATTATATAGGATTAGCAAAACCATTTATCTTTCCTCATTACCTCTCTGTTCCTCAAGTTCTCCTTCGACATAGTCCTTTTAAAAACATATATATATCTTTTTATTGATTTCAGAGAGGAAGGGAGAGGGAGTGAGAGAGAGAAACATCAGTGATGAGAGAGAATCATTGATTGGCTGCCTCCTGCACACCCCCTACTGGGGATGGAGACTGCAACCCAAACATGTGCCCTGACAGCGAACTGAACCATCCTTTAATTCCTATATTGTCCATTACTGTGCTGGGTGACTTACATGTATTATCTCAAATCCTCAGAGAATCCTGGACACGGGTGCGATGTATTGTCCTAATTTTGCAGGTGAATAGAGGTACTATTAGAGTAAGTATGGCGACACCCATCCGTGCATCACGCCATATAAGAGGAACATTACAGTAATGATTCACGAGCCACGGTGGTTAAAAGGTCGCACCATAAATTCGGGTGTGCTATTCCATGAGGATGTTAGTGAAATGACAGCCCGCGAGATTACAGTCATAAACAAGAAAAACCGGGCCAACGCTTGGGCAGTCAGAAGGCTTCCTTAGGTCCCCGTTTGTTCAGGCCTCAGTTCACAGCCAGCCTCCCAGCACCCCCTCCCTTCCTGGGCACGAGAGAGGGCATTCAGTATTAAATTCGGTCCCCACCGCTGCCTGCCTTCCCACATCGGGACCTAACACCGGCTCTCAGAGGGGTGCAGGCTCCCGGTGGAGGCAGAGAGTGGGCCCCTCCACAGCATCTGAGGGTCACATTCCGACACCAAGGGCATGATGCCCAAAACTAAACGCTGGGTTGTAGTCTCCGCGATTCTTCCACTATGTTCCATGAGAATGAGTTTATTGTTAAGAAAAAGGAAATAACCGCCAAAACCGGTTTGGCTCAGCGGATAGAGCATCGGCCTGCGGACTGAAAGGTCCCGGGTTCGATTCCGGTCAAGAGCATGTACCTTGGTTGCGGGCACATCCCCCCAGTAGAGGGTGTGCAGGAGGCAGCTGGTCGATGTTTCTCTCTCATCGATGTTTCTAACTTGCTATCCCTCTCTTCCTCTCTGTAAAAAATCAATAAGACATAAAAAAAAAAGGAAAGAAAGGAAGGAAAGAAGAAGGAAGGAAGGAAGGAAAGAAGGAAGAAGGAAGGAAAGAAGGAAGAAGGAAGGAAAGAAGGAAGGAAGGAAGGAAGGAAGGAAGGAAGGAAGGAAGGAAGGAAGGAAGGAAGGAAGAGAAAGAAGGAAGGAAGAGAAAGAAGGAAGGAAGAGAAAGAAGGAAGGAAAGAAGGAAGGAAAGAGGAAAGAAGGAAGGAAAGGAAGAAGGAAGGAAATACCGCCTGGAGGCGAGAGGTTTACACGGCCGCTCTCTAAAGCAGAGAGAGAAGGCAGCCCAGGCAGTGCCAGATCCTCTCCCCCTGCCTCGCCTGGGGTCTCCCCCTGGCCCCGGGCTCCCACACCGGGCTCTTCCCGTCAGCGTCTGGCCTCCCCGGCCTCTTTGTGCCCCACCTGCCCGCACCTCCTCCACTGGGACGCCATCTCTAGGAAAACGCACAGCAGCCATGCAGATGCTGCACATTTTGGCTCTGCTGGCTCTGCCCTCGGCGGTCTCTTCGGGCCTCATTCCCCCTCTGGCTCTCTGGTCCTGGCCCCAGTGCTCACCCCATCCTGCCATCCTGTCTCCACCGCCTCCCTCCGTGTGCGTGCTTCATTTTACTGTTCAGACTCACAAACATGTTCCCCACGGAACACACACACACATGTACACCCGGCCCAGACCCGCCTGTTAGGGCTCTGCAACTTGTTAACCAACATCCATAGGTAAACGCAGAACCTGGGATTCCTGCCTCGCTCTGCGGGGTCCACATGCACCCACTCCACCTGAGAGCAGCGGCTGTGACTGACAGCCAGGCGGTGGCCCACCTGCTGCTCCCTCTCCCCTGCTGCCCCCTCTTCCCCTGCTGCTCCCTCTTCACCTGCTGCTCCTGCCCCCTCTTCCCCTCCTGCCCCCTCTCCCCTGCTGCTCCCTCAGCCCTCTCCTCGCCTGCTGTCCCCTCTTCGCCTGCTGCTCCCTCTTTCCCTGCTGCTCCCTCTCCCCCTGCTGCTCCCTCTTCGTCAGCTGCTTCCTCTGCTCCCTCTTCCCCTGCTGCCCCCTCTTCCCCTGCTGCTCCCTCTCCCCTGCTGCCCCCTCTTCCCCTGCTGCCCCCTCTTCCCCTTTTGCCCCCTCTCCCCTGCTGCTCCCTCTTCACCTGCTGCTCCCTCTCCTTTGCTGCCCCCTCTCCCCTGCTGCTCCCTCTTCCCCTGCTGCTCCCTCTGCCCCCTCCTCGCCTGCTGCCCCCTCTTCCCCTGCTGCCCCCTCTCCCCTGCTGCTCCCTCTTCACCTGCTGCTCCTGCTCCCTCTTCCCCTGCTGCCCCCTCTCTGCCTGCTGCTCCCTCTTCCCCTGCTGCCAGGTCCGCCTGAGTCACAGACCAGCAGCACCCCTCGCTCTCTCCTAGTGCCCCTGTTTTCGGAACCAGGGAGAGCTTCCTGCCGGCTGCAGTCAGACCCACTGGTGTTACTACAGGTTTGGTCTTGCCCCACGAGCAGGACCATCCGGAGGGCCCTCCAGCTCTGCCTGGAGCAGTTTCCGGGCTTTCATCTCCCTCCGCACTATCTGAGGAGCTTCCGTCACTCACCGTGCTTCAAGAGCCCTTCTTTGTTTGCTTTTCAGATTATAAAAGAAAGTCTCAGAGGCAGTAAAGCGAGCAGCTGGGAAACAAGGACAGAAGCAAAGGAAGCGCCTAGCGCTTCAGAGAGGGAGAGGCTTGGGTGAGGTGGTGGTGGTGTGGTGTGTGTGGTGTGTGTGGTGTGTGTGGTGTGTGGTGTGTGTGTGTGGTGTGTGTGGTGTGGTGTGTGTGTGTGTGTGTGTGTGTGGGGGGGGTGTTGTGTGTGTGTGTGTGGTGTGTGTGTGGTGTGTGTGTGTGGGGGTGTGAGTGTGTGTGGTGTGGGGGGTATGGTGTGGGGGGGAAGTGGGGGGGCTGTGTGTGTGTGTATGTGTGTGTGTGGTGTGTGTGTGTGGTGTGTGTGTGTGTGGTGTGTGTGAGCGTGTGAGTGTGTGTGTGTGGTGTGTGTGTGTGTGTGGTGTGTGTGTGTGTGTGTGGTGTGTGTGTGGTGTGTGTGAGCGTGTGAGTGTGTGTGTGTGGTGTGTGTGGTGTGGTGTGGTGTGGGTGTGTGTGTGGGGGGCTGAGTGTGTGTGTGTGTGTGTGTGTGTGTGTGGTGTGTGTGGTGTGGTGTGTGTGGTGTGGTGGTGTGTGTGGGTGTGTGTGTGTGTGTGGTGTGTGTGGTGTGTGTGTGTGGTGTGTGTGTGTGGTGTGTGTGTGTGGTGTGTGTGTGTGTGTGTGTGAGTGTGTGGTGTGGTGTGTGTGGATGTGTGTGTGTGTGTGTGTGTGTGTGTGTGGTGTGTGTGTGAGTGTGTGTGTGTGTGGTGTGTGTGTGTGTGTGTGGTGTGTGTGTGTGTGTGGTGTGTGTGGTGTGGTGTGTGTGTGGTGTGTGTGGGGGGGCTGAGTGTGTGTGTGTGTGTGTGTGTGTGTGTGTGTGGTGTGTGTGTGGTGTGTGTGTGTGGTGTGTGTGTGTGTGGTGTGTGTGTGTGTGAGTGTGTGTGTGGTGTGTGTGTGTGGTGTGTATAGGCTCGTGCACGCTCAAGAGCCGTCCCTTCTCCTTGCGTGCTCTGGGTGAGTGGTTTTACTTCGCTCTCACCTGACCCCCACGGCTCCCGCTTGTCTGTGAGTCTTGGACGCTAAGCTTGAGTGACATCTCTCTGAACCCAGGCCCTGACAGCTGACTGCCCGTACAGCAAGGCGCTGGCCTGTGCCTCACTGTGTGGCTCCTTGTTCTTTTACCGCCTGACGCCGGGGGATCACACTTCCTTTCTGACGCCCCAGCTGTTCCCACTGACCTTCCCGGAGGCCTGGTCATGAGGCCTCTGACGTTTCTGTCTTTAGTTTTAGGCTCCAAAGGAAACGAGAGGGGACCACGCCTGCACCTCGCCCTCTTGCAAAGGCTGAGGTGCCCTCTGTGGGAGGGCGGAAGGTGGCACAGAGGGGCTGCCCGGGACAGGACAGATGCAGGGAGAGAAGGAAAGAGGCCAGAAAGCAGCCCTCCGGGTGCCCTCGTTCTGGGGGGGAGACAGTGAGGCAGGAAAAGCATTGCCAGGAGCCACGGGAGGGTCCCTGCACCATAGGCTGTGAGGGTGTGTGAAGTTCATGGGAAGGTGCCTGCAGACTCAGGACAGCAGTTCCAGGAGGATGGGGGGGGGGAGGGGGGCCTGAAAGCAGAAGGAATGAGTGGGTGAAGACCATAAGCATAACCCATTCTCCCTGTATTATGGAACGAAAGGAAGAGATGGCATTGACACGGAAAGCATATACAGAGGAGGGGTCTGGTGTGGCTTGCCACGGAGGGACATGTCGGTACCCAGAGAGGAAGGCCCTTACCGAAGGGAAGAGACCAGAAAGGCCAAAGACAGAGGCGGTCACTGACAAGGCCACGTCCCCGTGAAGGCGGAGCCTTGGGGATTCACATGGAGGGCGGGAGCCCTCGTATTAATGGAAGCAGCACGCCGTGCCCCTGGTGCAAAGCATGACAACATCGGGAAAACGCGGGTGGGAGCCATCGGCTCAGCCTAAAGGTGGCATCGAAACTATCCCCACATCGGAACCTTGCCAGCTTGGCCTCCGGAGCCCAAAGCAGAGACTTTTTATGAGAAAAAGAAAGAGGATGTGTGTGGTTGGCCTGCCCAGGTGCCGTAGGGCCTGAGACAACTTACTTATAGAGCAGCCTGGCAAGAGGAAGTGAGGGGGGAGAACACACACACACACACACACACACACACACACACCCTGAGAGCAGGCCTTTTCTTTCAGTCACCTCCAAGGACGAATGAGACAGAAAGTAAGAACAGGATGCTTGGGCCTTACAGGTGCTCCCCTCCCCTTCCCCCCTCCCTCCCATCACACACAGGCCAATGCTCCTGCTCCCTCTTCACCTGCTGCTCCCGCTCCTTGACAAACATGTAACAAAGCTTCCTAGCCAGTGCGGCAGGTTATGGATCTCCTCAGCCCCAGGAATGAGTGGGGTCTGGGGTCGGAGCCTAGAACCGTGCCAGGCCACTGTAACGTAAAAAGGCGCTCTGCTGTGTGCTGAACGAACGCCTCCCTGAATGCATTCATTATTATGTACATCAGGACCTGGCCCCTTGGCCCAGGCGGTTAGAGCATCCTCCCGCTGTGCAAAGGTTGCAGTTTTGATCCCTGGTTAGGGCGCATGCAAGAATCCACCAGTGACTGCATAAATACCGTATTTTTTCTGTGTTTAAGACACCCCCCACTCTTCCAACCCAAAATTTAAAAAAAATCAATATTTTAAACATTTTGCTGGTTTTCCTCTTAAGGCCTTTATCTTTTTTGGCATCTTAAGGAGCTGTTCTTCCTGTTTTATATATTTATTTATTTATTTATTTATTTATTTATTTATTTATTTATTTTATAGAGAGGAAGGGAGAGGGAGAGAGAGATTGAAACATCAACGATGAGAGAGAATCATTGATCGGCTGCCTCCTGCACATCTCCTACTTGGGGATCAAGACCACAACCCAGACATGTGCCCTTGACCAGAATCGAACCCAGGACGCTTCAATCCATAGGCTGACGCTTTATCCACTGAGCCAAACCAGCCAGGGCTGTTCTTCCTGTTTCCTCCGCTGTCTGATCACACACTCAGTGGGAGCAGGTCCAAATTGTCTCTCTGCAGCTCTGTGTCCATGCTCTTTTGCATAGCTGATTACATTCAGTTTCAATTTTGCAGAGTAAGACAACTGCTTACAGTACTTATCTTTTTTTTTTTAATATGTTTTATTCATTTTTTACAGAGAGGAAGAGAGAGGGATAAAAAGTTAGAAACATCGATGAGAGAGAAACATTGATTAGCTGCCTCCTGCACACCCGCTACTGGGGATGTGCCTGCAACCAAGGTACATGCCCTTGACCGGAATCGAATCTGGGATCCTTCAGTCTGCAGGCCAATGCTCTATCCACTGAGCCAAACCGGTTTTGGCCTACTCTCTCTTTGCAAGAATTTTCTTGCCTCATCTCCTTGCTGTGGTAGCATTTGACCTTGTCCCTCCTCTGGGGTCACCGTGGGGACGCAGTGAGGGAAGGGAAGGGACAGTGAGTCTGGAGGTGTTGATAGTTTTATTTAATGTGTTGTTGCATTCCTCCTTTGGGAAATCTTGGTATCACACGTTGGCGCTGGCCAGGTGCTCCAGTTTGGGAGGTCGGTTGGGGTGGCAGCAGGTTCTCCCCATTTCCTGGAGGTGTCTCTGCAAGCTTCCTGGGCTTGCCTGGCGGCCTGAACCTGGGGCTGGGGCCGGACCCAGGCAGTGGGAGGGAGGAAGTAGCCAAAGTCCCAGGCCAGCTTCAGGGATACTGGTAACAGTCCATTTCTCTGGTCTGGGCAATGGTTCCTCGGGGTGTTTGCCTTGTAATGATTCATTCATCACCTGATGGTCTGTGCCCTTTTTTTTGTATGTGTGTTATTCTTAAGTAAAAGTAAACTTTAACATTTCCTTTTGTATATTGACAGCACTCCAACCTTAACTGGAAGTTAGTGTCTCAACCTAACAGAATTATATAGCACTTCCACACTCTAAATATTGTGATATTTTCTTTTATTATTTTTAACAGTGTCTGTTATTTTATTATAAAGCTATATGCAAATTATAGGAAATTTAGAAAAGCATAAATGAGAAAATAATAATCTGCAATTTTACTACCCAGACAACTACTATTATTTTTTATTTATTTCTTAGTGTTCCATAGGTATACATTATATATATATATATATATATATATAGCTTGCAATAGTAGAGTCATTTTAAATTTGAAGTCTACTTTTTCCACTTAATATCTTGTGACTATTTTTCCATAATTAACTACACTTTGAAAATAAAAATTTTAATGCCTACAAAACATTTTTATGTTGAGTCATATGGTATTCATCTGCTCATTCATCCAACCATTCTGCAAATATTTGTTGAGCACTCACCATACCCCAGGAACAAAACAGACATGCCTGGCCGTTGTGGCTCGTGAGCAAAGGATGGGCTCATGAACAAGGAGGACGGGGTTCCGTTCCCAGTCAGGCACATGTCCGGGGTGTGGGCTCCATCCACAGTCAGGGGCATGCAGGAGGCAACTGATTGATTTTTCTCTCTTACCAATGTTTCTCTCTCTCTATCCATTTCTCTTCCTCTCTCAGTTTGCAAACTGAGGCGAGCTGCCACTAGTGCCAGGCTTGGGGCTGCTGAGCATGAGATATGGGGCATGCTGAGGCCAGATTCTGCTTGCTTGGGATTTGTGAACCTTGAGAGATTCTAGGTAAGTCCACAGCATGAGCCAAGGCAGGCCATTCGTATAGAAAGGCAGTGGGAAGTGGCTTGGGTGGGTCCAAAAGTTGGGTGGAGCAGAGTCTCAGGGAATCACCAGGGAGAATCAAACGATGTTGGCCAGGTTATAGAGAATCACGCATGGCTCTGGCCTGTGCGTGCAGCTGGAGGGCTTAGCGAGGGAACAGAGGCTTCTGTTAGCACTCTGCCTGGGAGAAAGCTGCCCCTCCAGCCCTTGCCCTAAAGCCAGGCAATTCAGTTCCTTCCATGTGCCCCTGGCACCCTTTGAGCTGCTGCCCCAGCACTGACGCTCAGAGTGAATGGATCCATCAGGAAGTCCATGTGCCAGCCCTTCAAGAGGAGCCCCTGGAACTCCAGCAGCTCTCCTTCTCCCTCAGCCACCACCCTCCCTTCCCCCTGGTGTTAACAGCCAGAAGTTAGGGGACTTCTCTTCCAGGTACTGGGACCCTTGGCTGGGGATCCAGTATGGGGGCTGGGACCCCTTGCTCCTCATGGGGGAACCTTCATGCCGCTGAGATAGCCTCCCCCATTTTTCACTGCCACAGCTGGTGTGGGACCAGCCAGTTGTGTCTCCACCCCTCCCACCAGTCTTGACGTGGCTTCTTCTATACATCCTCAGCTATAGGACTTCTTAGTTTAGCTGGGCTGTAGGCAGTTCTCCATGATGGTTGTTCTGCAGTTTAGCTGCACTTTTGATATGGTGAGAGGAGGTGAGTCCAGTGTTTATCTATCTGCCATCCTGACCAAAAGCCACATTATCAGTTCTCAAAAACTACAGTATAAAGCATTCTCTTCTTAAAAATTGGTTTCTTTTAAAAAACGTATTTTTATTGATTTCAGAGAGGAAGGTGGAGGGAGAGAAAGATAGAATCAATGAGAGAGAATCATTGATCAGCCGCCTCCTGCTCACCCACACTGGGGATCAAACCTGCAACCCGGGAAATATGGCAAGGTCTGTGACTATTAAAGAAACTTGAATCCCTAGTTTCTGTGTCTTTATTTTACTTTTCGGCTCACGGTGGCATGTTAATAAATATTTCGAATGGGTCATGTGTGAAAACAACGCGAAAAGACTATTGAGACTTTGGATGCAGATTTTTGTTTCTCTCTTCATGAAACTCAGAAGAAACGAATTTTCCTAGTGGAAAATAAAATCATCAGGTAGAAATGTCAAAAACAGGGAAGTGCCACCCAGACACTCCATGTCCTCCTCCCCAGCAAGCCCCTGTCCAGGAAGACAGGAAGAATTCAGAGCCACATATTTTCCCTTCCTTTTCAGAGAGGCGGGGCCCAGGATGCAGTCAGAGAATCAGAGCTCTTATTAATGACTGCTCTGTGGCAGCTAAACCAACCGAACAATCAGCTGCGCTGCTTGCTCCTCGACTCAGACAACTCTGGGCACAGAGCGTGTGCGGCGGGATGGAAATCAGCGTGCGTTCTTACCAGGAGCTGTGCTTCCCGGGACCTCACGTGAGTAACTCAGCCGTTTGGGGGAACTTGATCCTGGAAACCGCCGTGGGAAACAAAGAGGGGCATTGCCAGGGAGAAGAGGAGCGCTTGGCTTCTGACCCGATCGCATCCATCATCACTGCTAACTCGGGCTGGTCACTTTATGGCTCCTGCGTGTTTCTGGGTTGCTGTGCTGTAACGCGCGGTCTCCTAGCATTTCTAAGCTGAGCTGAAACCGAACTCTCCTTTACAGTCCTCCTGCTGTCGTCCAAGGAAGTGGATCTGCTCTTACTTTTTGAGCCATCTGCCTCATAAATGTCGTTTATTTCCAAAAGTGAAAGTTTGCTGCGACTCTTTTTATTTGCTCCTTTGCTTTTGAAACGTGGTACGTGGTACGTGGTACGTGGAGCTGCCTGGTTTGTGCTTTTTCTCCCAGTCCTTCAGCTACTAACTAACCATGTTAGGGAGGGGATTGTACTCACTCTGCGCTATATGGCATCCAAATTTCCAAATAAAATGGAAATTACCGTGCTTATCAGTATGTCAGATAATGTGCTATATTATATGGTCATTTACTTAACCCAAATTTTGTTGAAATGTGGAAATTCAGATGTTTTGGGAAATCATCATCACATTTCAATTTAGTGGTTATATGTGTGTGTGTGTGTCTGTGTGTGTGTATTCTATTTAAAAATGATCTATAGTTAAGGAATGTCTTATAAGCAACTTTTCAATCAAATATCATTCTTGCAATTATTTTCAATATGGTCTGCTTCTAGCTATACTGTTAAGCCTAATTTCAATTTGCCTCCTTCAATAAGGATTTATTTTTATTTTTTAGTTGCATTTGAACATACATTTAAATTCAAGGTCTGAACTTTAGGTTGAACTTCTTGTGTTGTTTTTTTTCTCGTCACGTCTTCAATAAAATCTAAAAAAAAAAAAAATGGTTGTTTCTAGTTACAAGGGTAATAGTTGCTCTGACTTCCATTTTTCAAGTGGCTGACTTTTTAAAAATGTGCCTTGAAGTGACCATTTCACCCACCTGCTGATATCTGGTGGTTCGATGCCCACATCAAGTCTGGAATACTGTGCATCGCCTGTAAGCTCTGTTCCGAGGTACCCTGCCACTCAATATATTTCAATATTCCTCTGCAAAACTTTCTTCTTGTCAGGCTAGTCCTCCCCTTTTCAGGATATTCTCGCCCCCTTCTTGTTCTCTTCAATCACACCCTGTTCTCTTCTAGGAAAATGCTCATTTAAAATCTAAAGTTGATAGGATTTTATGACAGACTGATTTGGGAGATAAAGGTGGAAAGGCCAGAATTCCTCCTCTGAGGATGATAACACCATTCACTGAGACTTAGAATGGAAAAAGCCCAAGTTTATGGAGAAGAAAAAAAAACAACTTCATTTTAGCGAGCAGATTGGATCACATCCGCAGGACGCTGCCTGCAAAGGAGTTGGATGTTTGCGTTTGGACGGAGAAGACTGGGCTAGAGGTTCAGATTTAGAAACAAATTTCACTGGTTGTGTTAGGCCATGCAAGTGGATGGGACCACACTAGATGTTCACTAAAATGAGAGGAAAGAAAGGCTAACTAGGCAATCCTAGGAAACATTAATTTTTAAGGAGATGTTTGAGGAAGTATATAGAGATTTGAGGTAGCTGGAAAATCAGGAGGTGTCATGGAAATCCAGGAAAAAGGAAGTTTCAAGAATGAGACGGTGACCAGAAGTGCGAAGAAGGGGTTAAGAGAAGGGAAGCTGGAGCGTAGGAAAGACTGGACATTTGGAAAAAGTGAGCTGGCAAAGAGGGCACATGCCAGGAAAGCACCGCCAGGTGGTACACACAAAGCACCATAAACTGACGTGTGCGGCTTTCCCAGAACTTCTCATCCTGTAAAAGTAAGTTTAATCACGCCCGAGAGGCCAACTGTCTGAGACTGAGATAACCGCTTTGTGTAGAGGATGGTAAAAAGAGCCCTGAACTGGCCAAGAGTAAATGTGTAACAGGCTGGGGGTCAGGGGCCTCAGAAAAGCTGGTGAGACAGGTAGGACAAGGAATGCAGTTGGGTGCCTGGGGCTAGAAGTAGCAATGGGTTTCCAAATAGATAGACAGTTTGGGAGAGGAATTATGCCTGATCACATATCTTTCTCTAGGGCCTCAATCTTGTGAAAATGCCCTTTAGGAGCTGCAGATTCAGTATGTCCCCATCAGAGCTCGTCTTCTGGCTCCTCCAGCCATCCGCACCTGCTTCCCCTTGCTTTCCGTCGAGAGCATTGCCAGTCACCCAGTTTTTTGAAGTAGAAACATCAGTCATTCTCTTCCAGCACCATCCCTTCTGCCATCAAGTTCTGTCCATTCTCTCTTCACTTTCTCATCTTTTGATTCTGTCCTTTCACTCATTCTTCATTTCCATGCCCATCACCTTAATTCAGGTCCTGAAATATCATTCCTAACTGGCCTCCCTTCTTCTTGTCCTTCCTCCTCTTCCCAACTCACCTTCCACAATTCTAATGAATTTAAAAAAATTCATGATTTAAAAAAAAACCTCCCAAATCTAGTGAGGAGAAAGTCTGACCTCTTTAACATGACTTCACTCAGGGACCTCACTGACCTGGCCTTACCCCACATCTTAGCTGCATGACCAGCTGCTTTCTGCCTCCACACATCAGTCTTAAACATCACCAAATTTCTCTTTGTTCCTCAACTCACCACGCTCTCTTACACTTGATTCGCTATAAAGATAAGCAACCTTGTTGTGCTACTAAGATCATTAGCTTCGGTGCTGGAGGAGGGGAGACAGGGGAAGTTGAATGTTAGTGAAATGGACTAGCAAGAGGGAAAAGAATGGTGATGGAAATGATTCTTTGATAAGAGTTGTGATCTCCTCATTTGACTCAATGCTTATGAGACTGTATTTCTTAACTAAGTCATGATTCAAGGATAAGGATATATCAGGGAGACATGTATACCTAACAGAGCTAACTTCACAACAGACATGGGACTTGAAGTCTGAGTAGGGTGTAAACAGCTGGAGGAATCGCCTTCTGATTGTGGGGAATGGCATCAACAGAGGAGGACAGCAACCTATTCAGGGCAGAAGTTCCTGGGGAGGGGAATAATGTTGGTAAGGCCAGGAAGAGGTCAGGGCATGATTGTTGGAGATTTTCAATGCCAAGGTTGACCCCCTAAGCCCATGGTCGGCAAACTGCCACTCGTGAGCTACATGTGGCTCTTTGGCACTTTGAGTGTGGCTCTTCCTGGGTGAGTCTATTTTGAAGAAGTGGCATTAGAAGAAGTTTAAGTTTAAAAAATTTGGCTCTCAAAAGAAATTTCAATCATTGTACTATTGATATTTGGCTCTGTTGACTAAGGAGTTTGCCAACTGCTGACCTAAGTATAGTTTACCCAGCAGGGAATGGAGAGACACGGAAGTTTTTCTTAAGCAAAGCAATGACTTCGTGTAAGCAGGCTTTTAAGTAGATTAATCAGGCAGTAGTGTGCAGGACAGATTAGAAAAGCAGGGAACGCAGGCTGGAAGAGCAAGAAGTATAGTAATCTAGGTCTGAGATGCCATATTTGCTTAGTTAAAAGAAAAAACTCTACATTAAATGTGTCAATGATTAAAAATAAATCTTGAGTTTAGGTATGTAAAATCTCAAAAATATAGACCTCTCAGAATTAAAGAAACAAGAAGATGAAGATCTGAATGAACTAAGGTGGTGATGTTAGAAATGGGAGGGAAGAGTAGAGGCCAAAAACACTCCCACAAAACACATTTTGAAGAATTCGAGAGATTGAATGTTACAATTTAGAGAGAGAAAGAGAGACCAAGAGAGGGAGGAGAGAATATTACAATATGACTCCATGATTTTGAGTTTGAATGAAAGTGGCAAGGGATGCCATTAAGAGAAATGGGGAAGTCAAGAGGAAAAACACCAAACTAAATTTTATATATTGAGTCTGAGGTGAGGAAATGTCTAGCAGGCAATGGAAATGATGGACCCAGAACTAGAATGCGTATACAACCAAGGAAGTATCTACACAGACGTCAAAATGGAAGACTTGAAAGTGAAAGACATTCCAAACGGGTGTATATAGAGGACGAGAGGCAGAGGTGTAATCCTAAGGGACTGGCCACATTTAGGGACAGGAAGCAGGGTAGGGAAGAACAACAGGAGTGATTTGAAAGGCTGAATTAGATTCACTCCAGAGGAGGGAATGAAAGACATGAGAAGAGAGAGGTGGCCCCCTTTTGTTCGTGCTTTGGACGTACGGACATTAATTATGTATCGTTGGCTGTGTCTTGAGCATTCAGAGGTATCAAGAAGCCCGCATCAGCACTCCAAAGGAATGGCATGAGGGACCCCATCTTCACTGTTCGCTGGAGGCCGAATACTAACTGACTGGACCAGCGCCTTGGCTGGCTCCTGGCCTGTGTGAGAAAGCACGAACTTTCCCAAAGGCTACGGCTGGTACTGAATGCTGCGGACCTCAGCCGGATCCTTTGAAGCCCGAAAGAGCATAGTACTTCCTACATAACTCCGCCGCCGCCCCACTTTGTCCTTTCCTCCCCACGTAACTCTTTAATGAGCAGTTATTTTAGAACACAATTTAGTTGACCCAACATTTTATAACAAGAGCCAAAGTTAAAGGCAAACTCGTTTTTAACACTTTTCCTGTTCTGCTGGATTTGCTGGGCCAATTAAACTTTCTGAACTCCTATTAGTCAGGGATGACTGGACACTCTGGCTTACCTCATTTCCTTAGCAGGTAGATAGGTAATACAAGTATTTACCGGTTTAAAATATAATGCTTGCATAACCCATAAAATACACTTAAAAATCCCAACACAGCCATTGCATTTATTTGTACTTTTGTTCTATGACTGGGAAAGCTAGCACAGGGACAGCTCACCACCACAGGTGCTCTGAAAAGCTGATCGGCTGATTTGATAAACTGATTAATAATTGGGGATATGAACAGTGTTGAAATACAAATTTCAAAAAAGGCTTCTCTTCTTGTTATGAGTATCTGTCTGTCTATTTATTTAGCCTCACCAGAGGATACTTTCCTCATCCATCTTTAGAGAGTAGAAAGGAAAGAGGAGGAAGGGGAGAAGGAGATAGATAGAGATAGAGATAGAGATAGAGATAGAGATAGAGATAGAGATAGAGATAGAGATAGATAGAGATCCACCATTTGCCTCCTGCACCCACCCTGATGGGGGGCCAGGATTGAACTTTCAACCCGTTGGTTCATCCGCCGACACTCTAACCCCTGAGAAAACCTGCCAGGGCAGTTTTTATTGTTTTTTAGAGAGAGAGGAAGGAGGAGAGAGAGAAACATTGCTGTAAACGAGAAACATTCATTGTTGCCTTCTCTGCAAGCCCCTACTGAGGATGGAACTGGAAACCTGGATATGTGCCCTGACCAGGAATTGAACCTGCAACCTTTTGATATAAGGACGATGCTCCACATACTGAGCCACCTGGCCAGGGTTGTTTACCTATTATCAAAAGTATTTATAGCCAAAACCGGTTTGGCTCAGTGGTAGAGCGTCGGTCTGCGGACTGACAGGTCCCAGGTTCAATTCCGGTCAAGGGCAAGTACATTGGTTGTGGGCGCATCCCCGGTAGGGGGTGTGCAAGAGGCAGCTGGTCGATGTTTCTCTCTCATTGACGTTTCTAGCTCTCTATCTCTCTCCCTTCCTCTTTGTAAAAAATCAATAAAATATATATTTTTTAAAAAGTATTTATAGCTCTAACCGGTTTGGCTCAGTGGATAGAGCGTCGGTCTGCGGACTCAAAGGTCCCAGGTTTGATTCCGGTCAAGGGCATGTACCTTGGTTGCGGGCCCATCCCCAGTAGGGAATGTGCAGGAGGCAGCTGATCGATGTTTCTAACTCTCTATCCCTCTCCCTTTCTCGCTGTAAAAAATCAATACAATATATATATATATTTAAAAAGTATTTATATTCCTAGTTATAATCTGAAATGTTTTAAAAAATTTGTACTTGTGATATGCCTACAAAAACATACACAGCTTAAATGTACAATTAACATTTTTATAAACCAAACACATTCATTTTATAAACATCCAGATTAAAAAAAAAATACCTGGATATCAACACTGTTTTTGAAATTAATTTTTCTTAACTTCAAGAGAAAAAAAGTGGCATTCTGTTCTGGGTATTTGCTGGTACGGCATGTAACTTTAAAAGTAATGTGCCCAGCCCTGGCCGTTGTGACTCAGTGCCTGAGCATTGTTCCACGAACAGAGAGGTCACCAGCTCCATTTCTGGCCAGGTCACACGCCCGGGCTCAGGCTCCACCCTGAGGGGGCATGAGGAGACAGCAGATCCATGTTTCTCTCCCTCTCTCACTCTTCCTCTCTCTAAAATCAATAAGACATTTTAAAAAATTATATTCCCTCTTGAACATCTCCTGGGAACTTTTAATACCACTTGTGGTAGGCAAAATAATACCTCCCCAAAGATGCCTACATCCTAATCCTCAGAACCTGTGAATATGTTTCCTTATGTAGCAGAAGAGACTTTCCAGATGTGATTAAATTAGGATTTTGAGGGAAGATTATTCTGAACTACCTGAGTGGACCCATTGTAATCATAAGGGTCCTTTTTTGTGTGAACAAGGGAAGCAGGGGTGTCAGAGATGTGGCAAGGGAAGCAGGTCAGAGGGGCCACAAGTCAAGGAATGTGGGCAGCCCCTAAAAACTGCAAAAGATAAGAAAACAGATTCTCCCCCTGCAGCCTAGAAAGGCAGACCTACTGATTCCCTTTTTCTTTTTTAATATATTTTATTGATTTTTTACAGAGAGGAAGGGAGAGGGATAGAGAATTAGAAACATTGATGTGAGAGAGACATCGATCAGCTGCCTCCTGCACATCCCCCACTGGGGATGTGCCTGCAACCAAGGTACATGTCCCTGACTGGAATGCAACCTGGGACTCTTCAGTTCGCAGACCAAAGCTCTATCCACTGAGCCAAACCGGTTTTGGCAGATTCCTTTTTTCTAAAAAAAATAAAATAAAAGAGAGAGAGAGAGAGAGAGAGAGAGAGAGAGAGAGAGAGAGGATTGATTTGGCATACGTTACATCTATTTCTGGTGTACAACATAATAACTCAATATATGTATACAGGCTGGGGCAAAGGTAGGTTTACAAAACAGTTGTGAGTACATGAAACAGTTTATTCCTGTCTTCATTATTTATTGTTTATTGCATTATTTCCCACACATACAACTATAAACCTACTTTTGCCCCACCCTGTATATTGCTAAAGGATCACCACAATAAGTCTAGTTCATCTCCATCACCACACATAGTTACAATTTTTGTGTATGTGATGCCTACACTGCTACCTTGATTTTAGCCCCGTGAAACCCATTTCAGACTCCTAAGTCCCAGAACCATAAGATAAACAATTGTGTTGTTTCAAGCCACTAAGTTTGTTAAACAACAATAGAAAATTTATACATCATCTATGGTCTGGTGAATGGATTCGTATATCTTATTGCTTGTTTGGTAGCTTCCTGTGGCCATCTCATAGGTATCTCCCAAATTAAAACGGCTGTTACCTCCCCACACCTGGCCACACCCCCGGCTTTTTGCATCTTTGTAAATGTCACCAACCACTCAAATACTGACGCCAAACACCTGGGTCGTTCTTGTTTTCTTTTTCTGCCATCCCTCACATCTAACCCCATAATTTTCATCTATTCCACTTCCAAACGCAATCTGATATCCATCCACTTCAATTGAGTTTCTCTGCCACCGTTACTTTTCAGTTAATTTTATTACCTTTCATTCGGATCTGTGCATAGACTACAAAAATACAAAGGATACTATCAATAGGAATTGAGTGAAAAGTCCGACTCCTTCCAGCCCTGTCAGATGCAGCCAGCCCTGTCAGATGCAGCCAGTGATACCACGTTAGTTACGCCTTCTTCCAAAGTGGTATTTCAAAGTGACATTTGAAAAAGAAAGCCAATGGCACTTTCTTGCACAATATCCCTTGTTTGTCCTTTTGTGCCTGATGTGACCTTTTTGTGGCTCCAAGCCAGCTGCCGGAAGCTTCGACATTAATAGGACAATCAAGATGCGAAAGTTTGAACTTTCATTGGTTTGTTAAGACTGTTTAGTTTCACTTGTGGTAAATTGTTGAATTGTTGGAAAGGGGAGTTTTGTAAGCTGTTGTTATCACCACCTCGAAGCTTGTCAGTGGTGAGTCGCGATCATTACAAATGCATCATCAGGAGCTGTGTGAGCCTCTGCCACCAATGTGTCTGCCACAGCTTTGTTCTGCTCGGGATGTGGCTGCAGGCGAGGCGCAGGCGGAGCTTGCTGTGCCCATCGGCTAGTATTTGTCATCAGAGCCTCCAGGCAGGCAGGGTTCCGGACCCGCTGCACGACAGCATTGTGAAGTGACTGAGGGCATGGAAGGCCAAAACAACTACCCGAGCGAGGACTCTGACGCTCAGACGACCGGTGGCCGGCGGGGGGGAGAACAGGGGCTGGCGGCTCCCACAAGGCCACGACCACGGAAGGCAGGCCGCCCCGCCTCCCCAGAAGCCTTTCGCGAAGGAGGTGGGGCGTACAAGGACCCAGCCAATCACGGGGTTGCTCTCAGGTGACGTAAGGGCGCGCTCGCCGACTCGCGTCGGGGTGGGTGTGCAGGGGGGTGCCGGCTGGGGTCCAGCGACGCGTCAGCGACCCGCGGGGCCCCGTAGCGGAAGCCTTCGGCGGGCGCTGCCTCTGGCTCTCCGCCTCGAGGCGTGGCAGCGGCGGCGGCGGCGGCGGCGCGGGAAGGAGCCGCGGACCTGCGACTGGTGAGAGCCACCATCCACCGGGGACGCGGGGCGCGGGAAGAGCATCCTCCCGGCTTCGGGGCCTCCTCCTCCTCCGGTCCCCAGCCCGCGGCTTCGCACCGCTTCCCCCGCTCTCCGGCCCTCAGCGGCCCGGGCTCGCGCCCTCGCCCGCGGGCCTACCGCCCGGGCTCCTCTTTAGTCCCGTTATCGGCCCCCCCCTCCCCCTGGCGGCGGCGGCGGCCGCAGGCAGGTTCAGGGCGCCCGGGCGAGGAGCCGCCGGGAAGCTGTGTGTGCGGGCTGGGGACGGGGCGGAGAGAGGGAGGACTGCCCCGGAGCAGTGCTGCCCAGGAGGAAAACGGGCTGTCCTGGAAGATAATGCCCCGCTAACGGCGTCAGAGGGCGGGGAGCTATTTGATAGGCACGCTGCCCTGGGTGTAAAGGTTGAGGTAAAAGATGACTTGGGGCGTTTGCGCCCAACCCTGACCACATTCTGAGTCTGGGCTTCCTTGGAAGTGTGCTAAGCTTTGTCACACACACCCGTGCACGCACGGACGCGCACCCCGTCCTGAGCACAACTGTTACAGCGCGAACAAGCATGCTTTGCTCCTCTGATAGAGAGAGGCGGGGATTATTGACAACTGATTAACAGGACTGTAGAAGCTCTGGAAGAAGCCAAACAGATTTATAGCTCAGGAATAAGAGTTCTGAATTTCAGAACACTTTTAGATAGACCCGGTTTTTGTTGTTGTTGTTGTTCTGTTTTTTGGTTGTGTGTGTGTGTGTGTGTGTGTGTGTGTGTGTGTGTGTGTGTTTTAATTTCTGTGAGTCTCTGCACTGAGGAAAGAGGAGTCTCCCCCTTCTCCATGGGGGACAGGCTCCAAGATTCTCAGTGGATGCCTGAAACCAGCCGTTAGTACAGAACCCTGTTTTTTCCCCCTCTCTGTATACATATCTATGACGTTTAATGCCTTTACCATTGAACTAAGCACTTACACACTGTGCCTTTACCTTTTAAAGTTTGAAGTGCGACAGCAAAACTAGCACGATTTTTTTCCCCCCTAAACCCATGGAAGATTGATTCTTACTGTAGATTTTAGCAGTTTGTATCTTACTGAGTTGAGAACTTCCATGTTTTCATTTAGAGGAAGCACTTTACTGCTTCTCTTTGGCGTATTTGTACTGCCAGTAGCTCTACTTTTACTATTTGGGACCAGTGTTAAGAAAAATAAAGTTTATTTGAAGAGGAGCATTGTGATACCGTGACAGTCAACTAGATAACCTAGACTGCTATTGGAACAAGTTAATTTTTAGGGGTTGGGTAAAGACAAGCATTAATGTAATTCAAGAAATGAGTTTGCAAGTCTAATCTATTCCCTTTATATGCTAGACATTTCTTGTAGAAACCTTATTGGATTGGCCTAAGTAACTTTGTATTTTTCATAGTTTATTTATATAGCTAGTTTACTTTCAGTTTTGGAAGAATAACCTTTGGGTTACCTAGTAAATACTAAGCATCTTAGTGTTGCCATATATTTACTGTTCTTTTAAAATAAATACAAATTGACCAACCGTGAATGATTTGCTTTGCTTCACCCAGCAAAGTAAATATCCCCAGCAGTGTACTCATCTTAAATGTAACGAATGGAAAAGGATTATGTACAGGAACACTTAAGAAACCAGTTTTAGAAAATATGTTTGTCTCTGAGTATGAGGTAGTGCTTAGATCTTATTAATACGGCAGCATTGTTTTCTTATAATGTTGATGAGATGCCACAGGCCAGTGATTTTCCTCCGTTGTGTTGCAGGAATCTTTAAAACTTGAAATATCTAGCCAAAACCAGTTTGGCTCAGTAGAGTGTCGGCCTGCAGACTGAAAGGTCCCGGGTTCGATTCCGGTCAAGGGAATATACCTTGGTTGCAGGCATATCCCCAGCAGGGGGTGTGCAAGAGGCAGCTGATCAATGTCTCTCTCTCATCGATGTTCCTAACTCTCTATCTCTCTCTCTTCCTCTCTGTAAAAAATCAATAAAATATATATATATTTTTAAATAAAGATTTACTCTAAAAAAAACTTGAAATATCTGAGTAAATAAAAATTATACAATTTTTTTTGTCAAATTGGCAATATATATATATTTTTTTGTTGTGGCGAAGAATTTTAGTAGTTTATGTGTGCCATGAGTTGAAAATTGCTGGCCCAGGGTAAAATTACTTTTGTTTCACTTAGCCACAGAAACTATTGACAATATTAAGTGAGGACTTACTGTATAATTCTTGACAGAATGCTCATTATCTTATAAATGCTTTCTATTAGGTGGAATTAGCTTTTACTGAGATTGTAAATTCAGAATGGCCCAGTAATAGGCAATTTGCGTGATCACAGAAGTTCTAGCCTAAGAGATGAGATACCAACAACAGAGGGCTACTGATAGATTTCCACTGAATTTCAGAGTTTACCCTGATCTGAAGGGAGCTCCCTTAAAAAAATTTTTTCTTTTAATTGGTTTCAGAGAGGAACGGAAAGGGAGATAGAAACATTAATGATAAGAGAAAATCATTGATCAGCTGCCTCCTGCACACTCCTGAGCCCGCAACCCGGGCATGTACCCTGACTAGGAATTGAACTGTGACCTCCTGGTTCATAGGTCGACGCTCAACCACTGAGCCACTCTGGCCAGGCATCTAAAAGGTAGCTCCTTTTTATTGGCATCTTTACTCAAGCTTTTCTGGATTTCTAAGTGCAAATTCTAAACATTGGTACACTTCCTGAAAGATCAACATTGAGATCAGTCTGTGTAGTGAAATTTTATCCCTTGTCTCTAGTTTTTACTTTAAGAATGAAGGGTATAGAGTGGTAGGGAGACAGGAAGGCAGAGGAGTAGAACGATAGTGTGTATCTGTACGGGAGGGCCACAGTGCTCGGAGGCAGGCAGCAACTTAAAGGGCTGGGGTGAGGAGGAATGAGGGGTATGCGAAAGCTTTCCAGAGGAAGTGACACTTAGGCTGTTTTGAGGTCTTAGGAAGTGTTCAGTCAAGAGGGAAAGGAAGTTTTAGGAGAGGTACGTGCTTCTAGAAAAGCACAGACACAGAGGCCCACTGGCTGAACTTCAGGCTCTTCAGCCCAGAGTGAGGGCATTTGAAATGGATGGAGGGATGGGCTAGGTCCAGATTAGAAGTTTGGGCCTTGTCCATAGGTGATGTATCCTGGTTAGCATGATAATCAGATTTATGAACTGTGGAAAGATCACTTGGAAAGTCTGGGAGGCAGGTCAAAGCTAGAGACAGGCAAACTGATAGCTGTTACCCTAGTACAGACCTAAGATGAGGGGTTGGGATGGAGAGGAGAGAGATTTGAAAGATATTCAGGAGGTGTAATTGATTGGGCCTTAGGAGGCACACTGTGACAAACAGGAGACAATATCAAAGCATTTGGATGAATGGAAGGCTCATAACTGAGTGAGAGAACAAGGAAGGAGAACAAGTTTAGGAAAGAAAATGAGTTTGGTTTGTGTCAGTGACTTGAAGGTGTCTGAGGGACAGGAAATTCTGGTGGCATTTGGAGTTGTGAAGTTTGTAATCACTGGCTACAGGTGCTAATGAGGCCCTAAAGGTAGTGTTGTGTTTTAATCTTTGTCTTACTCATCTTTCTATTCCTCAGCACTGATCACAGTGCTTTGTATATCCAGGGGTGTATGGTGTGAAGTTGGATATCATCCTATATAATAAAACCCTAATATGCAAATTGACTGAACAGGAAATGACCAGTCACTATGGTACACACTGACCACCAGGGGGCAGACACTCAACGCAAGAGCTGCCCCCCTGGTGGTCATTGCGCTCCCATAGGTGAGCACAGTGGTGGCAGGAGCCTCTCCTGCCTCTGTGGCAGCACTAAGGACTCACTGGGAGTGCACCTAAGCCCGCAGTCCGACTTCCCCCAAGGGGTCCCGGACTGCGAGAGGGAACAGGCTGGGCTGAGGTCACACGAATGTTGTGCACCGGGCCTCTAGTCCCTTATAAGATGTGATGCTGAATCTTGGGGAAGTAATTTCCCTCTCAAAACCTGTTTTCCTTTTTGTTAATGAAAGAGTTGAACTAGATCAGTAATTCTCAAAGTTTTGCAATAGTCTGGTATATTGGGATTAATTTTGAGGTATGGCAAGTAATTTTTAACTAATAAAGAGCTGAGGTTTGCTTGCCTTTTTAAAAAATATTTTCATTAATTTCAGAGAGTAAGGGAGAAGGAGAAACATCAACAATGAGAGAGAATCACTGATTGGCTGCCTCCTGCGTGCCTCCCACAGGGAATTGAGCCCCAAACTGGGCATGTGCTCTTGACCGGAATCCAACCCGGACCCTTCAGTCCCCAGGCTGACATTCTATCCACTGAGCCAAACAGGCCAGAGCATTTGCTTGCCTTATAAATGTCACTCTTTTTAAATTGCATTCCAGTAATTTTTCTTTTTTTTCTTTTTTTAATCCTCACCGGAAGACATGCTTAGAGGAAGGGGAGGAGGGAGAGAGTAAAGAAAGAGAAACATTGTTGGTTGCCTTCTGTATGCACCCTGACTGAGGATCTGATAGAGCTCCCAACCCAGCTATGTGCCCTGACCGGAAATTGGCTGGCAGTCTTTCAGTGCATGGTGCCCAGGAAGATGCTCAACCTCAACCAACTGAATCACTCCAGCCAGGTGTTTTCCAGTGTATTTCCTTAATTGTAAAAGACAGGGGTGGAGTTATAATTAGTCAGCTGGAATTTCATAACTCTGGATATACCAATGGCTGTGTCACACACAAGTACGGTGGGGGGAAAAGTTAAAAATCACCATGCTGAACGGTGGATAAGGACTTAGAATCGTAAAATTATGTTTATATCTAGGACCTTTCATTCTGATCATAAGTCATTTTTATTTTTGTAACTTTAGGAACTCTATTTTAAGAACCTTTCAAAAAGAAAAAATCAAGTCATGGAGAAGAATGGGAATAATCGGAAGCTGCGAGTTTGTGTTGCTACTTGCAACCGTGCTGATTATTCTAAACTTGCCCCAATCATGTGTGGCATTAAAACGGAACCGGAGTTCTTTGAGCTGGACGTGGTGGTGCTTGGCTCTCACCTGATCGATGACTATGGGTAAGATGAAAGCATTTTCTCATGACACTCTTCATTGCAGCAGCATTGTGTACTGGAGAGAGCTTGGATCCAGGAACTACTCTGTGGATCTAGCTTCAATTCCTAGTTCTACCATTTAGGGTTTTTTTTTTTGTTTTGTTTTGTTCTGTTTTATACTGACCTTCCTGTTGGAAGCACACTATCATTTTGTACACAGTGTTCTTAGAATGGTATCACAATTAATAGCAGCATCTTAGTAACATTTAAAAATATGCCTTATAGGGTTGCAACATTGATTCAAATATTCTTTCCTGAAAATTATCAATGAGGCTTATTTGTCCCCAATTACTCTTTTGTTAAAATGCTTCCCCTGTTTAAAGATTTTTTTCCCATCTTTTATTGATTATTTTTGTCTTGCATGGGTTGAGATGTGAGATTTCAGGTTATGTGAATGGACAAAGCTTCAGTGACAGCCTTCATAGGACACACAAAGCCCTCTCCCCGGTGTGGATGCGCACACATATGTGCAAGTTGGAGGCCAGAGAGAAGCGTCTTCCGCGCCCTTTAAAAGTGCACTGAGAAGGCCGCCTCCAGTTCGGAGCTCTCAGGAAACACCTTCCCGCACGTGGTTGCGGGTGCCATGAACAAGGTGGAGATGCTTTCTCAAGGAATTTCTCGCCTTCAATTCTCTTGCGCATCCACTCTGAGGACAAACAAATTTTTCTGGAGCATCACCTTCTCTATTTTGTTTTGGCTTATTTCTAGCAAATTCTACAATCTGGGTAGGATCTACCAGGCCTAGTGTTGGGTGTTTCTCCAGGAGGAGGCTTCTTGCCTATCATGTGCTCAGAATGCTCAACGAGGGATTTCTCTCCAACACTCTGTTGAGGAAATTCTTTTTTGCCCCTTTTTCCATATAATGCAGGGAACATTCAAAAAGTGAGTTTGCATCATCAAAAACCTGTTGAGAAAACTCCTCCTCTCAGGAAGTTGAAGGACTTAAGAAATATGTCCTCTTCAGGGTGGGTTCATAAAACGCTCCTCGTATGATGTATGATGTAACAGTCAGAGAAGGGATCCTCTTCACCAACCTGATAGCTAATCTCGTGGTCCCCATCTTCATCCCACAGGCCCCTTCACGATGAGGGGCTCCTGCTGGGCAGGCTGGTGTGGCTGGATTTGGCTTATTCCCACCGAGGGCCTTCTGCCCTTGGCCCATGAGTCTTTGCCCTTGTGTTCAGTTGCTGCTCCATGCTGTCCTGTGGTTCCTCCAAGATTTGCACCAGGATATATCAGCCACTTTCGGTAGCAGTGATCTGGGTGAGTCTGTAACAGGCACCTGCAGACTGTCAGAATATGAGAGCAAGGTCCTCTTCTGTCCTATCACAGGTGCCAGCACTCAGGACAGTTGTCCCTTGATATTGTGTCATTCACTCTACTTCCTCTTCCATTTCCTTTCAGAGCGAAGCCGAGGAGGAAGGTGCTTGTGTTCCCAACAGCATTTAAAATCTCTACCACTTAGTTTTTACGTGGTCTTAGAGAAGTATAATAGCTTAGCATCTCTGAGCCTCAGATTCCTCAATTACAAAATGAAGTGAAAACCTGTGATGTAGGTTATTGTGAAGAATGGAGATAGTGATATAGAGAATTCATCACAATGATGCTGCTTAGCCGAAACCGGTTTGGCTCAGTGGTAGAGCGTCGGTCTGCGGACTGAAAGGTCCTGGGTTCGATTCCGGTCAAGGGCATGTACGTTGGCTGTGGGCATATCCCCGGTGGGGCATGTGCAGGAGGCAGCTGGTCGATGTTTCTCTCTCATCGACGTTTCTGGCTCTCTATCTCTCTCCCTTCTTCTCTGTAAAAATCAATAAAATATAAAAAAAACACACAAAACAAACAAACAAACAAAAACAATGATGCTGCTTAATGGATGCTTGATAAATAGCTATTAATATTATTTATTTGTTATTATATTAAGGAGAAATGGCACTTACATGTTGTGTGATATAATAATGTGATTCCATGTTATATGTTTTGTGAGTTCTAATGGTAATTTGACATTAAAACTGGTATATGGATCAATAGCATATAGAGTAGTAGATATGGAACAAGATTTTTAAAAAATCTAATTTATTTACTAGGCTAAGGAAAATGTTATTTTACCATTACCATTGATATTTATTTTGATGACATTAGGTTTGTTATTGATCAGAGGTGAAATATGAAAAGTGAAAATTGGGAAATTTTTGAAGGAGCAGAGTATATAAACCAAAGGTGAACATTCATTTTATTATATGTAACAAAGTAGCAGTTAGTGCGCCCTTGTGGCATGAAACTGTTAATGCAATCTTCAAAGATGGTCAGAAATACAATATTAAGTGTGAAAACAGCTTGTGTTGAAGTAAAATTGTTTGTTTGTCTTTCAGACTGTTCTTTAAAAACAAGATAATCACAATAACAAAACAAACAAATAAAAACCTGCCTCCAAAAACCAATTTAGCAATTTTCTCTAAGAACTTAGAGTAGAACCAAACCAGTTTGGCTCAGTGGATAGAGCGTCAGCCTGCGGACTGAAGGGTCCCGGGTTCGATTCCAGTCAGGGGCATGTGCCTGGATTGCGGGCACATCCCCAGTGAGGGGTGTGCAGGAGGCAGCTGACCGATGTTTCTCTCTAATCAATGTCCCTCTCCCTTCCTCTTTGTAGAAGATCGATGAAATATTTTTTTTAAATAAAATAAAACAAAAATAAAAAGAACTTAGAGAAGAAATTTATGAACAGCCAAAATTTTCATAGCTTTTAAAAATATGAAACTCTGCCTAAGAAAATCCATGTTAGGGTTCAGTTTGGTAGTATAAATTACGTGGGTTTGGACAAATCTATAATGACATGAACCCATTGTTACAGTATCATTCAGAGTTGTTTCACCGCCTTAAAAATCTGCTTTCCGTATCCACCCTTCTCTACCCTCACCCCAGGAAACCACTGACTTTTTCTTTACTGTCGCCATAGATTTACCTTTTCCAGGATGTCATAGAATTGGAACCATACAATATGTAGCCTTTTCAGATTGGCTTCTTTCATTTAGCGATAGCATTTAAGTTTCCTTCATGTATTTTAATAGCTTGATAGTGATTTCTTTTTAGCGCTAAAGAATATTATTATAAACATAAGTATTGCAGCTTTTTGGGTGGATTGTGGACATAAGTTTTCATCTTCTTTGGGTAAACAGAGGAGCACGATTGCTGGATTGTATGACTAGAGTACACTTAGTTTTGTAAGAAACTGCCAAGCTGTCTTCCAAAGTGGCTGTATCATTTTGTTTCCCCCCAACAATGAATGAGAGTTCCTGTTGCTCAAATTCTTCATCAGCATTTGGTGGTGTCAGTGTTCTGGATTTTGGCTAATATAATAGGTGTGTAGTGGTATCTCATTGTTTTAATTTGCATTTTCCTGATGACATAAGGTGTGAAGCATCTTTTCATATGCTTTTTTTTTTTTTTGCCATCTTTATAACATCTTTGGTGAAGGGTCTGTTAAGATCTTTAGCCCATGGTTTAATTGGTTGTATTATTTATGAGTTTAAAGCCATGGGCTAAATAAGAAATCCTAAGGGAAATTAGAAAATATTTTTGCCCTAGCTGGTTTGGCTCAGTGGACACAGTGTCAGCCCTGGGGACTGAAGGGTTCCGGCGATTTTGGCCACGGGTACGTACCTTGGATGCAGGCTTGATCCCCGGCCTGGTCAGGCGCATGTGGGAGGCAACCAATCAATGTTTCTTTCTCTCCGTCTCCCCGCCCCCACCCCACCCCTTCCTCTCTCTTCTAAAAATCAGTGGAAAATTATCCTCGGGTGAGAATTAACAAAAAATAAAAATAAATGTAAAAAAAAAATATTTTGAACTGTGTAATAAATATTACAATATACCAAATCCGTGGTTGTAAATGAAGCAGTGCTTACAGGGAAATTTATAGCTTTAAATACTATATTAAAAAGAAGACAAGTTTAGAGTCAATGATCTGTTTCCACTGTAGTAAACAAGAAGGAAATAATAAAGAGTGGAAATCAGTGAAATATAAAAATAAGTTAAACAATAGAGAAAATTAACAGTCAAAAGTTATTTCTTTCAAAATATTACAGCCTTTAAAAGAATAAAAGAGGGGACATATGTAACACTTCCAACAATAAAGTTTTAAGAAAGAGAATAAAAGGGGAATATTAGGCTAAGAAAATTGACAATCAATTTAGATGGAGTGGCAAAACGATAATATATTACCACCAAGTGGGCTTATCTCAGAAATTTTAACATCTGAAAATCAATTATAATTCACATCTCAACAGAATAAAGGGGAAAACCCATACAATCATATCAATACATATTAAAAATATTTGATGAAATTAAACAGCTAGTTATGATAAAAACTTGTAGTAAGCTTGGATAGAATGGATAAAGGACATCTGTGAAAAACCTACAGCTAACATAAAATTTATGCTTTCCTCCTAAAATTGGGAACAAGGTAAGGGCTCCCACTTTTACCACTTCTCTTCAATTGTACTAGATATAACAGCCAGTACAATGAAGCAAGGTGTATAAAGACATAAAGATTGTCTTTATTTACAGGCAACATAGCTTGTATAGGAAAATCCAAAGGAATCTGTGGAATGACTAATAGAAGTCCATATAATATACAGTGATGTATGTAAAGAAGCTGTCATGATCTGAAGAAATTAGTGTTACGTGAATGCAAAATTGTATGTAATCTCAACCAGATTAAAATATTATGCATAAAATGGCTAGAAAGGAAATCAAAATGATAACACTGAGTGTAGGTTTATGAATGATAATTTTTAGTATTTTCCAATTTTTAAATAATAAATATATATTTAGAAAAAAAAAAGCCATATCTTTTAGAATCTTATAACAGACAGGAAACTTTAAGGCATTGAGAATTACTGTTGTTACTAAAGCCTGAAACGGCATTTCACAGCCAATTTAATGCTGTGAAAGTTACAGTCAGAACTCTGCTGCATTAATAGTACCATACAAGGAAAATTCAAGTGATGATTTCCATCATTCAAAAATTGGTATTGTTGTGATATGGTTGGTGTCCTGGTTCCCTACTATATTTTTAAAATGAGCTTTGCTTTTATAAATAACATTTTTTCCTATTAAGTAGCATATTTGTTTTTAAACATTTATAAATATAGAAAAAAAGAGAGAAAATGTCATGACTAGTGTAAATTTCGGTCTCTTTTTTTCCTAATAAAAACCCTCCCCCTCAGATAGTTTTCTCTCCAGGTACTCACTGGGAGGGGCACAAGTGAGATTCCAAGATGTTGGATGGTTATGTCTTAATCTGGGTGGTAGCTACAGGTTAATGCAGGTAGAAAAATTAATCGGGTGATATAATGCATTTATGGTCTGTTTTTAATTTTTTTGTAAGTTATACTTCAATTTGTTTAACAAGGAAATTTTATAAAATATTTCTCCTTTCAGAGTTGATTTTAGATAGCTTTTCTCATGTTTTTGTCATCATTTCTCTCTTGCTTCAGAAATACATACCGCATGATTGAACAAGATGACTTTGACATTAACACCAGGCTACACACGATTGTTAGAGGGGAAGATGAGGCAGCCATGGTTGAGTCAGTAGGCCTGGCCCTAGTGAAGCTACCAGATGTCCTTAATCGCCTGAAGCCTGATATCATGATTGTCCATGGAGACAGGTTTGATGCCCTGGCGCTGGCAACATCTGCTGCCTTGATGAACATCCGAATCCTTCACATTGAAGGCGGGGAAGTCAGTGGGACCATTGACGATTCCATTAGACATGCCATAACAAAACTGGCTCACTATCATGTGTGCTGCACACGAAGCGCAGAGCAACATCTGATATCCATGTGTGAGGACCATGACCGCATCCTTCTGGCAGGCTGTCCTTCCTATGACAAACTTCTCTGTGCCAAGAACAAAGACTACATGAGCATCATTCGCATGTGGTTAGGTATGTATCAGACTTTATTCAGTCTTAATGGTTGTATTTGTCAGTATTGGGTATGTTTTAGCCCTTCCAGAAACCATCGTGGATGGAATATTCCATTAGCAATCAGAAGGCTAAGGTTTTAGTTCATAGCTCTTACTCTATGATATGACTTCACCTCTAGAGACTCACCTTTTCTGTAAAATAGGCTTAATGGATTGAATCTATGATGTGTTTATACAATGGAATGCTTTTAATCCATTAAGTATAATGTGATGGGTGAATATTTAGTTACAGAGATAGATCCTGACATAGCAAAAGGGGGGGGAAGCAAGCTAAAAAAGTTATGTATAATATGCCATTTTTATGAAAACAGTAACATAATGGAAAGTTCAAGGAAGTATGTACACCAAGTCACTTATAACATTTATTTTTGGTTAGTAGAATTATGGGCGTTTTTATTTTTGTTTTCCTTTCATTTGTTTTTTAGTACAGTGAAAAATGTTATTTTTATTTCTAATGTCTTTGTTACATGATTGTTGGAATACTCATATGAGATAATGAATGCTGAAAGCAGTTAGTAAGCCATAGTCCTTATGAAAAAAAGATTATGATGATTATTAAAAGCAAAAGTCATAGTTGTACCACCAGTTTGTTATATCTATAGATAAGTATTAAGGTCTGAAGTCTTCAATGTTCATTGATCTAGCCTCCTGGAAATTACCTTTTGCTAATCAGAGCCAAAGAAAATAGGGTTACAAACAGAATTTTATTTGGTTATTTATAGAGTACTATCTAGAGAACAAATCAGGATTAATTATCTGTTGAGATACTTAGGGCTCTCCTTTTTAAAGAGGTAGAACTATTTAAAAATGAAGTTGATGAATAATAGGTGATTGTATACTTAAAGTGATTATGTATATTTTAAATCATATCACATTAAAACAGGAAAAGGATCAGGCTTTCCTTTTTAGAAGTTAATCCATTCTACATATTTTTTATTCTTGGACAGATTTGTAGTTATTAAGGAACATTTCTAGATAATGCTAGTGGAAGAAACTTGTCTCTTTAGTCTATCCTTTTTATATGCTTCTAAGCAAACATTCTTTCATTCTGATTACATTGTTAGCTCTTATATGTATTCTGACAAACTGGATTTTTGAAAAACTTATAATGAATGGAAAATAATCCTTATACAGCAGAATGTAGCAAGCTTGTACTTGTAAGGCTAAGGGTCTATTTGGAACCACTTGAGCAGTTTATGAAAAGAAAGATGACAAAGGAGCCAAAAAGATTAAAAAACAACAGTGTGTGTTTTGGGATGGAGGTGAGTGGTAACAAGACAGTGAGCCCAAGCTACCTGTCCCTAGCAATGATACCTTGTGCAGTGTCTGTACCTGCTTTTTCTGATGTCTATCACCTTACTTACAGGAAAAAATAGTGTTGTAACTTTGTAACCAGAACATTAATAAATAGCAGTCCTAATAAAAATTTAGCAAAGTTAAAAAGACTTATTAAATTCCCAATATAGAAAGAAATGCCACAAAACAAATGATGGTACCTTAATGGAAAGGGTTGTGCGGGAGGATTGAAGCTGCTGACTGAGTTCTGGGAATAAAGGCAGAGAGAGAATGTCGGAAGTTGTGTGGAGAAGCTTTGCACAAAATGTTTTATTGCCAGAGATGGGCAGCTCCAGCTTATTGTCCTGTTTTCTTTTTCACTAGTTTTTGCTCTGTAGCTATCCTTTCTTTTATAAATAAACTAGCTCCAGATAGAGCCTGGAGTTACAAAGTGCAATTTCGCATTATATGGTTATGTAGTACAGATGTTTCTTAGTCACACTAGTAAATGAGAAATGGAAGCTCTCCTGGGTTAACTGCTGGAATTTTTCTTCATCTCCCACTTGCCCCTTAGCAGTAAGTTGTAGCCATAAGTGATATAGAATGATCCTCTGCATGGGGCTACAGGACCTCTCTAACATCTTCACTCTCAAAGCAAAATTGCCCTTCCCTCCCCACAATACACACACAGCCATGGTCAGAGACACATGTCCCAAAAGTGTTCTCAAGACAGAGTACCTGGGTACACTGAACCAAGAGAAAGAAGTGGAGTGACAGTTGCCTAACAAAAATATGTTAGACAGTTGCCTAACAAAAATATGAGCAATATTGTGTACATTTACATTAAGGTTCTTTGTATCCAGCCATGGGGAATCATGTATGAATAACTAAACTGTACATTAAAGATGTCATTCCTTTATTTACCAACCACAGATGAACTAATTCACATTTTAGAAATGTGCATTATAGCGGGACCAACTTGTACTATATCTTTCATCTTTCATTGCTGTTTCTCTCCCCATAGTTTTTTGGTTTTTAAAAAATATATATTTTATTGATTTTTTACAGAGAGGAAGAGAGAGGGATAGTTAGAAACATCGATGAGATAGAATCATCGATCAGCTGGGGATGTGCCCGCAACCAAGGTACATGCCCTTGACCGGAATCGAACCCGGGACCCTTCAGTCCCCAGGCCGACGCTCTATCCACTGAGCCAAACCGGTTTCTGCCCTATAGTTTGTTTTTTATTTATTTATTTTTTTAATTGATTTCAGAGAGAAAGGGAGAGGGAGAAAAAGATAAACATCAGTGATGAGAGAGAATTGATTGGCTGCCTCATGCATGCCTCCCACTGGGGATTGAACTTGCAACTTAGGCATGTGATCTGACCAAGAATTGAACCATGACCTTCTGGTTCATAGGTTGACGCTCAACCACTGAACCACACTGGTCCAGTTCTCCCCATAGTTTCTAAAGGCCCTGATCTATAGCTAGCAAATTACTTAAATTTATGTTGACCTCATCTTCCTGGACTTGATTCTGATAGATTCTCTTAGACCTTTGCACAAAAAAATTTCTACTTGCACAAAAATTGAATAATTATATCACCCTAACCCTATTTTGGAACACAATATAGGATCAATAATTTTTTTAATATAATTTGGGAACCTAACTTTTTTAAATCAGTTACTACTGAAAATTCTTAGTAAAAATTCTGTTACCATTAAATAATAAAAATAACTGCTATTTGAATTTGATAATTAATAATAAATATATGATGCATTATAAAATTGATCATTAAAATTACATAATATCACAAAGAAATATACTCTCATTAAAAAATAAGTGATTGGAGCTCATTTTATGGGTTAATATAAGCCCTATTGATAAATGTTCTGTGTTCTTTGGTATAGCACTATCCATCTGACCCATTTACATTTTTATTCTTATTATTTTTTATGTAGATAATGTTAATTTATTGTTTACATATTAGGCAGTTTAAAAAAGAAAAATCCTACTCTCTAGAACATGACCCATTTACATTTTTAAATCTTTGCTGAGGAACTGTCCTTTATGATCCCAGCCTTAGGATAAGTAAAGCCATTCTAGTCCTTTGAACAGAGTTAGAAATATTTGCCATTTGTTGAATGGTAATGGTATAAGGAAGCTCCTATGTATTATATGAAATATATTTAATGCTCATCCAAACTCTGAATGTCCTGATTTGCAACATATTGTTATTCATTGATATTACTGATAATTCATTAAAAACACTAGTTTGAAATTGGGAAAATTCACAGTTTTCTAATGCTTTGGAATATTTAGACTTGAAACAATGAATTCTAGTTAGTATCTTCTATTTAAAGTCATATATTTTGTTTGTGGTAGCAAGTACCTTTATAAAATGTTAAGTTTGTCAAATCCTTGGACTTTTTGCTATAAGTTTTTATCATTTGAACCCAATTTGGATGACTGGGTTAAAATATAACAAACTTTTTTCTTTCTCATTTGTAAAAGCACAAACTGGGATCTGCCTTTTGGAATTTTCTTCTTCCTCCTTTGAGATTCTTAACTAATGAAGCAATGTGGTTTGGTTTTGCAGGTGATGATGTAAAACCTAAAGATTACATTGTTGCTCTTCAACACCCAGTGACCACTGACATTAAGCATTCCATTAAGATGTTTGAATTAACACTGGATGCACTCATCTCATTTAACAAGCGGACCCTCGTTCTGTTTCCAAATATTGATGCAGGTAATTGGACTTAAAAATGAAAGTATGCCACCTAGCTTTCCAGTTGAATGTTTCTGTTATGCCTTCTTTTGACTGCCCTTCGTATCTTGCCCATTTTATATTGAAGGCTGCTGTATTCTGAAATGCGTTCCAGTTTTCAAAGGATCACCAATTTTATAGTAGATTGAAGAGATTGTGATGCTTTTGTAAAGTCTAATAGAAACTGAATAATAATAAATCTCTCTAATCTTCATTCTAGTTTTATATTAAATATCTTCCCTCCAGTTTATACCAGTGAAAAAACTTCTAAGGTTTGTCTCATGCAATAGCAAAGAGACAAACCTTAGAAGTTGAGTGTCTTTATTAAAGTAATGATTCCACTGACTACAGTAAAATAGCCATATTATTATTTCTTCTCTTCTTTATATTAACTGTACCTTAAAGTAATCTTGAGCTTCAACAGTTTAGAGCTAGAGTCCCCAGTTGACCCTCAAGCCTGACCTGATGGATCACCTACCAGTGGATGGTTCTGTAGGCTTTGGTGCTGTTGATACCTTAACCATGTTAATGGGGATATGAGATATGAATGAGAAGTGCTAGAGCGGGGCCTGACACTAAGGAATTTTCAAATATTCATTATTAGTTGACACCACTCATTGCTGAGCTCTGTGGCACTTTGTGGAAAAGGAGGCAGGATTGTTTTCTGCAATGTCAAGCTGTCATCATCTTTCTCTGAAAGAATCCTTGTCTTAGTGTTAATTGGGGGAGAAAAGTTAACCCACAGCCATGATTTTGTCCAGGTAATTTAACAATATTTCAAAAACCTTAATATTTCTTCTATTATAATCCTTTAGACTTTTGTATAAATATCTGTAATTATAGATCTCTCTTGTTTAATACTTATTGCCAATTGTGTTTTGTTTGTAATATACTTTCCTGATTGTATACCTTAAATTAGAAATATTTTTCCCCTCTGAAAGTAAAGGATCCCAGGAATGCCTAAATCATGCTTACCACCCCCTTTCCTTCTCACAGAGTTTTTGATAAAATATACACAAGGAACAATAGGGAAATAAGAATCAAGGCATCACTTTCTCATTATCTGTTTAGTGCCCAGTTCCCTAATATAGAACCCTCTGGAAAACAGGATTAGTACCTGTAATCCAGGCCAAAAACAAGCCACACCACATTTGAATCTTGGAATAATAGCACCTTCTGGCGTTCTATAATGACTATAGACGTAGCTAGGCCTGTGTTAAAAAGTAGACCCTCACTCTATTATCTCACCACACAGAGAAAGTTAAAATGAGAGAGAACATTATATTATATTCCCAGCTTTTGTTAAATCAGTGGAGAATGCAGAGTGGTTGCTGTCCTGCCTTCTAACCAACCAAATTAGCAACTTTGCCTCCCTTGGTAGCTAGGAAAGGATGACTAGAGAGGGAAGCAGAGAGGCTTCTCCCTCATATATCGAACATTTTTTTAAATCACACACACATTTAAAATAAGATATCAGCCCAGTATCAGAATCTATCTGTATTTTGTTGGAGCTTAGTCCACATAAGTGGGAGTGCTATCCCATTGAGCTATTGTCAGCTAGCTGGGTGGAGCCAGCTTCAGAGATAGAGACTAGTGGCCTGTCTTGAGCCTTTTAATTGTTGTTTAAGGTAAAGACTTTTACTGGGGCATTTATAAAAGGTATTTGCTTTGCTGAGTGCTGTTTGAAATGTCCCAACTATTTAAAGTTCCTAGATGAGTTGAAGTAGAAAGCTAATAAGACAGCTAGTTAGTCATCACTAATGAAAAGATCAACAATTACAATTAAAATGACTATTTCCTGAATAACTGTTATGAGTATTTATGGAAAGATTTCTTTAAGTGGGGTTTTACTTGACAATGAAAACTGTTTCTTCCATAAACCATGTAACAGTTGGTTCTTTTCATTTTCACAGGGAGCAAAGAGATGGTTCGAGTGATGCGGAAGAAGGGCATCGAGCATCATCCTAATTTTCGGGCAGTTAAACATGTGCCGTTTGAACAGTTTATACAGCTGGTTGCTCATGCTGGTTGTGTGATTGGAAACAGCAGTTGTGGGGTACGAGAGGTTGGAGCTTTTGGAACACCAGTGATCAATCTAGGAACACGGCAGATTGGAAGAGAAACAGGTATCTACCTTTGCTTTTACTTCAGCTGACTAGGCTTAATAGATATGTATGAGTTATTATAAAATGTGTGATGACATACATTTTTATCAAGTGAATGAAGTTAATGACCAACTGTAGCTTAAAGTTTACATAAAGCACACGGAGATTACCAAACTTTTTAAGGCTCTACTTAACATTTTTATTGTCTTTGTCTTTTTAATATATATATATATATTTATTTTTAATAGATTTTTATTGACTTCAGAGAGGTAGGGTGAGAGAGGGATATATATACATATAAATATACATATACATATACATATACATATACATATACATATACATATACATACATACATATATATATGCACCTAAGTGACTGTTAAGACCAAACGACCTGAATGACCAATCGCCATGACATGCACTGACCACCAGGGGACAGATGCTCAATGCAAGAGCTGCCTCCTGGTGGTCAGTGTGCTCCCACAGCCAACTTCCTGCAGCTCCTTCCCCAACTGGCCAACCTCCTCTGGCCTCCCCACACTCCCCCATCAACTGGCCCCCCAATAGGCCTCAATCGCTGGCCATGCACGAATTTGTGCACTGGGCCTCTAGTAGAAATATAAACATCAATGATGAGAGAGTATCGTTGGTCAGATGCCTCCTGCACACCCCACACTGGGGGGTCGAGCCTGCAACCTGAGCATGTGCCCTGTCTTGGAATCGAACCATGATCTCTTGGTTCATAGGTCAACACTCAACCACTGGCCACACTGGCTTGACTTTATTGTCTTTGTAATATCAGTTAGAGCTAAGAGTTTCCTAGTTAATTGTGGTCTTCGATGGCTGTGTAGAAGGGAGAATGTGATATTAGTATATGAATGCTAGTCTTTCATCTTCTGGGTCTAGTAGAGTCCCTTTAGTCAGTACTTCAGACTAAATGGCAATTCTAAATAAGATGCCTCCTTAATAACTAAAGTATAAGTAGGATTATTAATGAATTTGCTAATTGGGCTTATCCTATCATTAATCATTTGTACGCCATAAGCATCTATTGATGCAAGCCGCAGACCTTTTTAAATTAAATTCAAAATATCGTGGCAGTTAACTGATTAACATTAGTCTGAGTTCTAATACTGTCAATATGCAAATATATTTCTATAGCTAATGGAAAAAATATATGTAGTTCATAGAAAAAGACTTAGACTAGAATCAAGGGCGTTAGTTCCAGCTCTTTTCCCCATTCTTTGTACCGTATTTTTCGGACCATAAGACGCACTTTTTTTCCCCCAGAAGTGGGGGGAAAAGTCCCTGCGTCTTATGGTCCAAATATAGCCCACACATATACTTTAAAAAAAAAGTTTTTTTACTTGCCCGGCTCTGGGTGGTCTCTGTGTGCTTGCCCGGCTCTGTGTGCTTGCTGCAGCCACTGTCCATTCCTCCGTGCTCAGAGTGTCTGCCCCGCTCTGTAAACCCCGAGTGGTAGAGGAGTTCCCATGGATGGTAGTCAGCCTCCATGCCCTCGCTGCAGCCACATCTCCATGTCAGCCCAGGTGCGGTGTACGGTAACTGCATAATCCAAACCGTAATCATTGCCTGTACCCCTTGCTGGCCCGTACTCCGTGCTCAGAAGAATGCTGCGTCTAGTATTACTGAAGTCTCTCGTTATTGTGTTTTACAGAACATTTTGTCTTTTGCTGACTGTATTTGTTAATAATGGTTCTAAATGGTTCTAAATGCTGCTGTTTACTTTACAGGGTTGATTACATGTATTTATGGCTGTGATGTTGGGTTTTAATGCACATAAAATATTTTAGGATACTATTTGTTTCAGAATCTTTTTTTCTTCATTTCCCTTCTCTAAAAACTGGTGCGTCTTATGGTCCGGTGCATCTTATGGTCCGAAAAATATGGTAATTACCACCCTAACTGCATTATCTTCATCTTTTTATTTTTATATTTTGGCCTTTTTTGGTATATTTATTTGTAAAGCACCTTGACCTATACTTAGTAGTAGTTTTTTGTTTTTTTTTAATTTTTAAAATTTTATTTTAATTTAAATTCTTTATTGTTTAAAGCATTATTCTGAATTATCTTTTGACCTTATTTCTTTTCATTCCCAAAGTATTATTTTGCTCCCTACTACACAGAGAAAATTGAAGCCACAAGATGAAAATTCTTTCAACTTCATTCATTCATTCATTAAGAAAACATTTAATAAGCACCTACTATGTGTTGGGCATTAGGATTCAGTAGTAAACTAGTCTAAATTGGGTTGAGCTCTCATGTAACTTTCATTCTAGTGGGAGGAGAGATGATAGACCAAAAAATAAATTCAGCTGTGTGCTGTCCAGACTAGAACAAAGGTAATGTGTGGGCTACATTAGATTAGGTAAGGGAAATCCTTGTTTAGGAAATGATGCTAAGCTGAGATATGAATGACAAAGAATTAGCTATGTGAGGATCAGGGAGAAGACTAGGAAAACCCTACTATGAAGACCCTAAGATAGGAATAAGCTTAATGTCCAGTTATCCTTTTCTCTTTCATGTATCATTAGCTTCCTCATCATCTAAACATGCCTAAGCCTCAAATATCTTAAAACAAAACAGTAAAAATACCGCTTCCTTGACCCCATACCTCTTCCAGCCACCACCCTTCTGCTCTTCTCTTCTTACCCAAGTTTATTGAAAAACATGACATTTTCATTATATTTACTCCTTCATGTTGGTCAGAAACTACGTGGAGAGAAGGTGACTGCAGGAACAGCTAATGGCTAACTGACTAACGGACCACCTTGTCCTGACCAGCTGATTGAACAACTGGCTAAGTAGATAGGGAGGGCAGTCTGAAAGACTGGACATGCTAGATGACTAGATAAATGACTTGTGGATTCTAGGTCAATCTACCTTATTTATTTCAAGAAACATACAAAAATTTAATTAATTTTATTTGGGAATGAAGGATGCTAGTATTTGATATATGTATACTTTTGCTGAGAGAGCTTTAAAAGATAAACAGTAGAAAAGTTGATGTTTTTCTAAAGGAAGACTTATTTGAGACCTCTGGGTTTCAGGGATAATTATGATAACATACTGCTAATTTTTTTATTCTTTGGCTATTCCTGCTTCTGAATCATTGTATTGTGTCACTGGACTTTCCTAGGGGAGAATGTTCTTCATGTCCGGGATGCTGATACCCAAGACAAAATATTGCAAGCACTGCACCTTCAGTTTGGTAAACAGTACCCTTGGTGAGTACATACCCTCTTTTCTAAAAGTGATTTAAAAGAGGAGATGCCTCACAAATTTTTTTTTTAAAATATATATTAAAAGAGGAGATGCCTTGGGCACCATTTCTAAGCTGTGGTCACTGTTGAATCATCCAAACAGAGCTCTCATTCTCCATCCCTAGGATCCCTAGCTGGTGATAAAACAGAGCTTGGTAATATATACCCCTATTACTGTACCAAGGATTCTGATGAAGAATAATTTTTTTATTTGTCTCAGTTAACATAGCTAGGAAATGCTTCTTTAGCTTACTTTGAATTTTCATAAGTATTATATAGCAATATAACTGATTTTCTTCTAAAATAGTCTAGTTTAGCCTGTCCAGTGTGGCTCAGCAGTTGAGTGTCAATCAAGAGATCCTTGGTTCGATTCAGTTCTATTCCAGGTCAGGACACATGGTGGGTTTTGATCCCTAGTAGGGGCATGCAGTAAGGCCAATCGATGATGTTTCTCTCTCGTAGATGTTTCTATCTATTTCCCTTTCTCTCTTCCTAAAAATCAATAAAAACATATTTAAAGTAAAAATAATTTAGTTCTGCCTAGCTGGTTTGGCTCAGTGGATAGAGCATCAGCCTGTGGACTGAAGGGTCCCAGGTTCAGTTCTGGCCAAGGGCACATGCCTGGGTTGTGGGCTCAATCCCCAGTAGGGGGTGTGCAGAAGGCAGCCAATCAATGATTTTCTCTCATCATTGATGTTTTTATTTCTCTTTCCTTCTCCCTTCCTCTCTGAAATCAATAAAAATATATATATATTTTAAAGTAAAAAAAAAAAATCTAGCTCACCCTGAAGGTACAAGTAAAAAAAAAAAAAAGAAAGAAGAAAGGTCTGGTTTAGCATTTTAATTTAGACTGCCCTCCTTTCTATTTTAAATTAATGAGTGGTCTCATGTATTTGAATGTTTTTTTTTCCTGAAAATAACTTTTCCCCACGAAGGTAAAGACAAAAACTAAAAACTAAAAAATTCGTTGTCACAAACTGTTATATTCTGATATAGGCTTAACAAAACTAATTTTTCTTTGATAATATAGGTATTTTTTAATGGTACCTCAGGATGAAAATAATTGTATTTCAATCAACAATGGAATTCAACATTGCATAGGTGACATGTGCTTACTTACTGTGTTGCTAAAGAGATCCATATGTTGTTATTTTCAAAGGAAAAAAGACAAATTTTGTTACCTCAAGTCTGAGATTCCATTAATATGTCTTCAATATAATTTAGCATGTATGAGAGAAGCATTTAATTGGACTTTTTGGATATTGCAGCTCAAAGATATATGGGGATGGAAATGCTGTTCCAAGGATTTTGAAGTTTCTCAAATCTATCGATCTGCAAGAGCCACTACAAAAGAAATTCTGCTTTCCTCCTGTGAAGGACAATATCTCTCAAGACATTGACCATATTCTTGAAACTCTGAGTGCCTTGGCTGTTGATCTCGGTGGGACAAACCTCCGAGTTGCAATAGTCAGCATGAAGGTAAAAGAACTCCTAAGGTCTTAAATTTATATCTCATATGAGTAATTGATTTTTAAAAAGCATGGTTGGAAGGTAAGACTAGTAGCATACATGAAAGCTTGTAATCATTTGCCCACAGTATTGACTTTTTGGATCCATTTCAGTATTTGTCATTATTTTACTAATCATTAACATTCAAAGAAGTAAAATTCTTGGGGAAGCCAAGTTAGGAGACTTAGGTTGACAATGGGAGACGATTTCAGCCCTAGACAGGTCTTTTGCCACCCAGGAGACCTGAAATTCTGTATTTGGTTAATAGCTTAGCCTGTGGAGTATGCTGACTACTTACCTAAGGAGGGTGTCTGCAGATGTGACGGGAATGGTATCTCCTCTAGAATATGATTTTGGTTGAGTACAGCATACCTCACTCCCTTAACCAAACCATCACCACAGTGTTGACAGAGGTTGAGCGAGCCTTCATAAAAACACTAAATTGTCTGAGTTAAAATGATTTAACAAGGAAGAATAAACCTACCAGAAAAATATTTGAAATATTGTTGCTACATAAAGTTTCAGGAGTTTATTAGAAATGGCAAAGATTTTTTTTTTTCCCCTTTGGAAATAGCAAAGATTTTAAACATAAAGTTGTTTAGGTCAGTAGAGAAAAACAAAATATAATTTTCTCAAAAGAAGCCAAAGGCCTCTTTTATTACAAAATTCTAATAAGAGAATATTTTCTTAACATGACTATAATATATTCTACATCAGTGGCCAATACCCTTTGTCATGGTGAAATTCTAGAGGCATTCTTACTGCAATTAAGAGGAAAAGAAGGATGTTTTCTATAACATCACTGAACATAATTCTGGGAATTATGAAGGGAATAAAATATGGAACAAACTGCAAAAATGGAGAATGTGGACAGGATAAAACAAAAATATTTGGCTCAGTGAATCAAGTGTTGAATTCCTCTCTAAAATTAATTAAAAAAAATTTTTTTTTAAAGAGAGAGATGGGGGTGAGGAGGAGGGTGTCATCTGGCTGGCTCTGGAGTTGTCATCACTCCAACAGTCATATCCCAGGCTGACTTCCCAGGAAACAACTTTGGCATATCCAAGGGCTGGCCCAAGCCAGACTGACTCCCTTCTAAAGCAGACATCGGGATCTGTAGAACTGTCCCATGGCGGAGTCTGATACATCGTGAAAAGGATAAAAGATTCACTGTGTATGCTCAGCGAATGAAGGTTTTGTTTTTTCTCTTTTAGGGTGAAATAGTTAAGAAGTATACTCAGTTCAATCCTAAAACCTATGAAGAGAGGATTAATTTAATCTTACAGATGTGTGTAGAAGCTGCAGCAGAAGCTGTAAAACTTAACTGCAGAATTTTGGGCGTAGGTAAGATTGTGGATTATGTGTCCGAAATGTTCATTTTGATGTACAAACTTACTGAAGTCCTGCTGCATGACCGAACAGCAAGTGCCTGTCTCCAGACGGCTCCCCCCCGGTCTGTGGCCACCAGCCAGCGTAATGGGAAAAGCATTGTTAGTGCTGTATATCTGGGAACTAGATATTTAGCTCAGGACTGTTTGTCATTTCTTTGCAATCCTTGGTAATGTTTGTCTTAGGATATGTTGGGTGAATTAATTTGTGTGTTAAGCCCTGGAAGTCGGCACACTTTTCTAAGATTGCTAATTAGTTATTTTGCCTGTTTGTGTTTGTGGTGGAGCTCAGGTATTTCCACAGGTGGCCGCGTAAATCCTCGGGAAGGAGTTGTGCTGCATTCAACCAAACTGATCCAAGAATGGAACTCTGTGGACCTCAGGACTCCCCTGTCTGATACTTTGCATCTCCCCGTGTGGGTAGACAATGATGGCAACTGTGCCGCCATGGCAGAAAGGAAATTTGGCCAAGGAAAGGGCCTGGAAAACTTTGTGACATTTATTACAGGCACAGGTAAGAGTAGGGGACGGTTGCTTCAGGAGCTGGAGTGTGTGCTGGGCACACCTTTAACTCTTGGGCAGTTTGCAACTTGCTATAGCCTGCTTGAGTAGGGCCTGAAAGTGAGCCACACGGGAGAGCTGAGGGTCTGCTCAGGTCATTACTGAGCATGTGTGTGGCCTTCTAAAATCTCAGGAGCTTGTCAGAGCTATTCAAACCCCTTACTCCCCAAAGCTTCTCATTCCCCAGCTTTTCCTCCTAGTGTGTTTGGTTAGTATATTGTTTGACCCGTTTCCCAGTTCCCTGAGCAGCAAAGACCTAGTATATTTTGCCTTTAAATGCCCCTTGCACAGCCCGCTGGGCCCTGGGAGAGTTTTGAGGTACTAGGTGAGGTAAAGGCAAGCCCTTTGAGCTGGTCAGAACAAACCACCACAATTCTATAAAAATAACGTTTGTTCAGCTCCCTCCAGTACTGCCATCTGTACTGGGAACGTGGGCTGCTATTCAGGGCCACTGCCAATTTGTGGGTGTGTGTGTCAGGGGGGAGGGAGGGGTGGTGGAGGCTGAGGGATTAATGGGACCAGGAAATGCCAGGAAGCTCTTACTAATATTCAGATAAAGCATTCCCCTGGTTGTTGCAAACTTTTCTTTAGTTTCCAGAGTTCCAAAAACGTTGCCAGTTTAGTCATTGCGTTAGTGGAGGGATGCACTTTGGAGTTGCCTACTCTGCCACTTTTGCTGAGTCCCAGTGTGTTTTTTAAATGAGAAGCCTCAGTATTACATGGTCTAGCCAGCATTTGGTCCTAGATATGCTCAACTTCAACACTGTGTGCTCTTAAACTTACCTTTTACTGCCTCCCCGTTAAGCTGTTACACTTCTTCTCTTTGTCTTGAACACAGTTTCACAAGTCTGGCTATCATTTCCTAGCACAGAGCAGTTAATAAGCTGCAAATGAGAGGGGTGGGAGTTGAAGAATAGGTGCCACCAGAAGTAATAGATGGCGGGAAAACTAAAACGCAGAGCCTGTAAGGCAGAATGGCTTTACTCCTCAGTAACTCCTAAACTCCATAACAAGAGTCATGGATAGTCATACTTCCTGAATCAAAATATTTTAGATACGGTATTAAGAAGAGGCAAAATCATATTCATATGTTTAAGAAAGCAGGAGTTACTCCATACCTTAGAAAGATTGTCCCCAAAGTAGGGTCTGAGACTAGGATTTAGGCGTGGGTTTTATTTTGGCCGTGATCCTTAGAAGCAGGAGTGAGGGAGTGGGAAGGGAGTACGAGGAGCGTCATTAGAGGAGACATGTCAAAGTTGTCTTGAGGGCAGTGGGGGCTGAAATCTACTGGAACCTCCCCGAAAGCCTGCAGAATACCGCCTAGAATTGTCCACTTGGATCTGCTGGCTCCTGTCTTGCCTTGGTTGAGGGTTGCCTGTGGGCACTATGCCTACGTGGTTCATTGAGCTCTTCAGTGTTGGAGAAGCCTTGGGGAGAACAGTGGACAGTGTGTACTTGAAGTGGTCTGTCATCACAAGAGGCTGAGCTTGCACAGAAATGTCCACTACAGCTATGGTTGAAATCATGGTGTGTCAAGTAGATGCAACACAGGGTATCAGAGGATCTGCTAAAATTACTCCAAATAAAGTTTTGGTACTTAGTAAGTTTCAGCTCCTAGAAAAGTAGGCACTGTATAGAACCTCACATTCCAAAGCTTTCCTTAACAGATGAGGCATTGCCGCATCAGTATTCTGTCTCAAATGAAGAGCCACCTCATCGATTGCTGTCTCTCTATAGGAATTGGCGGAGGAATCATCCATCAGCATGAACTGATCCATGGAAGTTCCTTCTGTGCTGCAGAACTTGGCCACCTGGTTGTGTCTCTAGATGGGCCTGACTGTTCCTGTGGAAGCCATGGGTGCATTGAAGCTTATGCCTCTGGAATGGCCTTACAGAAGGAAGCAAAAAAGCTACATGATGGTTGGTTTCTTTCTTCTGAGGGATTAAAAATGGTAGAAAAACGCTTCAGAGTAGGCATTCCACAGAGGCTGAACACTGACAGCAGAGCTCTTACCGTTTTCCCTTCCTAGAAGACAAGTGGAGCTCTCTCACACTGAAGCTCCACAGCCTCCTTAGTCCTGACCCATGTCAATACTCTCCTTCTGCGGGGTGGAGGTGGACAGGGTCCTGAGCTCCAGGGGAGTGGGGAAGATGTCTTTCATTAATGTGTGTGTGTGTGTGTGTGTGTGTGTGTGTGTGTGTGTGTGTGTGTGCGCGCGTGCGCACGCGCGTTTTCATTGATTTCAGAGAGGGAGAGGGAGAGGGAGAAATAGAAACATCAGTGATGAGAGAGAATCATTGATTGGCTGCCTCCTGCATACCCCCTACTGGGGATTGAGTCCATAACAGTGGCATGTTCCCTTGATCAGAATCGAACCTGGGACTCTTCAGTCCTCAGGCCAATGCTCTACCCACTGAGCCAAACCAGCTAGGGATATCTTTCATTTTTGTTTTCTCAGCCCCTAGCACAGGGGTTAATACATATCAATACACATTTTAATGAAGAATTAAGTGGAGGAACATATTTTAGTTCTTGAATTATAAAAGGTCTATTTGAACTAATACTGTTTCTGGCTGTTATTAAAAGAAAATGGTTTCCATTCTAATGCAAGAGGGATTTAATATAGTATCTCAGGTGCAGAGAGAATGATGGCCAAGAAATATAGATGCATATATAAAGACACCAGTGTTCCCTCCCACTTTCTCCGTACAGTGAAGGGAGTGTTAGGTACTGTCCTGAGAGGTCGAGAATTGGAGGGTAAAAAGCACTCGGAGGCAAGTTTGAATGGGCACGGGAACATTTCCAAGCTTGGAAAACTGGTGTTGGTGCATAAAGGCAGAGTATCATGTATTGTAGTAAGAGGTAAGCCAGAACTAGCAGCTAATGGAGAAGCCACTGAAAAATTTTAGGGAAAGATACAGTCAGATCTGAATTTTAGATTCTTCACTGAGTTGTAAATTTTTGTTTCCTGGAGGAAATGGTCGTTGAATAGAGGATAGCTTTAAATGGGGCAGTTCTATAGAGTGACTTCAGTTTTCTGGTTGGACAAGCTGTGGTCGTGGATATAAGACAAGGAACAGGTTTTGAAGGAAGGCAATGGTTGGGTACAGGTGGGACATCCATATGCAGGTGGAAATGCATAGGAGGCAGCAGCTACAGGGGCCTGATGCTCAAGAGAGAGGACTAGACTAGAGGTAGGGATCAGCATGGAGGTGATAGTTAAACCTCTGAAAGGGAACTGAATGATGCAAGAGTCAAGAATGGAATCCTGCTAAACAGCATTGCGAATAGGAGGAAACCCAGGAATGGGTCAAGTCATAAAGCCAAAAGGGAGTGTTTCAGGGAGGTAGTCTGTAGTGTCAAATGCTGCTCATGAGTCAGAGGAAATCAGAAACGTTCTTTGGTTTTGGTCATGAGGACATCGCTTGAAGCCCTGAGATATTTTTTTCAACCTTGTTTTTATCACCCTGACAGGGAACCTGCTTAGATGTTTTTCCTAATCACCTCACCCCATGACACTGTAAAACCACAGATATATTTTTTGTTTATGTACTCTCTGTTTAAAAAGATTCTTTGCGCCCAAGAATCAATTTCTGCCCCCTCTTCCCCCAGGGGCAAATGCCTGTCTTGAAGTTCAGTCAGATAGTGGAGGCAGAAGCCTAACTGCACCGAGGAAGAGGGAGGAAGTGGGATCTGTTAGCACGAGACAGGGAATGGACGCAGCAGTTGGGAGTGCAGGGGAGAAAGGGTGGTCCCTACAGGACGGCCCTGGAAGACGGGGGGAGAGATGAGTGCAGAGCCGGGCGGAGGACCCGAAGAGAGGGAACGAAGGAATGAAGGTGTGCATGTACTGCCTGCTTGTAGTTGGGGGCTGAAAAGTAAAGGAATTCCTGCCCGTCCTTTATTTATCCAAGAGGTCAGAAGTATGGGAATGTCTTGGTGAGAGTAAGGGGTGAGCCGGGAAAGGCCTGAGGAGGTGAAGCCTTCGAAGAGGCAGCTGTGAGCCCCCAGGTGATCTTTAGTAAGCCTTCAGCAGGTGATCTTTAGTAAGCCTTCAGCGTGGTTTAGCTCTTCTCTCATCAGAGCCCGAGGATAATAGAGAAGGAGGCAGGGTGATCTGAGTTGGTGACTGGTAGAGTGAGGAGCAGAAAAACAACTATAGATAACAGAAACATCTACTGTTGATTTAGCTTTTAGTCTGGCCCCCATTTAACTAAAACTACTTTATGGTCCATTATGTCATTTAATCCCTACCATAATCCTGCTAGGATAGGTATTATTATATTACCCGGTCTCACAGAGAAGAGAAACATAAGGAGGTAACATGAAGTGGACAGGGTTGTGCAGCTCGTAATGACAGAGCTGGCAGCTGAAGCAGGTGTGTGCTATTTCTCAGGTGCTGCGCCTTCCCACCTTGGAAAGCAGGCACTGGCCCGTTATGCCACATTGCATCTGGGCTGCATAAGAAGGGAGAGGAGTGCAGGGAGTCTGATGAATCTGCTTCATATGGAAGTGAGAAGTGGGAATGCTAGAGCAGGGGTGGAGGGTGGGGGGTGTTCTGGTCAGAACTGAGGGTTTTACAGTGAGGGACATTTCAGGCAGTGTATAAGCGGGCCATGAGAGGGCAGCAGAGGCCTCTGGGGAGTGCATATGGATGTTTATGAATGATGAGCTCTGCAAATGTGAAAACATTGTCTTCTCACTTGGGGGCTCGCTGCCCACTGGAACCAATGTAATCTTGGCCTCCCACTGGGCTGCCACAGCTCATTATTGACTGTCTGTCCTCCTCACCTCTGCCCAAACAGAAGACCTGCTCTTGGTAGAAGGGATGTCAGTGCCAAAAGACGAAGCTGTGGGTGCACTTCATCTTATCCAAGCTGCGAAACTTGGCAACGTGAAAGCCCAGAGCATCTTGAGAACAGGTGAGTGTCAGCTCCTGGCAGCTCTGCCAAAGGGGACGCCCCTGAAACCACCCAGAGGCTCAACTTCCCTCAGGCCTGGGCTCGGAGTGTTCATTCAGAGGTGTTTTTCCTGTTTACTGAGAGAGGAAGGGACTTGCTTCAAGATATTTGGCAGCATTGTCTTTTTAAGTGGGTTTTTTTGTTTCTTAGTTTAGTTTTACAACTATGAAGAAACAACTTGTTCATGTTATAGGAAATTTAGAGAAATAAGAGTAAGGAAAAGTGTCACTTTCAGTTTCACTGTTTCAGAGATATCAACTATTAACATTTCCTACCAGTATTTCTATTTTATTTTTAATAGTTGAGACTATAAAGTGCAGTACGTATACCATTTTATACCCAGCTTTTTTCCAAAGTATCCCATGATTATTTTCTCATAATTAGAATAAATCATGAGCTTGGCCAGTATGGCTCAGTGGTTGAGCATCAACCCATGAACCAGGAAGTCTCAGTTCAACTCCTGTTCAGGGCATGTGCCTGGGGTATGTATGGGGGCATGGGGGGAAGTGGGGGTGCGGGGCTGCAGGAGGCAGCTGACCAATGAATCTCTTTCATCATTGATGTTTCTATCCCTCTACCTCTCCCTTCCTCTCCCTGAAATTAAAAAAAAAAAAAAAAGAGAAGAAGAAGAAATAGTAGTCATGAATACCTTTATAAAAGTACGGCTTCAGCCCCAGCTGGCTTGGCTCAGTGGTTAGAGCATCAGTCTGCGGACTGAAGAGTCCCAGGTTCGATTCTGGCCAAGGGAACATGCCTGGGTTGCAGGCTCGATCCCCAGTGGGGGGCATGCAGGAGGCAGCCAATCAACGATTCTCTCTCATCATGGATGTTTCTCTCTCCTTCTTCCTTCCTCTCTGAAATCAATAAATAAATATATAAAGAAAAGATTGTACTTTTCTGTAAAAATAAAAAACAAAAAACTACAGCTTCAGGTACTTATTACATAGTGTGGATGTTCTTGGCTGCTGGCTCTTTTCCATCTTCCTCTGGGGCATTTTTAACTTTGTTCTCTTCCTGAAACTTATTTTTTATTTTTCTGTAGCTGGAAAGGCTTTGGGCCTTGGGGTTGTGAACATCCTCCACACTGTGAACCCTTCCCTTGTGATCCTCTCTGGAGTCCTAGCCAGCCACTATATCCACACCGTCAAGGACGTCATCCGCCAGCAAGCCTTGTCCTCGGTTCAGAATGTGGACGTGGTGGTCTCAGATTTGGTGGACCCTGCCCTGCTTGGTGCCGCCAGCATGGTTCTGGACTACACAACGCGCAGGATCTACTAGGCTTCCAGGAGTGCTCCCGACAGACGCTCAGGTTGTCTTTTAGACGTGCATTTCTTAAAAAGCAAATCTGAGGTTTAAATTTGGTAGTTGACAGGCGACTTTGCAGAGAAGTTTGTGCTTTTAGTCTCCTCTTCCAAAGTCACCTTTCCAACCTCCATTTTTGTAGATGCTGCTCTTCCCGGGGTCATTTCAGCTCACACCCTACAAATATCACTCAGTTTTCTGTGTCACAAGGAGCTGCAATAGCCTTAGACCTTTGCTTTCTAGATGTGCCGCTCAGACCGACAGGTGTTGCTTGGGAATGTGACTTTGATGCTAGAGTTTGGATGATTAATCCTTCCTCCCTAAATTTAATGATTGAAAGGGATCTAGTCAGCACAGAAAAAAATCTTACTGTGAATGGTTTAAGTGAACTTTTTAAGTTTTCTTGAGGTGTTTTTAAGTGCCCAGTTTGATAAGCTTCAGTATATGTATGCACCTGTGAAACCATTACCACCATCATGACACTGGACATACTTGTCACCCCCCAAAATTATTTGTTACTACTCACAGGACCTTGAGCAGCTCAGACCAGGGATCTAAACTACAGTGGCCTTCGTGACCTTGTCTTCTTAAGGACAGCTGAGAAACCGCTAGGATTTAGTCTCTGAGGGAGATTAACCATCTCTAAAGGATTGTTGCTACTGACGAGCAGACACCTCTCCCTTCAGTAGCCTTTCATACTACATTGAATATGACCCTGGAGTGTCTTATCATGGCAGGGTTTGCATCAGACCTAGAGCTGACGCCTGTGAATCTGGATTCTAGCTAAATAAGATTCTGTGCTTTCAAAATACACAGGCCACAGTTCTTGCTGTCAATTACATCCTGGAAGAAAAACTAATAGCCACCACTTATTAAGTGCCTACTGTATGCCAGGCTCTGAACTAGGTGTGCCTCAAATACATTATTCTAAATTCTTGCAGCCTGTAACATAGGTGTTTTAATTCCCATTTTAATAGAACTTCAAATTGTCTTAATGTTTAAACATACCTAAAACCATGTGGCTAGTGAGTCTGAAGAGACAGGGTTTGATCTCAGATCCCCTGTGCTTTTTCTGCGAAACTATATAACCTCTCATATAAAAAAGCTTTCAAAATGAATATATTCTAATTTACTGCAGGCTATCAAAAGTTTTATTTAATAAGAATATTAAATGTGGGTACTTTTAGATGAGCTAGAAAAGCATATAAATGTGTTTTTCAGATTGTTGAAACATTCCCAATGATTCCTGGGAGGGAAGTAGTCTTCTCAGCCATCAGTGTCTGAATCTAAAACCAAATCTTAGTTTTTAATAAATTTATTAAAATTTATTAAATTCAATATAAATATATTCCAGCATAATTATTACATATGGTTAATAATCATATCTTAATTTATTTTAATGTAAATATTTGCTACTGAGCCAAATTCTAAAGAAAAAATAAATACACGTCATTGTGAAAATCCTAGCACTTTTATTGTTTTGTTCTTAAATTAGCTCACTACCTAAAAGCACTTCCCTTCCCAGAAGAGATTTACATATTTGTATCGCTTACTTTCTGAAGGTCATGTAACTTCTTTCAGTCATCTAATATGGATTTCCTAACCAAAAGAAAAATAACTTTGATAATAGAAAGCATTATTAGGTAACATTTTAAAAATATATTGTGAAATGATCACAGTCTGTCTCCATATATAGTTATAGCATTTTTCTCCCCTTGGGAAGGACTTTTAAGATCTACTCAGAAACTTTCAAATATCTGATACAGTAATTACAGTTGCCATATTGAATATTACATCCCCAACGAATTATTTATTTTGTAACTGGAAACTTGTAACTTTTGACTCTCTTCACCTATTTCACCCACCATCAATCTACCCCCACCCCTGGCAACCACCAATCTGTTCTCTAAACTTATGAGGTTGGTTTGTTATTTTTTAGATTCCACATGTGAGATCAGATAGTATTTTTCTTCTCAGTCTGATTTATTTCACTTAGCATAATACCTTTAAGGTTCATTCATGTTGTTGCAAATGGCAAGATTTAATTTTTTATGGCCTAATAGGAATCCTATATAATAAAAGCCTAATATGCAAATTGTCCTCTTGGGCGGTCATTTGACCTGACGAGAATGGGACTGCGATGGGATGGTGGAGGTGAGCGGGCAGCACCAGGCCAACACAGGTGCGAGCAGGGGCTGATAACTCTGCTGATCACTCCACAGATGGTGACCAGTGGCAGTGGTGGGGGTTGTGGGCCAGCTCCCCGGTGCTGAGGGAGCTGGGCTGGGGGCCCGGCCCTGAGGAATTGCACTGCAGGCAGGATGGTGAAGCAGGTGATGGGCAACACCAGGCCAAGGCAGAGTGCCAGGCGGGGCTACAAGGTTGGGGGCACAAGCTGGGGCCTGATCTTTACAGGCTAGTCCAAGGGACCCCACCCGTGCACAAATTTGTACACTGGGCCTCTAGTATGTATTTATGTGTGTGTATACTGAGTGGCCAGATTATGCGTTCAGAGATCATAAAAATCTGGCCACTCAGTGTGTGTGTGTGTGTGTGTGTGTGTGTGTGTGTGTGTATTAGGCCTGGTGTATGGATTTGTGCATGGGTGGGGTCCAGCTAGCCTGACCAGGGAGAGGGGACATGGGTGGTTGGCTGGCCTGCCTGCTGGTTGAACTCCTGGTTAAGGAGACAATTTGCATATTAGTCTTTATTATGTAGGATATACACTGAGTGGCCAGATTATTACCAGTTCAGAGATCATCATAATCTGGCCACTCAGTGTATATTCAGCACAATTTCTTTATCCATTCATCTGTCAATGCACACTTGGGTTATTTCCATACTTTGGCTATCTATAATAATAAAAGGGTAATGTGCTAATTAGACTGACCATCCTTCTGTATGTCCTTCCTGACGAAGCCAGGGTGGGAGGGAAGCCAGCCCTGGTCCCGGTTGCCCACAGGCAGCCTGAGGAAGGAAGCTGGGTGCCGGTAGCCGGGGGAAGGAAGGCCTACTCTTGCATGAATTTTTGTGCATCTGGGCTCTAGTAAATGATGATGCAATGGACACAGGCCGCCTGTATCTTTTTGAGTTAGTTTTCTTTGGACACTCAAAAGTGGAATTGCTGTTTTATGATTGTTCTATTTTTAATGTTTTGAGGAATCTCTTACTGTTTTCCAAGTGGCTGCACCAACAGTGCACAAGGGTTCTTTGCTTTATATCCTCTCCAACACTCAGTATTTCTCTTTTTGATAATTGCCATTCTAATAGGTAGGTAGAAGGTGGTATCTCATTATGGGTTTAATTTGTATTTCTCATCTTTTCATGTACCTGTCGGCTATCTGTATGTTTTCTTTGGAAAAATATTTATTCAGATCCTCTTCCCGTTTTTTTAATCAGATTGGCATTGTTTGTTTTTTTGCTATGGTATTCTATGAGTTTTTTAAACTCAGTTTTGGATATTAACACTATCTTATGTGATTGGTAAATATTTTCTACCGCTCAGTAGGATGCCTTTTTATTTTGTTGGTGGTTTCCTTTGTTGTGTGGAAGCTTTTCAATTTGATGTAGTCCCACATGTTTAGTTTTGCTTTCGTGACCTCTGATTTTGGTGTCAAATCCAAAAAAAAATCATCACTCACTAAAACAGATGTCAAGGAACTTAACTGCATATGCTTCCTAGGAGTTCTGTGGTTTCAGGTCTTACATTCAAGTCAATCCATTTTGAGTTAATTATTGTGGTGTATGGTTTAAGATAGTGGTCTAGTTTGTGAAAACAATTTATGAGAGACTGTCCTTTATTGAATATTGTTGGCTCCTTTGATGTAGGTTAATTGACCATACATGTGTAGGTTTATTTCTGGGCTTTCTATTCTGTTCCATTGATGTGTCTGGGTTTTTTTTGCTAGTACCATACTGTTTTGATTATATTTAATAGCTTTGTAATATAGTTTGAAATCAGGGAGCTTGATGTCTCCAGCTTTGTTCTTTGAATTCAAGCTCCCTGACTTCAAACTATAGTACAAAGCTATTATGAACAAAACAGTATGTTCAGGATCTTTTGTAGCTCCATGTAAATGTTAGGGTTGTCTTATTTCTGTAAAAAATGCCAGAGTAATTTTGATAGGGATTGCACTGAATCTGTAGAATGCATTGGGTTAATGTTATTATCTTTCCTCCCTAGCTGGTTTGCTCAGTGGTTAGGTTAGCCCACAGACTGAAGGGTCTCTGGTTTGATTCCTGGCACCAGTTGGGGCGCGTGTGGTAGATAATCAACCGAAGAGTCTCTATCCCATTAATGTTTCTCTCTCTCTTCCTTTCCACTCTCTCTTAAAATCATTGGGAAAACTAACTTCTGGTGAGGATTAACAAAAAGAGTTCTTTCCATTTATTTGTGTCTTCAATTTCTTTCACCAGTGTCTGATAATTTTCAACGTACAGGTCTTTTACTTCCTTGATTAAATGCTTAGGTATTTTATTATTTTTAATATTGTAAATGGGATTGTTTTCTTCTCTGGTAATTTATTAGTATATAGAAACAAATTTCTGTATATTGATTTTGTATCCTACAATTTTACTGAACTCATTTATTGTAACAGTTTTTTGGTGGACTCTTTAGGGTTTTCTATATATATATCATTTACAAATAGTGAGTTTTAGTTTTTCCTTTCCAATTTGGATGATGCCTTTTCATTTTCTTGCCTAATCGTTCTAGCTATGACTTTCAGTACTATGTTGAATAACATTTAAAATTTGACATAAAAAGCAAAGTGGCCCCAAGAAAGTGGTTTGAAACTAAATGCTGAGCACTTGATGAGACCATGGGAACTTCTTCCTTTTTATGTAGCCCAATGAGGGTAATATAGGCTTTAGAAGCAATCTCAAATTACTATTGATTGCTGTGTCAACTTAAAGAGGCTTAAACAATAATCACTCTGCCATGGTTTCTAAGGGTCAGGAATTTGGGAAAGGCTCTACTTGGCAATTTTAATGTAGGGTATCTGGTGCACTTAGTACCTGGAGCTGGAATAGCAGGATGCTGGAATACTAGCCACTGGCCAGGCACCTCTCTCTGCTTGTAGTTTAAGGGCTGCTCCATGTAGGTTGATTTGGGCTTCCTCACAGCATGGCAGCCTCGGGATGCTCAAGGACTACCAGAGCTTGTGTGTTCCAACAAAGCAGCTAGCTGGCAAGCTGCATGCCTATTATGACCTAGCCTTGGAAGTCACATGCCATTACTTTTGTCATATTATCCAGTCACCTCTTGATCTGAAGAATGTTAGAGACTTTACTGACATTTTACAATTGTCACATCCACCTTAAGAAGCTCATTTGGTATGGAAGGCAAGACCAGTCTAGAATGCACCACCAGAATAACACCAAAGGTAAGCTGTGGGCATAGAGGGCCATGGGAGCTCAGGGGAAGGAGAAAGGGAAGGCACTGTAGAGGTGTCCTTTTACTAATTCTTAACCTGGATTATTACCTGTTGGATGGCATTAACAAGGCCCGGAAATAACTAATGGTTGGTGGACAACAGTGAGTGCTCGATTGCAATCCAGGGTGGCTAATGGGAAGAAATGAGTCAAGAGGCCAGGTGGGCAAGATCAAGAATGCCCAACTAAGAAGCTTGGGAAGGGAGAGGTAAGCAGAAAAGTAATGATGGTTCCTCTCCCCTTCAGACATAATTACAATAGGAGTGATGGTGGACTTTCCTTCTTGGCAATGGCAAGACTGAGTGTGGTAGTAACAGGAGTTCATGTCAATCTCCAACTTGGAAATAATTTCAGGTAAATAAGCAGATTTCTGTCATATGGCTTTGTTATTTGAATCACCACCTAAAACAGGGGTGGGGAACCTTTTTTCTGCCAAGGGTCATTGAGATATTTACAACATCATCCACAGGCCATGCAGAATTATTGGCTGCTGTGGCTCAGTTGGTTGAGCATCGCCCCATGCAGGGCACATGCCCAGATTGCAAGCCTGATTCCCAGTGTGGGGATCTTCCCTCGCCCTTCCTCTCGCTCTAAAATAAAAAATATATACATTTAAAAAATTAGCTTGTTATATTTGATCAAACATTTAATTAACTCACCCCTAACTAATGCCTTGGCAGGGCCAGACCAAATGACTTCTCGGGCCAGCCTGCAGGCTGGACATTCTCCCACCCCTGACCTAAAATGTGACAGATTCTGAGGGCACATAACAAATGTGTTGATGCCTGAATAGAACATAGTCTCCTAGAGGCACCTGTTGTGTTGATCAGTATGGTCTAGAACTTTCTGTGCTGGAAATATTCTATAATCTGTGCTGTGCCATACAGATAATACCTAAGCACTTGTGCCCCTGAGCAAAGAAATATACTAGGACTAGAATGTGTTTTTAATTGACTCTAGTCACATTATCTACTGTATTAGCCAGCAATTAGGTAAATATTTGACACTAGGGATATGAGCAAAGTGTTAGGGGGATCCAGAGTAATGGGGCTAGTCACACACTAACACCATCCTGACTCGGGTTTACTGGCTGGATCCAGAGGAGTAAAAGGTCTCACTGTAGTCTGTGTACCCCCAGAGACATCGCCACTGACATAGCCATCTGGGAGAATATGTATAGATTGGGGAGGGGTTAACTTTTAGCCCTGGAACTCCCTTTCCAAGTGGAAACTTCCAAAGACAATGGAAAGTTGGAGCTATGTTAGTTGAAAGCAGGGCTGAAGGCCAATGACTGTGCTGCCTCAGCCCTAGAAGTGACTAAAGTAAATTCCTCATTCCTTTGAACTTCACTCCAAACTGCAGCCACCTTGCGATCAATAATGAGGCTCCACGTTTATTGTTTGAAACAGAAATTTATTCCCAGAATAATGCACAAAAAGCACAGGCCGAGGCTCCCGTGGGAGGCTTCCCTCTCCTGCTCTCTGCCCGGGAGAACACCGGCGAAGGAAGAAACATGCAATCACAAACAATGAGTAACCCTAAAGACAGAAGGTTTGGTCCAAAAGAACTCAACATGATTAATCCAATTAGGTGAAGAGCTTCACTGAGAGGATTAAGATATTGCAGGTGTAGTGTTCCACAGCGTGGCTCTTCAGTGCACCAGGGGGGCCTGCTTGAGGGAGATGAGGACAGAGCGCATGCGGGAGACGTCCTTGGCCTGCTTGCTGGACTTAGGGTTAAAGTCACACAGCCGGGCCACCCGCTCCCACTCAGTGCCTGGGGAGGACTCGTCAATGTCATTTACAAAGGCTTCTTCTGCTGCCCTGGAAGCAACAACAAAATATGTTGGTTTAATGCAGAACCCCCTGTGAGCTACCTGGTGGCTGCCTTGTTCTAGAAGCGTCTGCATCTTCATGCCTGACTTAACAGCATTCTTGTTTTCTAAAGAATCACAGCCTTTGGCCCCGGTCAGAGTCAAGAGCAGACATGTGGCCAGCTCTCCTAGGCACAGGGTGCCTGGACTCTGTGTAAAATGTTGGAATACAGGTGTTTGGTTTCAGGGCGCGCGCGCGCGCTCTCTCTCTCTCTGCTGATGCAGAGCATTAAAAAAGCAAGTCCTGAGCCAGCTACACAATGCCTTCTTTAACAAAAGCAAAGCAGCAGGCTTGTCAAGAACTTGAACAGTAGTTTATGTTGGGCTGTGCTAAGTTTCAAGTAAATTTAGACTTCTAAAAAGCCCACAACTGATTTGTGCTACAGCTTCTGGATTTATTCCTAAGGCTGGAGAGAAACAGGGTAGATCAGAGGGAATTCAAAACAAGCTCCCATGCTAGCAGGCATTAGAGACTAGAGCTGTTCTGGAAGGGGTTTAGTTAGGACATTCTCCAGTTCAGCCATTTCCCCTCCAGCCAGCTACCTGGGGCCACACCTCGGGCACACGTGGCAGGGGTGGGCACCCAGGGGCTGGAAAGCCAATCAATGTTAGGTGCTTTTTGGTAGGATGCTGCTCCAACACTCTTTCAGTCGAGGTCAGCCCACCCCACTGGGGAGCCTGCTGGTGGGAGCTGTCGCCCAAAAGGACAGTGGTTAAGAAGAAGGAAGACACACTATATCCATCTACTTCAACAAGCATCACGGGCAAAGCAAAAGCAATGGAGATGACTGGTCTGTGGCGACAAAGGGTTGCACTCACAGGGATGGCCGTGGCACACACTGCTGAAGCCAGAGCCACTACAAGACTGCGACTGCAGAGCACACACAGTTAGGGGCAGTGAGAAAGGTTTACTTAACTGTTCTAGGCTGTAGCAAGGATGGCTTATGTTTGTGCTTAAAAGTGAAGAGAAGAAAAGAAACAAGGAGAGAAACTTTAGGTCAGATATAGGAAATGAGAATGAGCTCAATGCAGATGGTCAGTAAGCTAGACATGCCCTTGCCACTATGATTGGGAACGTGCAGCTGGCTTTGCTGGGCCACCCTGCTGCCCAGCAAACCCAGATTCAACCTTTCTAGTCTCCATTTCTACTCCAGAGAGAATGTGCAAAAACCAAATCCAACACCACCTGTAAGTCCAGCATTTCACACGTCTCAGTGCAGATACATCTGGGCCGGGAAACCCAGTTCTGTTTTCTACCAGGATGGACATCTCAAGGCTCTGGGCCTCTCCGCCTGCTGTCCACCCTTCCCACAGAGTTCTCTCCCTCCATTTCACTTCCACGTTTCTTCACTCAAAATACAGTCCCAATATTTAAGGAGGAAACAGCAAGAACAGTTTTCAAGTCTTCAGCAACACTGCTTTGATAACATGAACCCCTAAAAAAAAAAACACTTCCAGAGAAGATGCAATTTTCTTTGGGGAGAAAAGCCAAAGTGGCTCTTATCAGACAGCTTTGGCTATCTTGATCTCAAAGCTGGGGCCTCTCTGTGCAAGGGTGAAGGAACAGGGCACTAAACAATTTGACATATGACCATAGAGAAACAATTACAGGCCCCCATCAGAGACAACCCCCTCTGCCCAAGGGAGAGGCAACCAACTCCACATTCTTCAAAGAAACCAAGTGTAGAAAAGCTGCCCCGACTGGTTCCTAACCAGGACATCCACCCCTCCTTCCCACAAAGGGTAGGGGCATAGTGGTGGCAGCAAGAGGTCAGAGCCCTCCAGTCCCAAAGCCTTCCCAGACAAGAACACAAATGACCCACATTTTGAAAGGGAGTCAGTTTCCTTTCGTCCAAAACCCCGGATATGAAAAATGGCAATCATAGTTGTAGGAAGTCATGATTCTGCAAGACAATCAATGGATCATACCCCCAGGTTATCACCTATTAGCCCCCAAAGTGCCAGTTTGAAGTAATTTAAAAAGCAAAGCAACTTGTGGCATAAAAGGTGCATTAACTCTAAATGAGAAGTAGAATCAAAAAAAGAAAAGGAATTAGTTTTGCAACATACACATAACCAATCACGTCAGCGAAGGGTTGTTTGTAGAAAGCTTCATCTGCCACCCTAGACAGCAAGAGATCCAAAAGGCAGGCAAGCAGGCAGGAAAAAAGAGAGAACGTTGAGAAGCAGAAACATCTCAAATCCACAATAGAGGCACAAGTTCTCTGGGAAAGCTGTTCCCAAGGCTCCATCCTAACCCAGCAAGGGCTCCAGCACTGGAGGTTCCAGCAGGCCCTGTTTTCTGCTGGCCTGCTCCACGGGGATTCTCCCCTGGCCTTACCTCAGCCACAGCGAGCGTTTCTTAATCTGCTTATGGGCTAAGCCCTTTTCCAGGCACTATGCTGGTTCAGTTCTCAACCCCAGCAACCTGAACAAGCTAGGTGTTCTCACCTCCCTTTACAGACGAGGTGACGGGAGCCTACAGATGAAGCGACTTATTCAGCAGTAAGAGGCAAGGGCAGAACCCCAACCAAAGCTGCCTGGCTCTTCACCCATATTAATACTTTCCAGCTGATGTGAGCCACGTCACCTCCTGCCAGCCTCAGTAACTCACTGGGTGTACTAGACAAGCTAGGCCAAAAGCCAGTTTTTTCTTGGATCATCCAATTACTGCTTCCCCACACTGGCTGGGTGGAATCAACTTCCAGTGTCCTAGGAACTCATATGGCCACTTCAAAATTCCCACCTTGAGAGAAAAAAGCAGCTGGAGGCAAGTGGCCTGGTGGAAAGAACTGCAGACTAGGGTTCTGGCTCTGGGTTACTGTGTCCCTGAACAGACTGCCTGCCTGTTCAGTCCATGCCAGACGTGACCACTTTAACAAGGTGAGGCCAGAAGCCAGCACTTCATTCTTGCTTAACTCTCACATCAGGAATGTATCAGAGCCGGCAGGGCTCCGGAACAAAAGGGAAAGGCAGGATGCTGAGTGGAGTGTACACCAGAGGACAGGCTGGCCTTCGATCCTGTTGTCCCAGGCTGCCCACTTCGTCCACTGAGGGTGGGCAGGGAACCTCTCCCTTGAGGAGCCTGACCCTGTCCTTTGCCTGGTCAGTTTGGGACACAGGAGTGGAAGGGAGTTTTTTGTTTTTTTTTAAAGGACAGCCATGCCTGGTTATTAACAAACTCTCGTATTTATTTGAAGGGAAATGCTAGTGATTTAATTTGTTTATTTTTAATCTCACACATACCCTTTCTCACCATTTTGGTTTATGCACAGGTAGTGTTCTGTGGAAATGTAAAGAAAGCAAAAATATCAACCTGATTGTCACTCCCAGTGAGTCAGTAGGAAAACAGCGTATTGTTTATGGGCAAAATGAGTGGGAGGGAAAGGAAAGGCAGACTAGCTTGTAAACCCATAATCCTTTTAGTTTACACAAGGACTAAACCTAATCAATTTCAACTTGTGTTCTGCTTATGCTGGAAGAAAAAGATTTAATGACTCCTGTCAAAGCATCACTAAGATAACAAAAGGCTGAAAGGCGCTCCTTTGCAGCTAGCCCCAAAGAGCTCGTCTGTGACAGCACTGCTCCATCATGATTACAGACCCAGGACAAAGGGAAAATCTCATACAGCAAACACAGCCGGCCCTCCACCCGTTTGTTCACCCCCCAGATGGAGGGGCCTGAGAGCGGCAATCCCCAGGCAGGAAGGGGCTCAGGGAGCCTGGGAGAGGGGAGGAGGGATTCTTTCAGGCACCTTATGAGGCGGATACACACCAGGGCATGGAAACAAAATGTTTGTAAGCCTTGAGGAAAATGAAAAGTCGTTACAAAGCTACCTGTAAAAGGGGAAATGTTTCTGTGATGGTTTAAGAAGGGACATGGTCTGGGGTGGTTCTATAGGAATCAACTCCTCTGACTGGCTCCTATGAAAAGAGAATTCTTTTCCATGTGTTGTCCCTTAATTCATGGCTCTTGTGCAGTGACATTCAGGCCCCAACTCAGGATCTCCCTTTGAGGGAGATACAGTCTGAGGACTGACAGACTAGAGATGCGGTGACAGGTCTGTTGACTGTTGTCTGCCCCAGCACAGTGCCTGGCACAGCTGTGCTCTGAAGGCATCTGGAAGCAGAAAGCCTGAGATACTCATTAAAATAGGCCCTTGCTGTCCCCAAGTCTCCTCTTTTAACCTTCCCTGCCTTATCTTTGTGGTCCCCCTTAAAACATCCAGTTGCTGCAAGAATCACCCAGTAAGAAGGACATTGCTTGAATTGAGCACCCTCATTTTCTTTCCTCAAAATATTCACTATTTATACAGACAATGAGAAATATAAGACATTTTAAATAGATAATTGGGACTCTAATGTTTAAGTCAAACTTAAACGGGAGAGGGAGAACTATCGTATAAGCAATGTTGAATCTCCAGGGGAGGGTGTAGGCCATTGGAAGAAGTCCTCAAAGTGGTTCTACAATGGCTTCCCCCTCAGCCACTGAAGAACTGGCATGAAGTTGGTGACAGTGGTGAGTGTGGCACTAGCTTTACACACTCAGTGGTCAGCCCTGTCTGTGCTGCAAGGTTTCTACAAGGCAAGTGATCTGCTTTCTAAACAGTTCTACATTTTCAGTGAGTGGTAAGTTTAACTCTCTTCTCCTCTCCAGTACTTGAGGTTCATCTCTGACTATCCAAACCAACATCCTCAAATTCTACATAAAGAAAAGTACACCAAGCCCTAACGAACTAAACCTGTAAGACTCAACTCCTAAAAACAGGGATTCAGTTTAGCAAAGCTGGCTTGAAAAAATTTCTGCAATGGGAAACCTATATCCCCAACATAATATTTTAAGTATGAGAACCTGAATGTCAACTTGCTTAAGCCTCAGGGACCACGGGTAAACAGCGTTTTATACAAAGCATCCACTCATCTTTCTTTAGAGCGTGACTCACAGCTGGGGAAACCATCTTAAATAAGCAAAAGATAAGCTCAGCAGAAGCCCCGGACCCGAGAGCAGCCCCACCATACTTATCCTAGAACTTTAAGTGGAACCAGTCAGCACAGAGAATGCGTCCACCACAGCAAACCGGCCAGAACAGGCTCAAACCTGGCATCTGAGGGGCAGCTGGCAGAACCAAGGATGGCCAACAGGAAGACTGCTGTATAAACAGTCCATCTCTTCTACCAGGGTTGCCCCACAATGGCACAGGCTGGCTGGCAAAGCCATCAGCTCCCTCTTTTCTGTCAAATTTCCATATAATAGAGCTGACAGAGAGAAGGGCACTTACACCCATTTCTGCCTCTGAGGACAGAAGCCTAAGGTTCTTCACCCTGAAAATTAAAACTATCCTCAAGAGCCCTAACTGGTTTGACTCAGTGGATAGAGCGTTGGCCTGTGGACTGAAGGGTCCCAGGTTCGATTCCGCTCAAGGGCATGTACCTTGGTTGCGGGCACATCAACAGTGGGAGGTGTGCAAGCAGCAGCTGATCGATGTTTCTCTCATTGATGTTTTTAACTCTCTATCCCTCTCTCGTCCACTCTGTAAAAAAATCAATAAAATTAAAAAGAAAGAAAGAAAACTATCCCCAAGACCTGTCTATAGTGAAGTGAGTAAAGTCAATCCAGCAGGGAAAGCAAGCCCACAGACACCGCGGCAAGCAGCGCTGCCTCTGCCTCTCAGAGCTAATTCCACATGGACGCCAGGCACGCAGCATAAGGAACACAGCTACTGACACAAGATGTTTCCTGTCACATCTCACCTTCAGAAAGTGAGTAAATTCTGAAAAGAGCATTTTTTTAAAATCAACCCAAGATCTTTTTAGACACAGATACATACCCAGAGAACCCTTAATTCTGGTGTCTGTGTTGGACGACTTCTTTGGCTACCTAATTGCAAATCGCATTTCCCTGCTAACGGACCCCTCTTGTGAAGCAGCTTTCAGAGGGCAGGGTTGTAGTTAGGGGATACAACATGACGAACTTTATAATCACTTCCAGTGGACTAAGATCCTGGTATTATAGTCATGAAACAGCCTTTCATGTCAGGGTTACATCTTATACATGGACTTGGTCCATGAAATAATTTTTCCTTTGCTGTATCATACTGTAATAGGTGGTACATATGAATCAAACTCTTGGTTAAAGACCTAAACTCACTCTAACTGGGAAAGCTAACAGGCTTTAAATTACGTTCACATGAACCAAGAGATTTGCAACCCTTGTTTCAAGCACATTTTCGAAAACCTGCAAACACATTTCACACTGAAGGAGTTAGCAGCTGAGAACCTATCCTGGCTGTTGGAAGTGGATGACTCAATCTTGGAATACAAGCTGTGCCAAGAAGCACCAGGGACTGACCTGTTGTTTGCTTTTGTTTTCTGTAGCTGCTCATCCTGCCTCGCATACCACTCTTCCAGCTCCTTTATTGCCTTTTCTTTCCACTCTGCTTCTTGCTTCCGAGAGTTGGCATCTGAAGAAAGGAAAAACTATACAAATGAAACAAAACCTGTGCAAATGAATATTGGGAGAATAGTCAGGAGGAAAGAAAAATTTGTTTTTCCTTGTTTGTACATCCAGCTCTTGACCTCAGCGATTCTATCCAAGGTGTTTCCCACATTTTATCCCAATCCACTGACACTTTTGTGATCGCTAGTTGGTAGTCTGTTTTTCTTTAGGAGGGCGGGCGTGCCAATACTGACTTTTAATAGAAACAAGCCTTTGGGGGCTCCAACTAGGGAAACAGCAATTACAAAAATTTTGTTGTTGTTGTTTATCCTCATGGAGGATTTTCCAGTGATTTTTGTGAGAGAGGGAGGGGGACTGAGAAAGAGAGAAACATTGCTGAGAGAAAGACACATCAGTTGGTTGCCTCCCACAGAAGCCCTAAAACTAGGATTGGGGATCGAAACCAGCGTATCCAACCCACGACCCTCTGGTGTGCAGACTGACACTGTAACCACTGGGGCAAACTGGCCAGGCTACAGATGATTCTTTAACAATGTTGCCAATATCAATTTAGGTTGGCTATTCATATTAGATAATCATTTTTTTTTTTTTTTTACAATATATTTTTTATTTCAGAGAAGGGGGGAGAGAAAGAGAAATCAATGAGAGAATCCTTGCTTGGTTGCCTCCTGCACGCCCCACACTGGGGAACGAGCCTGCAACCCAGCATGTGCCCTGACCAGGAATTGAGGCATGCCCTCCCAGTTCACAGGTTAACGCTCAATCACTGAGCCATGCCAGCTGGGCCATATTAGATAACCTTTTAACAAATCTCATATTTATAGTCTACACCTCAGGTTGACAATTAATGGTTCTGTAAAACATAAGATGACACTCTTTAGCTAAATATGGTAGAAGCACCTCTATGAAGCAAGATGCTATTGGGAAAATTACCAGAGGTAGGGAAGATTCAGGAACCAGGGAACAGAATATAGATGTTCGAGTTAGGAGGACTGCAAATATTTATCCCTGCTTAGACTGCACAGTGAGTTTGTGACAGAGCTAAAGAGACTCCAGTGGAGGAAACTGCAGGGCATTGGGGTCATTATTGGCAGTTATTCACAAAGGTTCCAGAAATTAGAGAAAATGCACATCCAGCAGGAAGATTTTCGGGTTTAAATATGGGTTTCCCTAAGATATTTAACTAAAATAGACACATGTCAGTAAATAGTGGGAGAAAAGGCAGCATGTCCCAGCCACTGCTGCAGTTGACACCTCAAGTTACCCTGACACTTTACTTGAAATATGCTCTTAAGGACATCCGTTCGGGTATTCTTTCTCACTTAATCTTTACAACAACCCCAAGAAGGTAAACTGTGGTCTCCTAGCAGTGAGAAAAACTACAGCTCAGGAAGTGAGACATCTTTATAAAGGTTACAGTGAGTGACAGAACAAGACTCAAGCCCAGGTCTGGCTGTAAACCTCACATATTCTTACTTTACTAGAGGTCTGGCACACGAAATTTGTGCATGGGGGTGTGTGTCCCTCAGCCCAGCCTGCACCCTTCCCAATCTGGGACCCTTCAACGGATGTCCGACTGCCTCTTTATTAAATGTCGGACATCCTTCTCACAATCCAGGATTGCTAACTGCTCACCTGCCTGCCTTCCCAGTTGCTCCTAACCACTTCTACCTACCAGCCTGATTGATGCCTAACTGTTCCCCTGCCAGACTGATTGCCCCTAACTGCCCTCCCCTGCAGGCCTGGTCCCCCCCTTCCAACTGCCCTTCCCTGCAGACCCGGTCGCCCCAACTGCCCTCCCTTGTAGGCCTGGACCCTCTCAACTGTCCTCCCCTTCTGGCCATCTTATGTGTGGAGTGATGGTCAATTTGCATATTACTTTTTGATTAGATAAGATTATGCTGCCTCCAAGGGCAGGGCAGAAAGGGAAGCAAGCCTACAATTAATCCTAAGATGTGACTGAAGGTGGTAGCCATTAGTCCAGACTAGAGTTTGGGCAGTGTAGAGCCAGAGCCCACCCTGTAATTAGTATCCTCAAGGGGGAGAGTATAAAGCAGTGGTGACGACAACCATTCAAAGGAAGAAATGAAGCATTTGAGGGACTTTGCAAAAAAAAAATTGTCTTGCAGAAAAAATCTGCAGAAAGCAGTGTGTAAGTGCTAGAAACAGACTTAAGAACATCTAAAAACTCCAACACATTATAAAAGAACTTTTACCCCGTTATCTAACTTATCAGAAGGTGACCTATTGCTCAGAGGATAATTATTTTACTCAGATTACCCACTGATGACTCAAGTACATAGAGTAAATTTCTGGTGCCTATCTGTGTTTGCGGAATGGAGGGTGTACGATGCAATGGGAGAGGCTGAGGGCTGCCAGTGCCATGTGGACAAGAAACTGGAAAATTATATTTTAAAAATGTAAGGTCCCCTGTTAAGATTGGTGAAATTACTTCAAAAAAATTACCCTTTGATTGAAGAGTATTTTCTTTCTGTGTAGCCTGATAATTTAAATGTTATCATATAGTAGGAACAAAATATCATGGAAATTTACTCAAATTTTTGTCTAAATAAAAATTGTTACCATCTGTACAAACTAGGTTCTGCATAAAACAGTCCGTTTAAATTGTCTTATTTTACAGATTTATGAAGTGACACTGGGAATACGAATTTAGAATTCTTAAACGTTTAACTTAACTATCCAAGCCATAATACAATCTCTTTGATTGGGGGGGGGGGGGGGGGAGAAAAGGGATAAAGAGTCCCCTTAGAAAGCAGGGCACACTGACAGCTGTCTCCTCTGGCCATCCACATTATTGTTCACAGAAAAGCAAATTATTTAAGAACAGCCAGTAGTTAAGCTGCAAATCACTGACTCCGGTTCTCTATTCTTAGCATTTTGTGCCTTCTCACAGTTCTTGCAAAGAAAAAAAGTGAAACTGAAGAAACACCTAGATCGGGACCAATTTAATTCCATTCTGTTAGAATGTAAGGTCAAATGTTTGACTTCCCTCAGGAAGATATCTTGAGTTAAGAGGCAATACTTCTTGGAATATTTCCCAAATGTGCAGTTTGATAAATGAAGAAGAAAATGCAATTTTCACAGATACTAAAGTGAACTCTCTCCATGAACAGGACAACTTTGCTAAACATTGGGAAAAGAGAAAGAGAAAGTTGCGTTCTGTAACATGAAAAATACCTAGTAGCAGCAATACCAGTTAAGTCCTGCCTCTAAGCCTCCTAAGAAGACATACACAAAGAATAAGCAAGGTCTGAGGCTGCTGGCACATGAAGACCTATTTTCATCTATCTAAAGCTATACTCTCCAGCAGAGTAGCTACTAGCCACATGTGGCTATGTAAATTTATTAAAATTAAATGAAATTTAAAATTCAGTTTTCCAGTCATACAAGCCACCTTTAGAGTGCTCTCTAGCCACATTGGACAGCACAGATACAGAATGTTTCCATCACCGCAGAAATAACTATGGATAGTTCTGAAAAGATTCAAACCCAAGTGTGCCCAGTATTTTGAAAGTCATAAATTGGGCTGGAGAGGCAACAGATTTTACATTAATTGGCTGTGTTATCAGGGTCATGTCCCTCCCTATTTCTAGGTGTCAGTCACCCTATCTGAAAAATGAGAGTCATATTTTTACTAGGTCAGTGTTATCTAAGAAGGAATAATGCTGACACTGTGGTTATAGAGAAGAATGTTATATTTCTATGTTTACAATAAAATATTTAGGCATGAAGTATATGATGTCTGTCTCTTAAAATGGACCAAAAAAGTATGTGATTGTATATTTACAACACATGTATCTTCTTTCAACTATGCTGTTTGAAATTTTAAAAGCCGAGAAAAAATAAATGCCCACACTCTGCCATACCTCTCTAACCCGCATACACAGATACCAAGTCTCTCCTGATCTTGCCCAACAGCTGACACTTATGTACACAGACAGCTCGTCACGTAAGGCCAGGCTGGCCGGCCCAAAGGAGTATACTAAATGCAATGTGGATGGAACGATGGGTATGGACTCTGGAGCAGGACCAACTTAAGCTGAAATTCGGACTCTACTTCTTAGCTGTGATTAGAAACCTTATTACTCTACCTATGCTTTTCACTTTCCTTACCCATAAAAGTGTGAAAACTTACCTTTCAAGGGTATCAGGGTAAGAAAAACAAATTGTATGTTTTCCAACAGCTCACATTTCCCTCTTAAGCACTACTTCAAGTTTACAAAGCTCCCTAAAGACCATCACAGAATTCCCGGGGGGTTGGTAACACTGATCTTCTCCTCTCAGATGAAGAAACAGACTCCGCAAGGTTTGTGCAAGCAAGTGTGCACAGTTGGTAAGGGCCAAGGGCGGAGCCTTGAACCCAGTCTTCTCACTCCAAGTCCACGGCTCCTTTCCATAGCACCACCCTGCTCTTCTTGAGAGGAGAGGATACAGTTGGTGGCTTTCTGGGCTGCCCTGATCCTTACACAATGGCCTGTGATTAAGTATCTCCTCATTAGTAGCCTGTGACCTTCAGGCTGAGAAAGATTATTGTCCCAAACGCCAAACAAAGGGCATAATGGCTAATTCAAGTGAAAAAGGAATAAAAGGAGAGACAAGGTCAACTATTCCACTGAAAACCGATACCCAAGACAGAAAGGGATTCCTTACCCAGGGCTTCCAAGCGTTCCGTTTGCTCTTCTCTCCATTTACGGATACTTTCAGGCTCTGATTGCAATCGATCCACTTGTGAAATAGCTGCATAACTGTCTGTTGGGCCATTACTCTCCTTAGTTAACACAAAACACAATTGTATTCTATCAGTACCAAAAACCCCTTCCTGAAATGCACTGCATTCAAGTTAGAACCCCCGGGTATGCACAGCACTGAAGATGGTTAAAATGTTGAAGGATGACCTTAATAGCAATGACACAACCTGATAGGGAGCTTTCAGCATTACCTCACTTAATCCTTACAGCCGAGGAAGAGGCAGAGAAGTTGTTACCCTATCTGTTAATAAATGGGACAGGAGTGGGAGATAGGAAAGTCAGGGAGGTGAGTAATGGAGTTACTGGGAAACAGTGTTATCAGTTTTGGTTTCCTCACTTGACAAAGAGATTATGTGATATTTTCAAAGTAACAAAGGTGAGTGTACACAGTAGAGCAAGGCTTAGAACTTAAGACCTAAATGTTATTATATAATGCAGGAAGTAGGTCACTTAATACCACCTCATCAAAATATAGTGAATTTGAGGAAAGTCCAAAAAAAAAATGTATACCTAGTTACACATCAAGGAAAAAAATGAGGCATGCATATGTGTGTGTGTGTGTGTGCAGACTGCTCTTTATATAGTGGGTTAGATTTGGGAACTAACAAACTGACAAAGACTCAAACAGAACTTAACCTTTAGAGTTATTTCATGGTTTGAACTAGGGATTACCAGTTTAACCTAACTAGACTATCTACAAAGGTAGAAAAAAATATTTAAATTATTAGTAACTAACTTTCTAGCGTTTTTTATGTATCAGGCACATAAAAGCTCTTTCTGCCAAACACCTTGCAAAGCAAGTTTTTATTCCCATTTCACAGCTAGGGAATTAAACTGAAGCACAGAGAAGTGACAGGCCCAAATTCATAGCTAGAAAAGCAGGGGTGGGGAATGTTTTTTCCCCCAAAGGCCATTCGATATTTACAACATCATTCACAGGCCATACAGAATTATCAACTTAAAAATTAGCCTGCTGCCTGGCTGGTGTGGCTCAGTTGGTTGAACACTGCCCCATGCACCAAGAGGCCACAGGTTCCATTCCTAGTTGGGGCACATGCTCAGACTGCCAGTCTGATCCCCAGTAGGGGGAGTACATGAGGCAGCCCATCAACGTTTCTCTCTCTCCGGCTCCCTTCCTCTCCTTCTAAAATAAAAACATTTAAAAATTAGCCAGCTATATTTGGTCAAACATTTAATTAGCTCACCCCTAAAGCTTTGGTAGTGCCAGTTCGGGCCTTATATGGCCCACCGGCTGGATGTTCCCCATACCCAGTAAGGATAAAGCCAGGATCTAAACCCCGTTCTGTTTCATTCTAAAGGCCAATCTTAAACCAGGGATTGGAAACTACCCATCAGGAAGCCTGCCACCTGCTTTGTAATTAAATTTTACTAAAACACAACTAAGTCCGTTCATTTATGTACTGTCTACGGATGCTTTCAGACCTTATAACTCACAAGGCTTAGTATCTTTACTATGTGGCCTTTTATAGAAAAAGTAAAAGTTAGTTCATCCTCGGGCCCACCACATACTCACTGCCTGTTACTTTAGACCAGCAGTCGCCAACCTTTCAGACCTCAAGGACCACCAGTTGGCGACCGCTGCTTTAAGCTACTGATTTAACCTGTGTGCCTCAATTTACTTCAACTTATTCATCTGTAACACAGGAATAACAACAGTACAGATACCCCAGGTTGTTGTGAGAATTAAATAAGTATAAACAGTGTTTCACAGCACAGAGAGTGTTTAAATTCGCCGCCATCATCATCGCCATCGCCATCACCATCATCAGTCATTTCTTGAGAATAAAGCTCGTTCACACTAGGTCTGGTCAATAACATTTTAAAAGAAAGCTCTATAAGTGCCATTTCTTTTCCAAACCTTCTACTTTGTTAGGTAACATACCAGGTACTAATCTATCCAGGAAAAATCAAGGGAGCGGGGTCCTTCCTAAATCAGTCCATTCAAATCACAGGAAAGGAAGACTCTGACCACTATCATTCAACATAATTAAGAGTATTCTGTACCTGGTAGTACTCGCCATTCATCACTCCATCAACAGCATCTGCAAGACATAAGATTGCAATTTGTCAATTAGGGCTGATCAAATGCTGAGACAAAAGGGTTACAGAGTAAAATATAGTATTGTATGCAGTAGGTATTGTAAGTTACTCAACATTATATACAATTTCAGAGAAGTAGGGAGAGGAAGGGAGAGAAACAGCAATGATGAGAATGGTTGATTAGCTGCTTCCTGCACTCCCCACACTTGGGATCCAGCTTGCAACCAAGGCATGTGCCCTGACCAAGAATCAAACCATGACCTCCTAATTCATAGGATGATGCTCAGCCACTGAGCCACAAGGGCCAGGGCTACAACCCAGTCTTACTGACATAATTATTCATAACCAAATGAGAAAGTTTACCTCAGCAATATGAAAAATGCCTAAGTAAGACCTAGAGACTATCAATCCACATAGTACAAATTGGTGGCCCACATGCTGAGCATATTTTACTTAAAATATAAAGAACTGCCGAGACTGGTTTGGCTCAATGGATAGAGCGTCGGCTTGGGGACTGAAGGGTGCCGGGTTCGATTCCGGTCAAGGGCATGTACCTTGGTGGCTTGCATATCTCCAGTAGGGGGTGTGCAAGAGGCAGCTGATCGATGACTCTCTCTCATCGATCAATGTTTCTAATTCTCTATCTCTCTCCCTTCTTCTCTGTACAAAATCAATAAAATATATTTTAATAAATAAATAAATAAATAAATATAAAATATAAAGAACTAAGTTAAAAAATTCCTCAAAATCAGGTTTCCATGTTTGTGAGAGGGGGCAGAGAGACAGAAGATATGCCAATAATGGGTCTGCATTCCTGAACTGGCAACAGTGTTGGAAATGAGGGTAGCCTTCATATGGAGCATGCTCTGAACAATTTGCCAGTCCTCCCTAGCCCCAATTTTTTTAAAAAAGATATCCAAATTGATTTTTGAGAGAAAGGGAGAGGGAGAAACACTGATGTAATAGTGAAACATAAATCAGCTGCCTCCTGCATGCCTCCTACTGGGGATGGAGCCCAGGATCAAACAGACAACCTTCAGGTGCATGGGGAGGTTCCCAACCAACTGAACCATATTGGCAGGGAAAGCCCCCAAAACCGATTCTGTTTCACTAATTTAATTACCTGATAGTCTGATAAGCATGTGTTCCTAACCTAACCACGAGGCAGTCTCTACAGGGCTGCACACCATTACTCTGGAGTAGCTGCTCTAATTAACTTCAAAAGCCTCAAAAAAAATTAGCTTGCACCTCCATAATCTGTATTCTGTATCTGTTGGTTGACCCATGTTTACTAGTGCACCGGTGGGGTCCAATCAGGCTGGGCAAGCTGAGGGGAGGGGCTGCAAGAGGTTGGCCCTCTGGCCCTGCCCCCGATTGGGCAGGTTGATTGGCTGCAGTGCAAGTCATAGTGACTGGTTGCTTGGCTTTTATATATATAGATTATGTAGAACTTCCATTATCTTGACCAATTTTTTTCAAATTGCAATGACATTTTATTGCATGGAGTAGGAGAGGAAAGCTGAAAGAGATGAACCTAAATGACTTAAGAATTCAAGTAATGAAAGGAATGCCAAACACTCAGGATGGGCCACCATCAGGAGCCCTCAGAGGGCAATATATGAAAATATTTGCACAGCTTTCCTCTGGGGGCAGGTGCTCTCAGCCTCATTTTTTCCTTTAACAGGCAAAGATTTCATCAAACCACTCCTCTGGTCTTGGTTCCTAACTAATTACAGGCATACCTCTTTTTTATTGCGCTTCACAAATAGTGTTTTTTACAAATTGAAGGCAAGACCCTCAACCATAATAAAAAAGATTATGACTCTCTTTATTGTAATACTTGCTTTATTGCAGTAGTATGGAATGGAACTAATAATATCTTCGGGGAATGCCCATTTTCCAAATCAACACTAACATTTTATCCATTCTTTTAGTTTTTTTGCTTCTCCCAATTACCATCCCCTTGGCTTTCAGAGTACTGAAAACTTTTATAGATCATTTCCCCAGCATGTCTTCCTGATACCAAAGCATTCTCTTTTTTAAAAAAGGAAAATGGAGAAAGAAAATACCATGTCATTTCATCACTCAAACCCCCCCTTGGTTTCTATCCTGTTAGTTTATCTAATGTATATAGATGAAATTTTTCAGGAAAACTGGACTTCTAAAACATAACCTGGCGAAACCGTTTGGCTCAGTGGATACAGCATCAGCCTGTGACTGAAGGGTTCCAGGTTCGATTCCGGTCAAGGGCACATCCCCAGTAGGGGGCATGCAAGAGGCGGCTGATCTATGACTCTCTCATCGATGTTTCTAACTATCTCTTAAAATCAATAAAATATATTTTAAAAAATAAATAAGACATAATTTTTTCTTTCTTTTTTTACTAATCCATTCTTCTATATCATTAAATTCTCAACTTTATTAGGAAGAAGACACCTACTACTTATCACTTCCAATGTGCCAGGCACAGTATTAAACCTTTATATACATTAAGTTTTAATCCTCACACAAACTTATATGTATCAGCACTTTACAAATGACCTTAGAATATGCATAGGGTTCCTTGAAGTGAATAAGGTATTCTTGAAGGGCCAGATAATTGATGACACTATTTTCTCTTAAATTTATTTTTTATGTTTAAAAATGTAAGAAGAATATTAAATACATGTATTATGAAATAAGCAGCCTTTAAAAAGTGGTGCAATATTTAAGCAAGCCAGGAAGTCAGAGGAAATATCATCTGATAATTTGATACATGAACACAAACTGCAGGATCTAAGCATTTACCAACACACTTCAGCTTTACTCTGTTTCAGCTGCTGGCTATGAATCTGTAGGAGGAGGGCGAGGGAGACATTGATGTGAGAGAAACATCCATCCTCTGTAAACGCCCTGACCAGGAATCGAACCAGTAACCTAATTCTTTTGTTCCTATGCTTTATTTATGATAGTACAAAATAAAGTTTCTCATAGTTTTTATCATGGCTTTTTATGCTCCAAGCTGTCTGTGCGTCCACCTACCCATATAATTTTTAAAAATACTCTATAACGCAGGCAGCATGGCTTGCTCAGTGGTTGAGCATCGACCTATGAACCAGGAGGTCACGGTTGTGGGACGATCTCCAGAGTGGGGTGTGCAGGAGGCAGCTGATCAATGGTTCTCTCTCATCGTTGATGTTTTTCTCTCTCCCTCTCCCTTCCTCTTTGAAATCAATAAATAATAATAATGATAATGATAAATAAAAGTACTCTATAAACTTTTGGAAATATAAACTTCACTAAAAAAACTAATCAAAGTATTTGGGAAGGGTGGGAGGATATTAAACTAAACCTCAGTAATAAATTTATTGATGTAGAATTGCTGGGATACAGGACATACATTTAAATTTTTTAAAGTTTCTAAACACCAATCCGGTACTCCATTTTTCTCAGGCCTTCACTGAGACAGTTTTATAATGTTTTAAAATTTTTGTTAATTTGATAGCAAACAACAACAACAAAAAAAAACTTAAGGTGGCTTTGTTGTGCCAATCGTATTTCCTATGAGGTAATTAAAAATCTGACACTTGATTTTCTTCTTTACTGATCTGTCTGTTTTGCCCATTTTTATCTCTAAATATTCTCTCTGTATGAATTATTCCTCTCATACTACAAAGTGTTTTCCCCATTTACTTTTATATGGTTTATGATATTTAACACCAAAAACTTAACATGTAGACAATATCAATTTTCCCTTTATGATTTCTATATCTGCTTTTATGCTAAAGGCCTTTCCTATTCCAAGACAAATATTCACTTTTCTCCTGGTACTTGGGGGGGTGGGGGATGGGGGGATCCTCTCTTTAATCCACCCAGAATTTATTTTTGTGTAAGACAGAAAAGAGATAATTTAAAAATATATTTTATTAATTTTTTACAGAGAGGAAGGGAGAGAGAGCGAGCTAGAAACGTCGATGAGAGAGAAACATGGATCAGCTGCCTCTTGCACACCCCCTACCTGGGATGTGCTGCAACCAACGTACATGCCCTTGACCAGAATCGAACCTGGGACCTTTCAGTCCGCAGACCAATGCTCTACCACTGAGCCAAACCGGTTTCGGCAGAAAAGAGATAATTTTAAATCCTAGAGCCTACAAGCCAGATGGACATTCTGGTTAATAAATTACAACTAACATACCAACTATATTCTAGCCCAGGGCCACCCCCAATAGGAAAGTCTTTGATCACTATTCCATCACAAAACTAGAGCAGTTCTCATCCCATACCTCCTAAGTCACATGCTATCTGTCCTTTGGGTCTGAAGATTCTTCGAGACCCACTGGAAAACACTTTGAACTCTGATACCTTCCCAGAGAATCGTCTGTTGCTACAGAAACATGCAGAAAGGACATTAGGGCGCCTTGACTTATTAGGACAACTAAGCTAAGCAACCTGATGCCTCAGAAGGAAACTGTCTAGGGCAGCGGTCACCAACCTTTCGGACCTCATGGACCACCACTGGGCTAGGTCATCCAAACAGAAACAAGGGTCAGAATATGATTCCAGAAATAAAGACTTTTTGTCTCAAACCCACCTTCAAACTCCCCAACCTTTGAAGTCAAGCAGACCAGGGTTTGATTCCAGTGGAGCTACCCTGTTTCTCCGAAAATAAGACAGTGTCTCATATTAATTTCCCCCCCCCAAAGTTGCGCTAGGTCTTATTTTCAGGGGATGTCTTATCTTTCCATGCTCTAGGTCTTATTTTCAGAGGATGTCTTATTTTCGGGGAAACACGGTATGTATTAGCTTAAATGCTAATAGGATGATTGTTTAAATTCCATCATAAGTTTTCATCTGAAATAGGATGACACTACCACTTCGAACCTGGCATACAGTAAATGGGTAGTACTACTAAATACCATGCATGAGGTTTCCTTGAACTTAGCTTCACCACTACCAAGAAAATTATTCTCCCTTCTATGTCATTAAATTATCAACTTTATTAGGAAGAAAACACCTACTACTTCTCCCCCAAGGAAGAACCTGACAGAAACATAACAAATAGTGCCTCACTGCCATACTCCTTTAGTAGTTCCTTAATCACCTCTTATTTTCCTCCCTCCTGACTGCAGGTTTTCAACAGCTCTAGAATCAGGCTGCCTCTTTCCTAACCACTTGTTCTTCATCAATATCCCTGGAGCCACTTTACCAGGCTGGTTACCTCCCATCTTTAAATCTATGTATCTTTCCCACCTCTCCTAATAACAGGGATCATCCAGGGTTCAAGCCTGATCTCCACCCTCCCTGGGCCTCTCCCCCACCCTCCCTGGGCCTCTCCCCCACCCTCCCTGGGCCTCTCCCCCACGGCTGGGAGGAGTTTAGGTAGCTCCTCTGTTAAGAGCCTCCTGCCTTTAGGTTTAGGGGGGATACAGAGCTCCCTCCTAAAATCTGTTTCCTCCACACACTCCCTGAAAGCCCACAGGCCTGTAATACCCTCCTCTCCCTACTCCCCAAAAATAACAGTAGCAAGGGGCTGCGTGTGGTAATAACATACTGTGTGTAAGCACCTTACAGGTGCTTGCTAATGTAATCCTAGCAACCCTATGTGGCGTAGTTTTACACCTTTTACAGGAGAAAAAACTCAGGCAAGGCAGTGGCGGCTACATAAGCTGCCAGAAAAGCTATATTCACACAAGCAGTCCAGGGCAGCACAGACAGAGAGAGACAGTGGGAGAGGAAAGGAGGAGGTAGAGAGGGAAAAGAGGGGTGAAGAGAGAGGAAAAGAAAGGGGAAAAGAGGGTGAGGAAGAGAGAGAGGAAAGGGGAAAAAAAGTCTAACTAGTTCTCAAATCCCACAAGGAAGTGCTGACAGCGGCACTATTACCAACTCCGACTACGCTGTCAGAGATCAGGCTTTCCATCACTAAATGCTTAGTTCACTAAGAAAGGCCTTCCTAGGAACCAAGTCAGCAATCATCCATGACTTCCTTCCCTTTGCTGAAGGCTTAATGCACAAAAGACCCACGAGTCTAGCTCTGTTTTCTCCCTTTTTACCTTTCACACTGCCAATCACCCAGAATGGACATTTTTGCCCGTTTTTCTGTGAGTATCTATGCCCAGATGCCTGCCAGGCATTGTGGATACAACAGTGAGCAACACTGTCCTTGAATCAGGACAGTCTTCTGACTATGGGTCCTAATTCTCCCAACAGTGTCCTACCCAGGGCAGCCACAGCTGCTTTTCAGAAATGACAATCTCTTATCCCAGTACAGCCCTGATGAAACTGCAACGGAATATGATACAGTGGGAGAGTGGGCAAAGGGCTCGGCTATTGCCCTTAAGCAAGTAATTTCTCTGTAGGACTCATTTTCTCTTCTATTAAATGAGGGAGGGAGGTAAACTAAGGACCTTAAAAAAAGTACATTTTATGATTCTTAGGCAAATGTTAAAGACCACACAATAACAACGAAAGAACACCTACCTGTATCACACAAAGACAGCTTCACCTCCCAGCCACAATCAAGTTCAGTCTAACTGCTAGCTATAAATTGCATTTCCAGGTATATTACACATTATCACATACGGGGGACAGATCCCAGAGGCAGATCTCCCCACGACCACTCCCCCCAAAAGATTCTGCCTGGCTGGCATAGTATTTTGAGGCTTCTGAGTCTGAAGGCTTTTCTGAAAAGCACCATTCTAACGCACCAAAGCCTGTCTCCAACACTCATTATCTCACACCAGCATGTTTTTCTCATTCATGCTAACTGCTTGCCCCTTAACTCCCATTTGCCCCGCGAGTGCCTTATTCTCCTTCAATTAAGAATTTTAAAAGAGTCAATGAAAGCCCTGATCATGTAGTTCAGTTGGTTTGTGTCCGCCTGATATATCAAGGCTGCAGGTTCGATCCCCGCTCAGGACAAATACAAGGATCAACCAATGAACGTATAAATGGAACAACCATCAATGTTTCTTTCTCTAAAACCAATCAATTAAAACGTAAAGGAAAAGCCACGTTTCACTTCTAGCTAATTTCCTCCTTCCCTAAATAACTGAGATTTCGGCCACTCTTCCTTTCCTCCCACCAAGACAATCCTAAACATCACACAGGTACGACATTAAATAAAAAGGTCAAATTGGCATACCGCTTTTTGCTTGTTTTTCCTCCCGCTTGACCTCCTCCTAATCTTTCGTTCTGCTTAGACAACACTGGCTATCAAAGCCATTTCCAGAGGAAGCCGAGTTCCTGCAGTCCCACCGTAATAACACGTTCGAAAAAATGGCAAAACTCTCACCCCTCTTTGGCCGGCTTCTTTCTCCAAGGCTAGGTCATCTTCCTCGAGTTTCCTATCCACTCCTCCTCTCCTCCCCACAACCCAACACTCTGTACACCTTCAGCGCTGACATGCATCACTGCCATTTCTGTCTGGATGTGTCTAAAACGAACTATTTTTTTTTCTTCCCGCCCTCCTTTCCTAATGACGGGCCCCGTGCTGGGCTCAGAGCTGCCTGGAAGTCTGGCCAAACTGCGCCAATGCGGCGGTGCTTCCGAGGCCAGGCTCAGGGCAGGACTTTTTCCATGAAAAGTCCCGGAACTGAACGAGCTTCTCCGGGCTCCTCGGCGGGACTGTCCCCCTATTTGCTTCGCTCTGCTCCCTCCCCAGCTCGCGCCCCGGAGCGCTCACACACACCCACAGAGGAAAAGCCACGGAGTCAGCGTCTCAGGCCCAGGTTCCTTGCATGACCCTGCCGGGGTCCCGTTTCCTCTCCGCACTCAGCCTCCCGGTTCAGCAAAGAACAAGTGACACGGAGCTCTCGGAGCCACGGAGGGCCGAGCTCCCAGACAAGCCCCCCCGCCCCACACGCGCCGCACTCTCACCCGGACTCCCCGGCGGCTCGCCGTGCGGCTGGGGTCCAGGGGCGCCGCCGTCCAGGATGGCGAAGGCCTCGTCGTTCTCGATGCCCGCAATCTCGCTCTCCTGCTGCGCCAGGAAGGCCGCGGCCGGGTCTTCTTCGCCGGCCACCCCGTTCCCCAGAGCGGGGCCGCCGGGAGTGCCGGCAGGGGCGCCGAACGGGTCTGCGTCAGCCATGGCGGGCAGTTCAACGGCACCGGCACCGACGCGGAGAGACACACCAACAAGCCCACCGACACCCTTCCCGGCAGCGGCCTCGGTGGCGGCTCTACGCTCGGAGGGCAAGCTGGAGTGAGAAAGCGGAAGCGGAAATCCTACCCCCACATCAGGTTGGTCTAGACGAGATTGGAGGGCCGGAAAGGGAACAACCAATCAGAGGACGGAAAGCGCTCAAGAGCTACCCAATCAGCGGAGGGAGGGGCGGGCCTCCGAGGGAAACTCGTGACTTGAGGTGGCCCGGGGCGGGGTTTGTGAGTGTGTAAGCCCCGGGGGCTCCAGAAAGGCGGAAGTGGCGCTTGACCTGGTGCCTACACCTCTGAGGGGACGCTAGTGCTGAGCCCGACGTGGGGTGAAGTTAGGACAGCGATGATATTAGACAGACCTTCCTGGAGATGTTAAATTCTGTAGCGATCATCTGGTTCTTAAGGAGACTGAGGCCCCTGTGTGGGAAGTGAAACCCAGAGCTCCTGGCTCCTCCCTAATGGTACTAGCCACAACTCTTTTTTTTTTTTTTTTTTTAATATATTTTTATTGATTTTTTTTTTTTTTTTTTTTTTTTTTTTTTTTACAGAGAGGAATAGAGAGTTAGAAACATCGATCAGCTGCCTCTTGCACACCCCTTACTGGGGATGTCCTGCAACCAAGGTACATGCTCTTGACCAGAATCGAACCTCTGACCTTTCAGTCGGCAGGTGGATGCGCTATCCACTGAGCCAAACCTGTTTTGGCTAGTCACAACTCTTACATGCACACACCTTTCCCAGCTGGGGACTTGTTTTAGACGTCCCTTCCGTATTTTAAACCAGGGACATGTTTATAACATGGTTAGTTCATCTTGTCCTCACTCCGCCACCACCACCACCACCACCCTAGAGGAGGAAAATCGAACACCAACCACAGAGGCCAAAGATGTCTCCAGAAGTAGTCAGCAAGGGACATGAAACTGGCTTTTAAAAATCTACATGCATTTTTTGTTTTTACCTAAAGGTAGCAAAGCTATTATGGTTATTATACACCAAGAAGCTAAATTACAGATAATAGTCATGTGCCTCTGTGAGAGATGAGATGGAGGGAGAGAGGGGCAGAGGGTGGTGCTGTGTTCGGGGAAGTGATTTGGCTTCAGAATGGAAGAATCAGAAAAAGCACATGCACATATTAGCAGGTGAAGAAAGTGAGGTGTAGTCAAATCATGGAGGGCTTGAGTGCCCAGGTGAGGATTATTCCTTCATTGCAGAGGCTTTGAGGAGCCTTTGAATGACCTGAAGCAGGCAATGATTTGATGAACCTTGTTCTGGAAGAATCTCCTGGCAGTAAAGAAGGTTCTGATCAGAGGAAGGACAGAAAAGACACGGACACAGTCATTCAGGAGGGAGATGGGGTAAGGGAACAAGGATACTATTCTAGGGCAGAGAGCATTGGGCTCAGGTGGAAGGAAAATAATGGAGGGAATGAACACAGTACTTGGTAAGTGATAGCATTTAGGAGGCAGAGAGAGAGAGGAGTTACAGATAACATTTATAGGTTGGAAAACCCTGGACAGAAATAGCTACAACAGTAAAAGCAGGAGATGAGAGAAAGGAAGAATTCCTGTGGACACATTGAACCCAGGGGCCTGTGGGATAGTCAGAAGACACTCAACAGGCTATTGGAAATCTAAGTCTGAAGTTCAGGAGAGAGGTTTTCTAATCCCACCAATGGTGGACAAATTGTGTAGAGCCGACTGTTTGCTGAAAACAAGTCGAAGAGCTGGGAGAAAAAAGTTTTTAAAATCTTTGAAGGCATCAGAGGATGAACAAAGCAGTGAGAAACTATGGGCCCACGTTCTAGGAGAGGAGGGAAGCCAAGACCAATGAGCCTACTATTTGGAGCCACTTTTCCTCTCAAAGTGATTAGTATTCCTAAAAGCAGAATCTGAGCCCTAGCCAGTTTGGCTCAGTTTGGAGCGCTGGCTTGGGGATTGAAGGGTCCTGAGTTTGATTCTGGCGCAGGACACATGCCTGGATCTTGGGCTTGATCCCCAGTGTGGGATGTGCAGGAGGTAGCCAATCAATGATTCTCTCTCTCTCCATTTCCCTTCCTCTCTGGAATCAATCAATCAATAAAATAAAAAGCAGAATCTGAGAAGCTGAGTAGAGAATTCAATAAACAAGGCTGGGGAGAATAAAATAGTTGAGGACCTGCCAAGGAGGGGCCCTGATAAAATACCAGGCTTTTTGTTGGAACCCTGAAGGCTACTGCACACTAGGAATAAAGGTGAAAATAGACTAAAGCCCAGTTTTAACTAATATAGATCCTTGATCAAGTGATTCTGGCTTTTCAGTGTTCTTAGCCTAGCACTGCCTGCCAAAAGCAAAGATAAGTTCTCTCTGATGGAAAAAAAAAAATGTCATGCAAAAAATAGCCAAGCATGAAAAGACAAAACATACTCAGAAACATTCTCAGGGACATAGACTAGAAATCCCAGGGGATTCAGATAATGGAGTTACCCGACCTAGACTTTAAAATAGTTATGATTAATGAGTTCAATTAAAAGCAAATAAGGATTTCAGCAGCTTGAAATTTTGAGAACTAAAATTTACAGTAGCTCATATTAAGAATTCAGTGGATGAATTTTAATAATGGATTAGACATAGCCGAAAAGAGAATTAGTGAACCAGGAGGTAGAGCAGAAAAATATCCAGGTTGAAACACAGACTCAAAAGGCTGAAAAACACAGAAAAGAGCATAAAAAAAACATATGGGATATGAAGAATATGATTTATAAACATGTAATTTTAGCTAGGAGAGGAGAAAGAGAATAAAGCAATGTTAGGAGAGAAAATAGCTAAGAACTTCCCAAAATTGATTAAATAAATCAAGCTTAATATTGTAGAATCACCATAAATTCCAAGCAATATAAAACATACCCTTTCTAAATGAATATTTTAAAAATCTGTCTCTTGTGCACTTTTATATTAGCATCTAAAATTTTTAATAATAATTAGTTGCCAGGGATGTAATTTCTAGTATATTGTAAATATTGATCCTTTTAAATAAAATTGTTTCATTGCTCTTTTCAATGTATCCAATAGTTTCAAAAACAGTGATTTGATACTATCCATTTAAAAACTATACAACAGCCAAAACCGGTTTGGCTCAGTGGATAGAGTGTTGGCCTGTGGACTGAAAGGTCCCAGGTTCGATTCCGGTTAAGGGCATGTACATTGGTTGCGGGCACCTCCCCAGTGAGTGGTGTGCAGGAGGCAGCTGGTTGATGATTCTCTCTCATTGATGTTTCTAGCTCTCTATCCCTCTCCCTTCCTCTCTGTGAAAAATCAATAAAATATTTAAAAAAAAATACACAATAGCTTTTCATTAACCTTAAGAAATTTGAGATTCTTACTTGCTCCATGAATCTATACTACCATTCCAATACTTGCCCCCTAAGTTCTATCATTTTAGAAATTTTGTACTTGAAAGATTTTTTTCTTTTTTTTGTTTTTATTTAATTTACAATAATTTTTTAATATGGTAAAACGTATCTAACAAAAATTCACCATGAGTAACATTTTGTACATCCATTACCACTAATTACAGAATATGTTCATCACCTCAGAGAGAAACCTCATACACTTAAATAATTATTCTCTATTCCTCTCTCATACCAGCTTGTGGCAACAATTCATTTTTTCTCTCTATGTTTGAAAGACTTCTTGATCGCCATAATATAATAGCATCAACAAAAATCACTGATATAAAATCCATAGGGAGAATGTGTATATTTCTAGGGCTGAAATTCATGAATTTCAAAAGCAATTCTGTTGGAGTGTATATATAAACTTTTGTAATAATCAAGTGTTTTCAATTATAATTTACAGAATGCTATAATTAAATTTTTTATTTCAATATGTGAAAAAGAGACAATTTATACTTCTTTGTAGCAAAAATATGTAATATAAAATATAATTGACTTTTTAAAAATATCCCATGATCATACAATTCTGAATGTTAAAATTTTGTGTTGGCTTGGCATTATTGTAATTATTAACAGTATGAGCAACAAAAATACACCTGGACACTTTATAATTATTAAATATAAAAGGTAAAATTTTATTAGAAATTCCTGTCTTAATGAGATAGACTTGTATTATCTACTGCTGTGTAATAAATTATCTTGAACTTAGCATCTTAAAATAACAGGCATTTATTATTTCACAGTTTCTGAAAGTCAGGAATCTGGAAGGGCTTAACTGGATGTTCCTCCCTGTATTTTTAAAAATATATATTTTATTAATTTTTTACAGAGAGGAAGGGAGAGAGATAGAGAGTTAGAAACATCGATAATAGAGAAAATCCATCAACTGCTTCCTGCACACCCCCTACCAGATATGTGCCCGCAACCAGTGTACATGCCCTTGACCCGAATTGAACCTGGGACCTTTTAGTCTGAAGGCCGATGCTCTACCACTGAGCCAAACTGGTTAGGGCTGGAGCATCTTTTTATATGATTTTTGATTATGTGTGTCTTGTCTCAGATCCTTTGCCCATTTTTTAATTGTCAGGGGTTTTATTTTGCCTTTAATTGTTGAGTTGTAAAAGTTCTTTATATATTCTAATACAAGTATCATTTCAAAAATGTGGTTTTCAAATATTTCCTCAATTTGTGACATTTCACTTTAATGGTGTCCTTTGAAGAAAAGTTTTAAATTTGAATGATGGTTACTTATGTTTTTGGAATAATATCTAAGGAACTATTGCCTATTTGGAGTCATAAAGACACTTGTGTGAGACTGATCAAAGTTTTCTAAAAATTCAAAATCAGAAATAAAAATGGGCCGAAACCGGTTTGGCTCAATGGATAGAGCGTCGGCTTGGGGACTGAAGGGTCCCGGTTTGGATTCTGGTCAAGAGCATGTATTAATACCTTGGTTGTGGGCATATCCCCAGTAGGGGGTGTGCAAGAGGCAGCTGATCGATGTCTCTCTCTCATTGATGTTTCTAACTCTGTATCTCTCTCCCTTCCTCTCTGTACAAAATCAATAAAATATATTTTTTAAAAAGACTTCTCAATATTTATCAACCAAAAATAAAAATAAATATATTTCTTGATTGAAGTCATAGATATATTTTTTTAAAAAAAGAAAGAAAGAAAAATGGGATCACTGAAAAATTTAAAGACATTATAAAGATTATAAGAGAATATATGTTAATGACCAAACATTTTAATGAAACAGAGAAATTTCTAGAAAAAGACAACTTAAAAATAGCAGGAGACATAGAATTGAATATTCCTGAGTAGTAAAAACAATTTAATAAGTTAAAATCTTCCTACAGCCCTTGCTGGTGTGGCTCAGTTGGATGAAGTGCTGTCTGGTACACCAAAAGGTGTTTTTATTCATGGTCAGGGCACCTACCCACATTGTGGGTTTGATTTCTGGTCGAGATGCGTGCTGGAGGCAACCAATCAATGTTTCTCTGTCACATCCATGTCTTTCTCTTCTTCTCCCTCCCCCTCTCTCTTCCTTCCCCCCTCTGAAATCAATTAAAAACAAAAACAAAACACCTACCCCCCCTCACACACACACACACACACTCCATTTGGTTTCATTAGTGAAAATTCCAGTCTTACAGATTCTTCCAGAGCATTTTAAAAAGGAGGACATACTCCTCAACTCATTTCATAAAACTTCACAAAAACAACAAGAGAAAGGAAAGTTATTGGCGAGCTTATTCGTGAGAAGGGGTGTAACCGCTGGGTGGGAGTGGGACGGGGAAGCACCTTCCCCCTGCCTTTCCCAGTGAGAGCAGCATTGAAGCCCAGCCAGAACGCAGGAAGCAGGAGCTTCTGAGAACTTTGAAAAGTGCACAGTGGCAGGTGAATTGGGGAAGAACCCCAAATTATGAAGCTCTGAACTGGTAATGAGTTCACCATATTTTTATCCTCCTGCCACTTGGCGTCGGACACCGGCAAGGTTCTGGAAGTGCATGGCAGAGTGGGCTAAGTAAAGCTCTAGCTTTCTGGCTAGAGAGCTAAGAAGAGGAACCCCAGGGAACGGAATAAATAAGGGAGATCATAGAATGAATCACATAATATTATTTATAAACTCCTTTAGAACTTGACACCTTTAGGTTGATCTGGTCTTCATCAGCATATAAAAGACTTGGAGACGTCATTCAGGTCCCAGACTAGCCACTGGGGGGCGCACACATGGGACAGGTCAGAACCCCGTTGCAAAGTCTTTGAAAACTGAAACGAAATTCTAATCACAGTTCCAAGTCAGTTGGAACTACAGTAATGTCCTGAGCCTAATTAGGTCAGTTTCATGCTAATACAAAAATATCAACATTCTTCATTGGATTTAAATAAGACCCAAAGTCTCAGGTCATAATGTTCAAAATGTTCAAGATGCAACCTAGAATTACCTGGCATATGAATAACCAGGAAAACTTCCATTCACAAATAAAGAGACAACACATGTCAATGCCAAGATGACTTATATATTGGAATTACCTGACAAAGACCTTTATGCAGCCATTATAAAAAAAAAATGCTCTAACAAATAATTGCAAATACCCTTGGAATAGATGGAAAACCAAAAGGTTTCAGCAAATAAATAGGAAATATTTTCTATGGAAATGTTAGAACTAGAAAATAAATAAATAAATAAATTCCTGGATAGACCCCCAGGAAAATGGAGATGTCAGCTAAGCTTGGAGAGCTGGGGACTGGGGCAGTTGGGAGGAAGAGGAGGTGTGTGTGTGGGGGGGGGAGTGGGAGGAGAAGGAGGAGGAGGAGGAGGGAAAAAAATAAGTGGCAAAACAAATAATAAACTAGAAGACTTAAATCCAAATATATCGATAATTGCATTAAATGTAACTATTTTAAACATACCAATAAAAAAACAGAGGTAGTTAGAATGAATAACAAAACAAACAATTATATTCTGCCTACAAGAAACTCACTTCCAATGTAATGCTACTAGTATTGATAGGGTAAAAGTAAAAGAATAGAAACATTAATACCAGACAAAGTAGACTCAAAGCAAGGAAAATTACAAGGGATAAAGGGACATATTACATAATAATTAAACAATCAATTCACCAAGAAGACATTACAATCCTGAACGTAAATGTAAGTAGCAACAATGACCTCAAAATACATGAAGCAAAAGCTGACAGAACTTAAAAGAGAAACACACAAATCCACAATTATAGTTGGGGACTTGACCTCTCCTGTGACAAAAATCTACAGAACCAGCCCTGGCCGGGTAGCTCAATGAGTTGGAAAAGAAGGAAGAAGGAATGACTACATTGGTAAATATATCAAATTATCATTCCAGCCCTAACTGGTTTGGCTCAGTGGATAGAGCATCGGCCTGTGGACTCAAGGGTCCCGGGTTTGATTCTGGTCAAGGGCATGTACCTTGGTTCATGTACCTTGGGCACATAACCAGTGGGGAGTGTGCAGGAGGCAGCTGATGGATGTTTCTCTCTATCCTTCTCCCTTCCTCTCTGTAAAAAAAAAAAAAAAAAAAAAAAAAAAAAAAAAAAATCAATAAAATATATATATTTAAAAAATTATAATTCCACAGTGCTAAAGATCTATTTTAGCAAGCACCCCAGTGGTTCTGCTGCAGATGAGCATGGTCAGTACTGCCTAGTATGGCAAGGAAAAGAACTAATACTGAGAAAAAGGCCAAACAGCACAGTGTCATCATCAGGCAATCTGGTGGCATGGTGGGAACAGAAGCCAGCCTGAGTGGTTTAGAGTCCGATCAGGAGCCAGAGAGCATAGACAACATTAGGAAGCGCAACCGAGGAAAGAAATGGGCAAATAGCTAAAGGTAGACCGTAGAGCTGAAGCGGGTTTGTTGTCAGGATCAGAGAAACTCGAGAAGAGGTATGGGACGGAGAGAAGAAAGCAGGAAGGGGGTGTAGGGAGGGAACTGGGAGCCTGAGAAGTTGTGAGGAGCAGGAAGGATCCACATGGAACTGAGGAAGGGCACCTCTTTCTCTGAGGCTCAGAGAAGAAGCCAACGCCCTGGAGAGATGTATGGTGCACACGGGACTGTTTATGGAGATCGAGTCTCTCTGGAGGTCTGGGGGCAGGATGAGAGATAAGTGGCTGAGAAGGAAGAGAGGGAAGCCGTGGGACTCCAGGACACCGGAGGGTTGGAGAGTCAGCTGTGGGGAATGGCATCCAGAGTCAGGCAGAGGTGACTCCATGGTCAGCGAAGCCCAGTGGGCTGGGGACCGGGGCAGCTGGGCTTAGTTGCATGGATCTATAAGACCCATTCCTCTAGCTGGGGGGATGCAGTGAGGCGAGAAGAGGTGGGGGCTTCCCAGGATTGGAGAACTGAGAAATGGGAGGCAAGTTCCAGGGGAGAAGGGGTCAGCAGTGAAGTCCAAGGTTCTGGCCTAGAGAGAGGACTCACTGAGTGAGTGTGTGTGTGTGTGTGTGTGTGTGCGTGCGCGTGCGTGTGTGTGTGTGTGTGTGTGTGTGTGTGTGTGTTGAGAGGTTAAGTAAATTCATGAATGAATGAGGTGAATGGATGAATGAGGATTGCATTTGGTATTCAAAGACTTGGTCTGTTTCTTCTAAATTGTTGAGGATTCTATGTAAGTACATAAATGAATGAAAAAAGGGAAACAGAGGTAGTTAGAATGGAAGGAAGTTCACCAAGGCTTTGAGGTAGGAAGTTTCAAAAAGCATCTTATGGAACCTAACGTAATAGAAGGGCCCAAGAACCTGGACCCTTGTCTCATCCTTTGTAGAAGCAGGAAACAGACTGACAAATCTCAGAAGGAAGGTTGCAATGGGGTGGGGATAGGGGAAGATTAACCAAAGAATTATTTGCATATATGAACATATATGCATAACTTATGGACATAGACAATAGTGGTGGTGAAGGCCTGGTGGGGGCAGGAGTGTGGTGGAGGGGGTCAATGGAGGGAAAAGGGGACTGTAATACTTTCAACAATAAAGACAATTTTCTTAAAGTCCTGCTGTAGCAACTTTTTAATATTTGCCAGGGACTGTCCTAAGCATTCTGCATGTTGTAACTCACTTAAACTTCACATCATCCTGTGAAGCTGGCACTCCTATCATCTGCCTGGTGCAGGCAAGGAAATGAAGGCATAGTGATGTTTAGTAACTTGCCCAGGATTACCCAGTAAGTGATGGAACTGGTATTTGAGCTAGCCCATCTGTCCCCAGCGACCATAACCAATGACTATACCATCCCGTCTCGCTCAGCCTGTCACTTCGCCTCTTCCCCAAGCTTTTCTCCAAAAGATAGGTTTCTTTCTCCTCCCTTTACTGGCTTCTCTTCCCAGTCCCTCAGGCCTCATATTTCTGGAGAAAGTTTTCAATAAGCCTTGCTTATTGAACATAATTGTATTTTTCCCCCAAATGATACCCAGACACACCATAACTTCCTGGTGAAAAACAAACAAACAAAAAACACCCTGCTTTCCCCTCCCTCATCTTCTACATTCATCTGCCCCCCCCCACCCATTCCCTATGCCCCACCCCCACCCCCGCCCCAAGCAAGGCCCATATCTATGGCCTTCCTCCTCCCTACCCAGGAGGCATTTCTCCCTGAGCTGGGGTTGGACCTCCCCTGCCTTCTGGACTGACTCCAAAGAAGTGAGTGTTGGAGGAGTCTTAGACCTCCCAACGAAACCAATGCTTTACCTGTCAGTCTAGCCCAGAGGTCGCCCACCTTTCAGACCTCACGGACCGTCATTGGTCCTCGGACCACCCGTCAGTGACCGCTGGTCTAGCAGATGCCTGCAAGTTGACTACAGGGTTATAGAACAGGGGGCTTTCCAGCTATCATCTTGGCCAGTTCCCAGGACACATTCTCACCCCCCGCCCCCCACCCCTTCCGCCTCAGGTTGGAAACCCCCAGTGACACAGTGACTCCGAATTTCCACCCACTGGGAGCGGGTGCCCGGGACATGCCTCCGTGCTACCCGCCAGGGACTCCTCAGCCTCAGCTTGCATCCCTCCAGGGACAGAGCGGCCCTGGATTTCCACCCACGGGAGGCCCAGAACCTCCGCCTTCAGGGTGAACACAGACTGGAACACAAAGAAGGAACCAACAAGACCATCTTCCTTTCTTTCCCTCTCTCATTAAATGGCGAATAATAATGCATTTACGTATTTCTCCCACTTAGAAAGTGGCTTAAATCCTTTGAAGAATCTTGCAAGGTAGCTTGGCTAGACAGCAGGCAGGACAGTCCAGCGCCTCGGGCGGGGGGGCCACGATCTTCCACTCGCCCGTCTTTTGGTCCAGCAAGTAGGCATTGGGGTTGATGGTGTAGTCCTTGGTCTGGACGTCGCTGGCCGTGGTGATGCCCCCGCAGACGAAGACCTTGCTGTCCCCAATGGAGCAGATAGCGTGGGACACGTCCAAGGGACAGCAGTTGGGCAGGAGGGGCACCGTGGTGGTGGTCTTGTTGGCTTTGATCTTCTGCAGGTTGATCTCCACGCTCTGCCGGTGGCTGTGCACGCAGAGGTTGTTGTCCTGGTCGAAGGAGAGCAGGGGCCGGTGGTTGAACTCGATGGGGAAGGTGATGCACTGGACGACGTCCCCCGTGTTGGTGTCAAAGCAGTCCACCACCCCGACCCGGGAAATGTAGCCCTTCACCAGGCACCGCCCCGTGACGATGTACAGGTTCCGGTCGCCCTTGGTGATCACGGCCGTCCCGTCCATGGGGATGCTCATCTTTCCCGCCAGGTACCAGGCCTCCTTGCGCTCGTCGTAGCGGTAGATGTTGGAGACGTACCGCCGCGGGGCGATGCTCCCGCCCACGGAGTACACCGTCCCCCCGCAGGTCACCATGGTGTGGAACACCAGCCCGATGGGGAGGTCGGGCAGCTTGGTCCAGGAGTTGTCATCCATGTCATACCGCCACGCCGTCTTCAGCCCCGAAATCTGCTCCGTGGTGCCGCCGGAGATGTAGATGTAGCGGCCGGCAGAGGTGGCGCTCAGTGCCGCCGCCCGGTAGGGCATCTCGGAGAGCTTCAGCCACAGGTTCTCCTGTATGATGTAGGCAAAGACGCCGTCGTTGAACTTGCCCTGGGCCTTCTGGCCGCCGAGGATGACCACGGAGTCCAGCAGGGCCCCTTTCCGCTGGTAGCTCAGCAGGCTGCACGGCTTCTCCTGCTTGCGGTCCACCAGGACGCTCTCGATCATGGTGGCGTGAGCCGAGCTGTTCTCCATCCCCATGAGCTTGTTGCAGGCGAAGGTCAGCGTCTTGTTGGAGACGGCGTTGAGGTTGATGTACATGAAGAACTTCTTGAAGTACTTCTCCCGCTCATCCTTCCGGAAGTACACCCAGCTGATGAGCGCGCTGAGGGCCTGGTCCTCGTTGAGCACGTGCAGGTTCTCGTCCCGCAGGAGGCGGCCGAAGATGGCCGGCGGGCAGCGCATGAAGTGCGCGCAGCCCTCGGGGCTGACCCAGTAGTGGAAGTTGTCACGGATGCCGGAGTAGGCCAAGTCCGACACCTCCTTGAGCTCGAACAGCTCGGCCAGGAAGAGGTAGTGCAAGCAGTTGGCTCGCCGGATGGACTTGATCAGAAAGTCGCTGCAGTGGATCCGGAGGCGCGGGGTGCTGAAGTACTGGGCCCCGCGCAGGAGCTCCTCCACGTTCTGCTCGGAGATGACCACCTTGCCGCTGTAGAAGTAGTCCAGCAGCTGCTCCACCGTGGCTGGGCTCAGGTAGTTGGGGTCGATGGTGATGAAGAGCTCGTTGGTGGTCTTCATGTCGTTGCTGGAGATGAGGCTCTTCACCAGCGGGGAGACGGCGGCCAGCACGTTCTGGTGGGCGAAGAAGACGTGGTGGTCCACGGTCAGGGCCATGTCCCAGTACTCTTTGCGCTTCCTCTGTTTGTTCAGGTTCTGCAGCACAAAGCTGTTGTAGTTTTTCTCCGTGAATTCCAATTTCATGGTGCGTCCTGCGGTCTGAGGCAGGAGAGCAGCAGCAGGTACTGGAGAACAGACTTTCTCAGGCCTTTGGGATTCAAATTGATGGCTGTTTGCAGAGCAGCTGACCAGGGAGGAGTGGGTGTGGGAGAGGGGATGATGTCATAGAGTGCACGAGGTCATCACAATGCAGGTCCCCCCTGAGGCCTTTCTCCCCTCTTACGGCTCCAACCTGCCAAGAGCAAATACCCTGCTAGGTCCTGGTGCCGCTGAGGGCCCGGTGTTCAGAAGGAAACCAGGGTTGCAACTCCGACCTGGAACCTTCAAACTTCAATTGAAGGCTGCTTCTGGAATGTCAGAGCCACCCTGGATGGGGTGGTGTAGGGAGGGGTAAGGGAAGTTGGGGGAAGGAAAAGGATTATTAGATCGTCTAGAGCAGTGGTTCTCAACCTCTCTAATGCCGAGACTCTTTAATTCAGTTCCTCATGTTGTGGTGACCCCCAACCATAAAATTATTTTCGTTGCTACTTCATAACTGTCATTTTGCTAGTGTTAATGAATCGTAAATATGTAAATATCGGTGTTTTCCGGTGGTCTTAGGCTCTACAGCAGCGGTTCTCAACCTGCGGGTCCTGATGCACAGGTTGAGAACTACTAGCAGGGTCGTCTGAGACAGTGGTCGGCAAACTGCGGCTCGTGAGCTGCGGTTTGCCGCTCTGTTGACTAATGAATTTGCCCACCCCTGGCCTAAGACCATCAGAAAACAGACATTTACATTATGATTCATAACAGTGGCAACATTACAGTTATGAAATAGCAGTGAAAATAATTTATGTTGGGGGTCACCACAACATGAGGAACTGCATTAAAAAGTTCGAGGCATTAGGAAGGTGGAGAACCACTGGTCTAGAGGAATGCTCCCATTGCACAGAGGGAAACGGGCCCAGGGGAGAGAGGGGACTTGCCCAAGATTCATAGCGAGTTGGAAGCAGAGCAGGACCCAGAACCCACCCTCTGTAACCTGGGACTCTTTCCACTCTCCCAGGCAGCTCCCAACTCCTCAGCTTTCCCTGTCTCTGGTTCTTAGGCCTTCAAGTGTCTTTCTTGGGCAAGGCTCCCAGGCAGCAGAGAAGACCAGCGCTGACGTCTGTGGCCAGAGATGCCATTCCTTCTCACAGAGGGAGAGACGGGGGCCGCTTACTGGATGCGGAGCTGGCCAGGTACTAGGGATGAAGGGGGGGGGGGGCGACGATGACGACGACGACGATGACGACGACAGACGGGACTCTGAAGCTCTGATGACCTCAGCTCCACAGCAGACTGGGACACTCACCCCACATTTCCAAGTCTCTAGTTGCAAAACGTTGGGGTCTGTCATGGGTCAGCTCTTTCCGAGTTGCCCATTCATGTGAGATGGGGCTAAGAGTATTGAGTGAAAATGAGAAACTCGTTTAAATGAGAATATTAGGCACGGTGTGTGGCTGGTAGCAAACGTTCAATGAATGCTAAATGCTAGCCGTCCTTATTTTGTTAAGATGATGTTAGTCCAGCCAAGCACGGCACTCCTGGCTCCTTCCTGCGTGAATACCGTTAGAAAGTCTGGAAAGTGCCCATCCTTTAGGGCAGGCTCCCTGAGCCGCCGGCGGCCACACGGGGGCGCCGGAGGGCCATCTCCGGCCTGTGTGGGCTCCGCTGCACCCCGCTCCGGGATGCGAAAAGCCGTGGGGGTTCCCCTCTTCCGCTGGGCTGCCGGATGGGAATGCCGGGGCCTCCTCCGCTCACCGTACACAGACCCGTGTCCGCGTTACAGACGGGGTACCCAGCCCCGGGCGGTGCGCAGGACCCCGAGGCCGGGGGCAGCCGTCTCAGGGGGAGGCGTCCACCCTCCACACCCCGCCCCGCGCGCGTGTTGAGCTGGGGACCCCCCCAGGGCTGGCCTGGGTGCGGCCCTCGGAAGGTTCGGCTGACATGGATCCCTCCTCGGTATAGACCAGTGGTCGGCAAACTCATTAGTCAACAGAGCCAAATATCAACAGTACAACGACGGACATTTCTTTCGAGAGCCGAAAACCGACGTCTGCCCATGGGCCACGAAGTTTCAATTTCGCTGTCCGTGATATTTTGTGGAAGAGCCAGGCTCAAGGGGCCAAAGAGCCGCACGTGGCTCGCGAGCCGCGGTTTGCTGATCCCTGGTAGAGACGCTGCGGGAACTCGGGGAGCCCCCACTGCAGCCCGGAGGGAGGCGGGTGCGGAGCTGGCTGAGGCTGCAGGAGCAGAGCGGACCGGGGCCGCCCCGATCTCCGCCCACCGCCCGGAGCCCCCCTCCCGGCCCTCCGCGCGGCCTCAGCGCCCCGCTGGGGAGCCTTGGGGGTGGGAGCAGGCCTGCAGCTCTCCCTTGGCCGGGGCAGCCCAGTTCTCATTATCCACGGCCTCTCCCCCAGCCTCTCTTTCCGGACCGGGCCTCTTCTTCGTTTTGGCACTGGATAATTTGAAAGTCACTGAAAAGTGCCTACCTTTTCATGCCGAATTCTTTCGCCTGGGTCCCAGGTGGGGACAGAGGCGCGCGGTCTCCAGAGGTACCCGTCTGCACCAGGCTAGCGCCTCTTTTCCCAGGGGAAGGCGGCTGGGACTTCAGGTTCCGCCTGTGAGAATAATTGAGCTCTAATTGTTTCTCCAGCCCTGATCTCGCAAGACTTGGGCGGAGGATGAGGCCTCTTGGTGTTAATGCCAAACACCTTTGCATGCCCATTGGCCCCCCCAGGCCTGCCCTTACCTCCTGGGGTCACCATGGTCGGCAAACTGAAGCTCTTTGGCCTCTTCCACAAAATACCACGGCCTGGGAGAGTCTATTTTGAAGAAGTGGCGTTAGAAGAAGTTTAAGTTATGCCGAAACCGGTTTGGCTCAATGGATAGAGCGTCGGCCTGCGGACTGAAAGGTCCCGGGTTCGATTCCGGTCAAGGGCATGTGCCTTGGTTGCGGGCATATCCCCAGTAGGGGGTGTGCAAGAGGCAGCTGATCGATGATTCTCTCTCATCGATGTTTCTAACTATCTCTCCCTTCCTCTCTGTACAAAATCAATAAAATATATATATTTTTTAAAAGAAGTTTAAGTTAAAAAAAATTGGCTCTCCCCGAAACCGGTTTTGCTCAGTGGATAGAGCGTTGGCCTGCAGACTGAAAGGTTCCGGGTTCGATTCCGGTCAAGGGCATGTACATTGGCTGCGGGCACATGCCCGGTGGGGGATGTTCAGGAGGCAGCTGGTCAATGTTTCTCTCTCATCAATGTTTCTAGCTTTCTATCCCTCTCTCTTCCTCTCTGTAAAAACTCAATAAAAATAAATAAATAAATAAATAAATGAATAGGCTCTCAAAAGAAATTTCTATCATTGCACTGTTGTTATTTGGCTCTGCTGACTAATGAGTTCGCTGACCACTGTCCTGGGGCATTTGTACCCAAGAGCAGGGGTTGGGAGGGTCAGGTCCTACTGCTTCACCTGCTGCTTCCCCCCCCCCCCCCCCCCGCCCCCCATACCCTGCAGCCTTGGGGGCATTTTGGTGGAGGTGGTGGTTCCCCTTTGCTTTTGTTACAGGGCAGGTAGGTCTCCCATCAAATGCTTCCCTCCATTAAAGAAAGCGGGGCCTAGGAATGCGTCATGGAGACACCCATCCATGTTCCAGACGCCAGACAGCTGGACAGACTGGGCCCAGAGAGGACAAGGACCTTGGTCACCTCGGACCGCACAGCGCTGGCTGGGAGCCAGGGTTCCTGCCTCCTCCGGCTGCCCTCTGGCCGCAAAGGAGACCTGGAACCTGGCTCTCTTCCACGGTTATTGAACTTGTGGGCGTTGTCATCTTTAAGAAACCCAATAAAAGGCGTGAGGTCAGCGCCCATCCGCTCAGTCAGCTCTTTTGTCTGCTTTTCTTCGCTCTGGAAAGCGCCTCTGATCAGCTGTTTCCTGGCTCCAGCCAGCGGAGGGCGGGGGGCCGGCGGGGGCTGGCCTCGGGCCACGGCCATGCCGGTTCCAGATGTGTGTGTGCTGGGCGGAGGGTGTTTCTTAGGAAGTTCAATAACTGTCTCAGCGAGTCCCAGCCCCTGCCCACTGGGAGCCAGGCCAGCACATCATTCCCATCTCACTGGCCTTCCCTCCCCTGGGATGGGGCAGAGCTGGAGGGGAATCAGGACGGTCTCTGCAGCGGATGTGCGTGGTCCCCATGTTCACCAGCCCAGGAGGCTCCGGGGCCCTCTGTGCATCTGTGACTGTGGCTGTATTACCAGAGATCTCTTCGGGGCACAAGCCGGGACCTGATGGCTGGGACCTGTGCGCAGCCTCTAGGACCGGAGTCCTCTACTCTGTCCTCCACACACTGCGGGGACACCCTGCTGGGCACTTCACTCAGAAGAGGGTGCCTTGCCTCCAAAGGGGCAAGCGACTCAGGCCCTCAGCCATGGAGACGGCCTCTGAGCCGGCTCCCGATGGGATGGGATGAGGCAGCGGGTGCTGGAGCCCAGGCTCAAATGGAGGCAGCCGGCAGGGAGTGAGCTTGGCGGTGCCATCTCCCTGGGCCCGGAGCTACAGGGGAGAGGGGACTCTGGTGCCGGCTCCCAGGCGCCCTCCACATGCACCCCTTTGCCCCACACAGCCTAGTTCCCATCTGTCTTATGTCACGGCCATCAGGGAAGGCACTGTTTGCAGAAAGTACTCACTGTGGAAGCCCTCTGAAGTCCCCCGCTCAAGGCCAGCCCTCAGGCCCTCGCGCGCATGCACAGTCACAGTCCTGGGTGGGAGAATGGAGGCCTCTCTCCCAATCCCCCCAAACGCACCGAGCTCCTTAGGAAGTCACGGGCACGTCTGCCTCCCGGGGTGATTACCTTGCCTCCACACGGACAGCGGACTCAGGCCTGTGGGTACAGAGAGGCCCCCTGAGCCGGCTGCAAGTGGCATGAGGCAGAAGGTGCTGGAGTCCAGCCTCCGGAGGAGGTGCAGGCAGGGAGCGGGCTTTGCTCCGTGCCCGGGCCTGTGCCAGGCGCTCACGGTTCAGATGGTCTCCAATCCTAAGAGATTGCCTCCTTCCCTTCCTTCTGGCTTTACTGAGCCAGGCGCAGGGCTACAAAGACAAAGCTAGCATCCCAAGACCTCACCGCCCCGTGAGAGCACCATCGAGAACATGGCTGTGACCGCGGTGGGCACAGGGTGCAGGGGCAGCCCCAAGGGACTCGGGGAAGGTCCTCCAGGGGAGAGAAAGCCGGCTGGGACCGGAAGGCCGAGGAAGGGCAGTCCAGACGGAGGGAACTGCATGTGCGAAGGCAGGGAGGCAGGAGAGAGCCTGCCTGCCTGGGAACGGTAGGAGGGCGATGGAGCCCGGGTCCAGGAAATGTGCCGGGTGAGGTTGGGGTCCCAGAACCCCCTCTCCGGACCCTCTGCCTCCTTGGCCCGCTTTGCTCCCGCCGAGGGGCAGGCCCCGGCCCAGCTGCAGACACGGATGCTCTGACATCAGAGAGAAGGAATGAGGGTTGTGAAAAGTGCCTCTGAATGAGCGGCATGAAGACGGAGGCCTCAGGGACAAGAGAATGCTGGTCTTCAGAACCAAACTGTCGACCTTAAGCCCCGCGTGGGAGATCTCCTGGGAGCATTGGGGCCCGTCACACATTCCAGGACCGAGCGGCAGCCACAGCTGCAGCCGCAGCTGCCAGAACAGCCTGGCTCCCGCCCTGTGTGCGGGGAGGGCAGCGGCCGGAGGGCTTCCTCTGGGGCCTGAGTGACGTCACCCTCCCTGAGCGCGGACCTCATCCATCCGAGGCTGCCTGGCTGAGGGCCCAGGCCATGGCGGGGCTCTCTCCCATGATAGGCCCCGGGCCACCTGGCAGATTGGGGGTGGGGAGTGGAGGAGCGGGGGGGTGGGGGGGTGGGGTGGGGTGGGTGTGTGTGTGTTTCAGGCCTAACCCAGCTCCCCAGAAATCGGGATGCATAGGGAGCTATGAAATGTCAGGGGGCTTTAAGAAAAAAAGATGGGGGGAGGGGGCATCCAGGGAGTGGTAGTGGTGGGGAGGAGAACACTGTTTTTTTTAAGGTAGAAAAATGCAAGGAAGTGGAGCTTTTTTTCTCCATTTGTTCTCTGGCAATCCCACCCGAGAACTTCAGGGGTCATGCCGATGACATCATGTCTTGTAACAAAGAACGCTCAGTCGTTCTGTGACATGGAACCCCTGCCTGCACCATGTTTCTGACGGGAGCTGCTTTACTATCTGTGTGTGGAAAGCCGTGTTTTATTGTCACATTTAAATGAGGGTTTAATAGTCTTCAATATCTACCACCAGTGGATTCCAAGGCGGGAAGATCACAGGCAGTGAACTTCGCTTCTCCGTATCACAGACATTTGGAGTACAAAAAAGTCCGGGGGTGGAGAGGACACGTAAGAAAGGTACGAAAGAAGTTGGCTTTAAAAAATAACCCCCAAAAAGTGTAAAACTTGATTTCCCCCCAAAGTACAAATAACTGTGGTCTAACCATCGGAGTAAAGGCTTCCTTGGCTCAGTCCTTGGATAGGAATTAGTTCGTGCACAACTGTCTATCCCAGGGCGTGTGTGTGCAAGAGACACGCACAAACACGCATCACACACACACACACACACACACACACATGCAAGCATGCACACACCCCCACAGAGACAGACACACAGCTGAGGTTTTGATGTCCTAGGCACTTCAGATCCCTGTTCTTAAGTCTGACGCCTGCCCACTGTGTGTGGCACGTTACTTCTTGGGAGGCAGGACGTTTTCCTCAAAGAAGCCCTGGTTGACGACGTTCCCCGCCGGGAAGTATCGAGCCACCACGAAGGAGGACCCGTCACTGGCAGAGGCCTTTCCCACGCCCATCTTCTTTGTGTTCTTCCATACCATGGCCGTGAAGTGCCCTGCAGGGGAGCGGACAGGGGGAGAGGGACACAGGTCAGTTAGAAGCGTCTGGAGAAGGATGTTGCAAGAGATTCTTCGGCTCCTGCATCATCTCGCCAGGCTCAGGGAAGCCTGATCTTCACGGACGCCAATCAGAGACACGAGACACAAAACAGACCGACTGCCTGATTTCCTACAGCATCAGGTCCTCTCTGCCCGCCTCACCACGTACTGACCCCCAAAGGTGTCGTGACCTCCCAGAGACGGTGACAAACCCAAGTTACCCCAACCGTTAGGATGCCACCCCACCTCGAACCTGCCCTCAACCCTCCCCGGAACGGCACTCCTCAAAGTCACCATCTCCACGTTCCTCTCCAAGGGTCCTTTCTTGTCTTCATCTTCCTTAGTGTCTCAGGAACCAGTTAAACACTAACTCCCATGAGGGTGACTCCTCTCCTTTTCAAAGCACTCCCCTCAGGGGGTTCCATGATGCCACCTCTTGCCAATACCCCCTCTCACTGCCTCTTCCTCCTCCTCTTGGTCTCACTTGTAAAAGCTGGAGGGCTTGCACTTCCCTAGACTCAAACCTGGGCTCGCTGTTCTTGCTGCACGTCTTAGGCAATTCCATCTCTCCCTGGCTCCCAGATTTGTTTCTCCAGCCCAAACCTCTCCTCCGTGTTCCAAACACAACCACTTACTGGACATTTCCACTTGGATGACTCACAGACATCTCAAGTTTAACCTCACTCTTGATTTCGGTCCGCCCAGAGTTACCCTTCTCCCTGCCCTCCCACTTCCTTTCACGACAATGCTATGCACGCAACCCTGGGGATAGGTCTGTGTTCCTCACCCTCCTTCATTTCCCCACAACAACCCGATCCTGACAAACCTCACTGTAAAAGACATCTCAAATCCATTCACTCCCTATCCACAAAAATATGGTCCCTATCCACAAACTTTTCTCACTTGGACCATTGCAATAGTCCCCTGGCTGGCTCCCCAGCTTCCACCTGTCTTCTCCAATTCACTTGTTGCTTAAGTAATCAGAGGGATCATGTTGTGACTAAGTCGGATCTGTTCCTCCCCTGCCTAACAATCCTCTGAGTGCTTCCAATTGCTCCTAGAACGAGAGAGAGTGCTTTGGATCAGCGGCCTCTCTGCCACTCCTTGAACCCCCAGGTTACTTCCCCCCACGGAGCCCTGGCACGCACACTGGTGTGGAATATGCTTCTGACGACTAATGCTTCCTTGTCCCGTAGGCCTCCGTCTTTTTCTTTTTAAAAAAATATATTTTATTGATTTTTTTACAGAGAGAAAGAGAGAGAGACAGAGAGTGAGAAACATCAATGAGAGAGAAACATCGACCAGCTGCTTCCTGCACACCCCCTACTGGAGATGTGCCCACAACCAAGGTACATGCCCTTGACCAGAATCGAACCTGGGACCTTTCAGTCTGCAGGCTGACACTCTGTCCACTGAGCCAAACCGGTTTCGGCTAGGACTCAGTCTTAATGACACTGGTTCAGAGAAACCTTTCACAATCACTTTCATTTCCTGAACATCTCCCTCCCAGTCTTAACACACCTGTGTTTTCTCTTCCTAACATTCTTACCATTTGCAATGTTAGATTTGATTACTGGCTTATTGCTTGGCTTCCTCATGAGGCTAGAGGGCCCCACATGGATAGGCAACAAATTGTTTTATTCATCAAAGTATCCCCAGGACCCTGGCACAGCCTGCACATGCCACTTTTACTGAGTGAGTGAATGGAGTGAGTAAGGGAATGGGTGAATGAATGGATGAATGAAAGGCATGGGAAAGAATCCTCCTGGACTCAGGCTCTGCTTTCACCAGAGGGCAGGCCTGCTATGAACTCTTTGAGACCTTTACAAGGTAGAGCCTCCTTCAATTCCCTCTGCTCTCAGTCACCAGACCAGATCTTTCTCAAGGACTGAATAGTGAATTGGGGGGGAGAGAGGGGGGGAGAGACACCAAATGTCCATCAATAAATGAATAGATAAGTAAAATGTTGCATATACATACAATGGAATATTATTCAGCCTTAAAAAGAAATGAAATTCTAACCTGTGTTACAACCTGGATGAACTTGAGGACATGATGCTAAGTGAAATAAGCCACACAAAAGAACATATACTGAAGGATTCCCTTATATAAGGTTCCTAGAATAGTCAAATTCATAAAGACAGAAAACAAAATGGTTGAAATGATAACCGAAACCGGTTTGGCTCAGTGGATAGAGCGTCGGCCTGCGGACTGAAAGGTCCCAGGTTTGATTCCGGTCAAGGGCATGTATGTTGGTTGCGGGCACATCCCCAGTAGGGGGTGTGCAGGAGGCAGCTAATCAATGTTTCTTTCTCATTAATGTTTCTAACTCTCTCTGTCTCTCTCTTCCTCTCTGTAAAAAATCAATAAAATATATTTTAAAAATAAATAAATAAATAAAATTAGGTATACTAGTAGTTTATTTATTTGTCTACATACAAAAAAAAAAAAAGATTTCCTTTCTGAAAATAACCAAACATAAACACCAATCAATAGCGTTGATGTGATATAGTCCACGCAGGAATGAAAGAGCGCAGACCTTAAGGACCACTATGCATCTTTTCTGCTAATCCCTCCACTTGTACTAACCGTCACCCAACAGAACTCCGATTTCCACCTCAGAGCAGAGAGGCACGTCTGGCCGAGGCACCCTGGTCCTGAGGGCTGTGAGCCGCAGCTCCAGGCTGTTGGCAGCTCTGCCACGAGCCACCGCTTCTGTGTGCTGTCTCTCCCTCGAGGCCCAGGTCCTTCCCCACCCCGGCCTTTTCTCTCCACAGACCACATGCTGTGGCCACCGACCCACCCGCGCCCTGGCACCCAGGAAAGGAAGAGAGAGCTGCTGTGTACCCACTGGTTGCCAAGAATCTGCTTACAGACACAACAGGAGCCTCAGCAGCCTGAATGCCTGCGACAGCCTTTTGCCAACAGATGAGTCTAAGTTATCTTCTCTCTGGCCTGCGACAGCCTTTTGCCAACAGATGAGACTAAGCTATCTTCTGGCGGGGAGGTTTCTGTCCACACGGAGATAACGGAGGATGGCATTCAGAGACCAATTAAAGGACACGACTTCCTTAGCAACCATCAGATACACACTGGTTTCTAACCCTAAACAACCAACAGCTTGCTGTTTCTCTCTCTCTCAGTGGAGCACATCCTCCTTCCTGCTCCGGCCCAGGCTTCCCGGTCAGCACCCTTGGAAAACACACGGAGTGACGGTGCGGCTCTGCGAGGGGATCGTGTGCAACGTGAGGAAGGAGGAGAAAGCTCTTTCTGTGTCCACAGGGAGCCGTCTCTGCCGACCTGCTGCGTGAAGAAAGGCGGTGCAAACCGGATCACGTATCCGAGCACGTGAAACAAAAGAAGAAACACAGCCACACATCTACGCAGAGGCCGGCATACGCTCCGAGCAGCTCCGAGCGATGCCCAGGAGACTGGCACACGGGTTGGCCAGGGATGGCCGGAGGGCTTTCCCCTCAGACGGCTCACACACATGCCATGTGGGAGCATCACTAGCTCAGGACGCACAAACAGACACACCTGCTCGTGAAAACAGAATGTAACCAAGGAACTGCAAGAAACCATTTCCCTCCGCTCAGCCCTGGGCTTAGAACTGTGTTCTTTCTTCTTCTTTCTTTTTTTTTTTTTTTTTTTTTTTTTTTTTTTTTTTTTTTTTTTTACTGTTTTAAGTATTACTAATAGGAGTCCATATGTCTCCTTTCTTTGTGTTCTTTACCACAAGATGCTGACAGGGGTGGGGTGGCTGGGGAGAGATGATAGAATTTCGCAGGCCCTTTCACCTGCACCGGGAACTTAGGCCAGGGGATCCCAGAGCACTGGCGGCTCTGGGGGTGGGAGACGGGCCCGCAGAGCGTTAAGGGGCTTGCGAGCCCTGATTATAACTCCCCCTCAAACCCCAAACCTGTGTCCCTGCCCTAGGTCAGGCTCCGTCTATCCCCAGCACTGCCCGCGGACACCTGGGGTGACACAGGGACTGGTTCTGCCGGGGCTTTCCTCTTTAGGGGGGAGTATGGAGCTACGGGTGGGACGGGTGGTCAGTGGTCACAGAGCCGAGTCCGTTCCTGGCTCATCTTCTGTGTTCTGTATAGATACAAAAAGAGCTTCCGCCGAGACCGGTTTGGCTCAGTGGTACAGCGTCGGTCTGCGGACTGAAGGATCCCGGGTTCGATTCTGGTCAAGGGCATGTACCTTGGTTGCCGGCACATCCCCATTAGGGGGTGTGCAAGAGGCAGCTGGTCAATGATTCTCTCTCATCAATGTTTCTAACTCTCTATCCCTCTCTCTTCCTCTCTGTAAAGAATCAATAAAATATATATTAAAAAAAAGAGCTTTCCCCTTCTTCCTTCCTGTGGTTCGTTACTCCCTTGCAGAGATCTATTGTACTAGATCCGTGCGCGGTTCCTGCGTGGAGCAGGGCGGTGGACAGAGCGTCGGGCTGAGGACGGACGGGGTAAAGAGGTCTCTCCCCGTTCCTGGGGCTCCGTGGCAGAAGCCCCACCTCCACACGGTGTGGCAAGGCCCCCGAGGCCGAGGGGCCGGGAGCAGAGCGCACCGCTGGCTCTGACGCGTGTCCCATTCCCCGCGCACCCTGCTCCCGGCGGAAGCGGATCCAGACGCCGTGAAACCAAACGGCTCCCAGACACGGGTCTTGGTGAAAAGGACCCCAACACCTTCAGTCACCGGGAGGAGGTGGGGGCTCCTGCCGCCTCCCTCAGGGGGGGAACGGGGGCACAGAGCCATCGCTTCCCCTGCGGGCCCAGGGGAGAGGCACCAGCAGATGTTGATTCCTGCCCACAAGGTTGCAAGAACTCCCGCCCGAAAGGGCGAGCAGAAAACCACAGGAAACAGTGACGGGTTCCGAGAACATGTCACTTCCTGCTTCTGAAGAAGCTCCAGAGGGTAGGAGGCCGTGAGCGCTCCACCCATGGGTCGGGTGGGAGGAGGAGAGGGATAGAGTGGGTAGAGCACATGTGTCAAACACAAGGCCCGCGGGCCAAATCCGTCCCGCCAGGCCTTGCAATGTGGCCCGCACCGCGCTGTCATCACTGCACTCCGCTGCGTTTCCATCACAATGACAGTTTATGACTGTTCTGTAAACCATTCGGCCCTCGATTTAGGCTGGATTTTAGATTTGGGCCCCTTCTCTGATTGAGTTCGACACCCCTAGGGTAGAGGATTCCTTTTCCCGTTTTTCTGATGCCTCTGGTCAGGGAGACTCACAGCCCCTTCCAACTCATCCTGGGCCTGGGGGGGGGGGGGGGGGGAGGAGGACTGGGGGACCCGGAGCTCAGGGATGCTGACAGGTGGAGTGGGTGAGTTAAATGTTTGCCGCTCACAGTGGAGGCCTACGAGAAGAAAGTCGGCTCCTCCTGCATCTAAACTCCAACTGGAGTGTCCTGTGGAGACCCCACCTCCTCCCTCTCCCTCTAAGGCGGGAAGGACGGGGGACGTGGACCCACCTTCACCCACACAGCAGTGCCAGGGCGGAGACTAGCTCCAGGGGTTCTGCGCCCCGAGCTCACCGGCCCCTCAAACTGCAGCTGAAGGTGAAGGAGGAGGAATGCCCGGGAGGCCCTGAGGCCGGGGGGCCGGGCAGGAGAAAGCAGTTAAAGGGGGGTAAAGGGTTAAAACCGAGAGACAGTGGGCTGGCCCTTTCCCCCGAGGCCCCGGGAAGCCACTGGCCGTCACTCAGGAGAGCAACCGGGCAGAGAGGGCCTGGGAACACTCGGGGCGGAGCAGGCTGGCTGCAGGAGCAGGCAGCAGGGGGACCGGGTACAAGGGCTGAGGCCCCACTTCTGGAAAGAAGCACTCGGCAGCCTTCAGTATGCTCAGCCCCTAGGACACAGGCCAGTCATCCGAGAACATGGAGCTGGCGGGGCGGACAGCATCCGCCTGGGAGCTTAGCTGGAGGGTGTGTGTGTGTGTGAGTGTGTATGTATGTGAGTGTGTGTGTGTGTGTATGTGTGTGTATGTGTGTGTGAGAGTGTGTGTGTGTGTGAGTGTGTGTATGTGAGTGTGTATGTGTATGTGTGTGTGTATGTGTGTGAGTGTGTGTGTGTATGTGTGTGTGAGAGTGTGTGTGTGTGTGAGTGTGTGTATGTGAGTGTGTATGTGTATGTGTGTGTATGTGTGTGTGAGTGTGTATGTGTATGTGTGTGTGTGTATGTGTGTGTGAGAGAGTGTGTGTGTGTGTGAGTGTGTATGTGTGTGAGTGTGTGAGTGTGTATATATGTGTGTGTGAGTGTGTGTGTATGTGTGAGTGTGTGTATGTGTGTGTGAGTGTGTGTGTGAGAGTGTGTATGTATGTGAGTGTGTATGTGTGTGTGAGAGAGTGTGTGTGTGTGAGTGTGTGTGTGTGTGAGTGTGTATGTATGTGAGTGTGTATGTGTATGTGTGTGTGTGTATGTGTGTGTGTGTATGTGTGTGTGAGAGTGTGAGTGTGTGAGTGTGTGTATGTGAGTGTGTATGTGTATGTGTGTGTGAGAGAGAGTGTGTGTGTGAGTGTGTGAGTGTGTGTGAGAGTGTGTATGTGAATGTGTGTGTATATGTGTGTGAGTGTGTGAATGTGTGTGTGTATGTGTGTGAGTGTGTATGTGTATGTGTGTGTGTATGAGTGTGAGAGAGAGTGTGTGTGTGTATGAGTGTGTGTATGTGAATGTGTGTGAATGTGTATGTGTGTGTATGTGTGTGTGTGAGTGTGTGTATGTGAATGTGTGTGTATATGTGTGAGTGTGTGAATGTGTGTGTATGTGTATGTGTGTGTATGTGTGTGTGAGTGTGTGTGAGTGTGTGAATGTGTGTGTGTATGTGTGTGTGTGTGTGTGTGTGTCTGTGTTGGGGAAACAGGGTTCTACCCTCTGGGCAACGTGAAATCCGAGAACGATGGGAGAGGTAAGACCGGAGGGAAAGGGTCGGCTTTCCGAGGTTGGTTCCTCTGACACCAGCCGTCCCGGGCGAGGCCGTGGTGCCCCAGTCACTCACCCGTCCCGGAGGTGAAGCCAGGCTGCTGGAAGTTGTAGTTCTTAATCTCATCGTACCACCTGTCCGCCACCTCCTGTCCTGCGTGGGAGAGACACCGAGACTCAACAGCAAAGCCAACCCACTGCCTGCTCCTCCGTCCGCTGAGAGAGCGCAGGAGCTGGAACGGGACGCCTGCTGTGGGCCCGGCCACGCCGAGAGGCGGCCTGGGGCAAGGGGACCAGATGTCCCGATTTTTAACAACTTGTCCCGAGTCACAAATTGTTAAGAATTGGAGCTGTCCCGCCCAAAGCGGGACCTCTGGTCACCTCAGCCTTGGGGGTGGAGGAGCCCTGGCCTGGGGTCACCCCCATCTGTTCCCCGCCCGCCTCGCACTGGCTGTGGGATCCCAAGCAAGGCCTTCCCCGCCCTGGCCCCGTAAGGAGGGTGAAGGGCAGTGTACCCCACGGGCCTCTGATGGTGCTCCCGGTCCTCCAGAGCCCCCTCAGCCCGCCCCAGCCTGGCCCCTGGAGCAGCCGCAGGAGGGAAGGCAGGGCTGCGGGGCGGGGTCTCCGGCTGCAGGGGGTCCTCAGGGGAGCACCCGGGCCTGCCTGGGCCCATGGGAGGGAGCGCAGAGCGCTGCCGGGGGAGCTGCAGTCTCAGGGCGGGAGCCAGAGGAGCCTGGGCGCTCAGAGCAGAGGCGAGAGCTCGGACGTGTGCCCGAGTCACCCGGGCTCTGGCTAAAAGGCGGGGGGAGGGGCCGGCCACCATCGGACAGGCACGTATCTCTGGAGGAGGCCCCGCTGGAGTGTCTGAAAAGCACCACACGATCCCAACGTGCAGCCAGCGGGGGAACCGCGGCCTTAGCGGCCCCTTGCCCAGCCCCTCTCCGCAGAGAGGGAAACTGAGGCCAGAGAGGGGAAGGCCTTGCTCACGGCTCCCCAGGGAGCCAGTTCAGGGCCAGGAGGGAACCGGCTCTCCTACTGGCTCCTCCCCATCCCTCTCCCTCCTCCCGGCCTGGGGGGCGGCGGCAGGCTGTGGACTCTGCCTTCCGGCGGGGGATGGGGATGGGGGGGACACCACCCCCTCTCCTGGAAGGCGGGAGCTGGGGAAACCAGGAGGACCGTGGCCTCCCCGGGGAGCTGGGGAATGCAAGGCCGCAGGGAGGAGCCTCTCCCACGGGCCTGGAGGGGCTGCAGGGGCAGGCGGTGCCGCCAGCACTTTCCCTGGAAAGCCGGGCCGGGCTGTGGGCAGGAGGCTCAGGCCCTCTGGTCAGTGCGGCCGGCGGCCACGCAGGCTGCGCCCTCACGAAGGGCTGTCTTGCCTGTGATTGTGATTTTCTCTCTGACATGTGGAAAGCTCTGTGCGCTTTTCTGGCGGGAAAGTTAATACACCAGCCGGGTCACACACACCCGCCCTGTACACAGCTGTCTGAGGGGAGTGTGACAGGAGCGAAGTCCTGTAGCCGGGGGTCGGGGTGAGGGTGGGGGTGCGGGGGGGTGCAGGGTGAGGCCGGGTCTGCACAGAGGCCTGTGCCCGCACCCTGCTCCCGGGCTGGGAGCTCCTCCGAAAGGGGGTCCGGGCAGTCCGACCCCTCTGTCCCTGGCAGTAGACTGGCCCCTCGGGCGCTGCGGTGGCTGACCCCCCACCCTCACCCTCTGCCCCGGAGCCCGGAGCTCTGGGTTCCCCTCGGCGCTGCTCTGCGCCTGTGGCTGCCCCATCGCCTGGCTCCACACGGGGGGCGGAGGGCGGGCAGGGCCCAGGAGGGGCTGGAATGTAGCTGCGGAGGGAGGGGGGGGCAGGCGGAGGGCAGGGGTGGCCGTGTAGAGGGAGGGGGGGCGGGCGGAGGGGGGGCCGGGCCGAGGCCGGGCGGCGGAGCAAGCACCCACCTGGCTGATCGTAGGACGCCCAGGCCAGGTTCTCCCCGCACTGGCCGCGGCTGGACTCGGGGCTGTGCTTGAGGATCCTGGTGCTGGCCAGCGCCTCCGAGTACCTGCGGGCACGGGGTTTGCTCAGGGCCGCCCGGGAGGCCCCGAGCAGGAGCCCTAAACCCCTAAACTGGCGTGGCCACGCGTCCTTCCGGGCTCCCGGGCAAACGGGAGCCTCACGCCGAGCCCGAACAGCCCATTCACAGGGGCCCGCTGAGGCTCAGGGGAGCAAAGGGCCTGCAGGGCGTCATTCTAGGCTGACCGATTCTACTCCCCCCATCCCCCCGCCCCGCGGCCCCCTGACTGCACCCACCCTCCACCCCCAACCCTCCCAGGGCCGGCCGGCGCACTCACTGCTGCGCCTCCCGGTTGAGCTTCTTGCACAGCTTCAGCGGGGGGACGCCATGCCGCTGCCGGTACTCGTTGTGGGCCCGCAGGACCTCGTTGTTAAACTGTTTGGAAGCTGCAACGATTCCAAAACGGAGCAGGTCTCAGTGCAGGGAGAGGCCCCCCAGACCTGTCAGTGCCCCCGGCAAACGGACAGGGGACAGAGTGCTCCCCACCCCTGCCCACCCCGTCCCAGCCCTCACTCCTCTGCCCACCTGTCTTCCTCTGCCCACGTCTCCTTCTGCCCGCCTGTCCCTGTCCCTCATCCCTCTGCCCACCCTCACCGTTCTGCCCACCCCGTCTCCACCCCTCACCCCTCTGCCCACCTGTCCCCGTCCCTCACCCCTCTGCCCACCTGTCCCCGTCCCTCATCCCTCTGCCCACCTGTCCCCGTCCCCATCCCTCACCCCTCTGCACCATGGATCACACAGGGCCCTATGCAGGGATCTGGGTCTTTACCCAAAGCTACGGGAAGCAACTGATTGGGGGCAGAGAGAGCTGGTGAGATGGGTGTTTCCGAAAGACCCTGCTGGCTGCTGAGTGGAGGGAGGGCCGGGGGTGCAGAGCAGATGGGGTGGGGGCGGGGGTGCTGGGCGGTGAGCAATGGGACTTCTGAAAGAACGTGTTTGCGGGAGACTGGGCATCTCAGACCGGACCTGTGGTGCCTGGTGGGGACTGGGCCGGACTGGAGGTGGGCTGGGAGGAGGGGTCCCCTTGCTGGGCTGGAAAAATCAGGAAGTCAGAGGGACAGAAGAAAAGGGACCAGGAAGGACAGCATGGGGCGGTGAATGGAGAGGGGGGAAAGAATGTGGTGGTGCTGGGTTCAGAGATGCCCTGAGGGATGGAACGGAGCCTGTGCTCAGTGGGGTCATGACCTTGGAGAGGGCGGTCCGGGGGGCGAGGATACGGAAAGAATAAGTGGGTGAGGCCAGGTCGGCAAGGTCAATAGTGGACAGAAGTCACATCAATCTGGATCTGGAATGGAACCCCATCCACCCAACACCCCTGACAATTTCTCATCCACCCTTCCACCCATCCATCCATCCATCCATCCATCCACCCATCCATCCATCCACCAATCCATCCATCCATCCATCCATCCATCCACCTACCCACCCATCCATCCACCCACCCATCCACCCACCCATCCATCCACCCATCCATCCACCCATCCACCCACCCATCCACCCACCCATCCACCCACCCACCCACCACCCACCCATCCACCCATCCACCACCCACCCACCCATCCACCCACCCATCCATCCACCCATCCATCCACCCATCCACCCACCCATCCACCCACCCACCCATCCACCCACCCATCCACCCACCCACCCACCCACCCACCCACCCACCCATCCACCCACCCACCCATCCACCCACCCACCCACCCATCCACCCATCCACCCACCCATCCACCCATCCACCCATCCATCCACCCACCCATCCATCCACCCACCCATCCATCCACCCACCCATCCACCCATCCATCCACCCACCCACCCATCCACCCATCCATCCATCGCTCTGTCTCTCTGCAGCAGCAGCATCCTCCCAGCCCCGCCTGTCCCCGTGCCCTCCGAGTCCTCCTGTGCCAGGTCCCCGTGGTGTGCGAGGGGCCGGGGACAGAGCAGCCACGTCCTGCCCCGAAGAGCTCACCCACAGAGGGGAGAGCGCCTGCCGCAGGTGCTGGGGCCCCGGGCAGAGGAGCACGGGCGCCAGAGGAACAGAAAAGCAGCCTCGCAGGGTCTGGGGTCTCAGGAGGGAGGTGGCCCCAGGCAGGAGGCTGTGCTTGGGTGGGGAAGGCCCCGAGTGACGGCTGCCGGAATCCGGGAGTGCCCCTCCCTCCGTGGAAATGGGGGACCTGGGGGAGTTAGGAGTGAGGGCTACAGAGAACCCTCAAACTGAGCTCCCCAAGGCCCGGCTGAGGGCAGGAAGGGAGTAAACTGGAGGATGAAAGAAGCATCAAGAAGCAACTGTTAGCCCTAACCGGTGTGGCTCCGTGGATAGAGCGTTGGCCTGCGGACTGAAAGATCCCGGGTTTGATTCCGGCCAAGGGCGCGTGCCTGGCTGTGGGCTTGAACCTCAGTGTGGGGCATGCAGGAGGCAACCGATCAATGACTCTCTCTCATCATTGATGTTTCTGTCTCTCTATCCCTCTCCCTTACTCTATGAAATCAATAAAGAAATATATATATATATATATATATATATATATATATATATATATATATATATTTTTTATTTTTTTTTTTAAAGAAAAAAAGCATCATCGGTTATTCCTGCCATTACCCCAGGTCACATTCACCCTCTGTCCTCCTCCTCGCTGTCTCTTCGCCCCAGGCCCGGGGCAGGTAAGCCACCAGGAGCCCCTTTCCCTCTCTCAGCCAGACCCTTGTGTCTCCTGGGCCTTCAAATCCAACTCTCAGGCCCGGAAGCGGACTTGGGGGGAAGGAGCCAGAACTTGCCCTCGGAGCCTTTGGCCAGATGCCACCCCGGCGGTGGGGGCAGAGCTGTCCGAGGGGCTTTGTGTGGGCTGAAGAAGGACGGAGGCGCCCACAGGGCGGTCCAGTGAGGTCCGGCCCAGGCCGCGGGCAGGACAGGGACGCGGAGCCATGGACAGGCAGCCCGGAGAGCCGGGCCGCAGGCTGTGGGCCCGCAGTCCCCTTGGCAGAGGGGAATTGACAGGCTGCTGAAAACTAGGTCACTGCTCTCCCAGAACATAGGAAGTCAAGAGAAATAAAAGTGAAAGTTCCTGTGCTCACTGTAAGCTCCCACCCAGTCCCACCAGGGCCAGTCCCCGGGGGCAGGGCTCCCAGGAAGGGGGTCAGGAGAACTTCCTGGAAATCAGGGCGGGAGCCCTCCCTCCCCACCCTCTGGGAGGCACCCCCACCCCCGCCCAGGAGTCCCTCCCAGCACCCAGCACCCAGCCAGGCCCAGCCCAGGTGGCTCCTCACGGCGGCCTCGGGCCCAGGGAGGCCAGATAGACCGGTGTCCACACCCAGCCAGAGGCACACCCCGCTTCGGTGGAAAAGCCAGAGGACAAAGAAAAACATGAGGAGAAAAAGGTCAGAGGGAGCCTACCCTTCCCCGCCTCACAGGGAGAGCCTCACAGCCAGGCCAGCCCACAGGGGAGAGGGATCCTGTCCTCACAGGAGGGCCCAGGGAGGAGGCTTTCGGGGTGCCGCCCGGAACAAGGGAGCCAACCACGGCTGGGGGCTGGGCTGTGCGCCCGCCCCTTTACTGCTCCCCACCACGTGTGGGAGCTGCCCATTGATTAAAATGGGGAAACTGAGGCTCGGGACGGGAGGTGACCCGGACACATTCCCACAACTGGTTCTTCACCCCATGCCCCCTCCAAGGGATGCAAGTCAAAGGAAGTCACTGAGACAGCGGGATGGACCAGCCCCGGAGGCGGGCCGGGCTCAGAGAGGCGGGCAGCGGCCTGCAGATGAGAAAAGAACTGAGGCTCCAGACCTGCCTACGGGGCCCCAGAGGAGCTGCAGGGGGAGAAGCTCCTGGGGCAGGTCTGGGGCTCGCGGTCAGAGCCGCTGGGAGGTGGAGGGGCTGTCTGGGGCTGAGGGGAGGGAAGGGGCAGGGCTGAGCTGCCTGCGGGAGTGGAGGGCACAGGCCTCTCCCATGGGGCTGACCTGGGGGCGCTGGAAGGTCCTTTGGGGTCTGGGCTTCTAAATGCCAAAGCCTCTAGGACACATGTGTCAAACACAAGGCCCGAGGGCCAAATCCGTCCTGCCAGGCCTTGCAATGTGGCCCGCACCGTGCTGTCATCACTGCACTCCGCTGCGTTTCCATCACAATGACAGTTTATGACTGTTCAGTAAACCATTCGGCCCTCGATTTAGGCTGGATTTTAGATTTTGGCCCCTTCTCTGATTGAATTTGACACCCCTACTCTAGGAGGTCTGTGCCCCTCCTTCCCTCCCGCCTCACTGCTGGCTAGCACAGGCTCCTCCCTCAGCATCTGTCCTCACCGGAGGCCGCCCAGGGCCCAGCCTGGCTCATCTCTCTCCCCGCTCCCCACCAGGGGCCCAGGATGTCAGAGGCCAGGGCAGGGATTGTAGGCAGGCCCCTCTGCCCCTTGGCAAGAAGCTGGGATAAACACTTTGCCACCTCCCCTCACCAAACCAAAACTAAAAGACTAGCCCCACTGCAGTGGCAGCCTCTCCCAGGAGTGGAATTTAAAACCCATGAGTCTCCAATTTCCGGATCCCTAATGAGGCGAACCGCCTGATAAGACCTGCTGCTTCCCTCAGGGGAGATGACCTGCCTAAAATAACCCGCCTTTTAACTTCTTAGCCTCACCCTCCTCATGCCTAGAAAAACCTTCCCATTGCTAGAAAGCCCCATGAACTGCTGAGCCCCATGAACTGCTGACTGAAGCCCGTTAGATCTTCAAAGGTTCTCGGACGGATATTGTTCTTTAACACTGGAAAGGGCCCTGGTCCCACCTCTGGGATAAAACTGGTTTATCGGTAAGAAAGAATAAAAAGTTGAGGTGTGTGTGTGTGTGGGAGAAAGAGCAGTTTCTGTTCCAGGGTTCCAGGAAATTCAAGAAGCAAATACCAGCTCTGCCTCTGACTGGCTGTGTGATTTTGATCAAGTTGCTTAATCCCTCTATGCCTCATCCCCCCACCACCACCCTCACCCCCATCGCCTCCCCCCCACACACAGAAAAACGGAGATAGCAGTGTCTACCTCACAGGGCTTCGGTGAGAATGAAAAGAATTAATCTACGTCATCGCTTTAGGAGAGTTCTGGAACGCAGTGAACAGCTATGCGGTATCGATTATAATTACTATATCATTACCAACAAAGCCTCATCTTTGGGAGACGCTGTCCCATCGGATCCCATCTGCTGGTATTTGTGTCAAACTTTTTTTTTTTTTTTTAAACAAACTGTATTTTTATTGATTTCAGAGAGGAAAGGAAAAGGAGAGAAAGACAGAAAACATCAATGATGAGAGAGAATCCTTGCTCGGCTGCCTCCTGCACGCCCCACACTGAGTCTCTACCTTGCCACCTGGGCACCTGCCCTGACCAGGAACTGAACCGTGACCTCCTGGTTCCTAGTTTGACGCTCAACCACCCAGCTGGGCCAGCCGGGCCAGCCGGGCTCTCTCAATCTCCAATGCCTCTTTCCACACCTCCGAGCTCAGATGTTGGTGGAGTGGATGAGTAAGCAAGCGAACTGGACCACAGTCTTCTCTCCACAGATGAGGAAGCTACCGACTCTGGGAGCACATGTGAGTTTTGCAATTTCGCACAGTGAGTCCACGTTCAAGCCAGACCCAAGAGCAGCCTCCTGTTTCAAATCTCTCATCCTTTCCTCTTTACGTGTACTTCCCTTTCCCCAAGCAAGATGGCGGTGAGTGGTTCCGGCTGCTCCTTGGCAGATAACTGGCACCGAGGGACTGAGGGAGCCAGGGCAGCCCGTGTCCGTCCTCCAGCCCTGCCCATGGCCGGCCACGCAGGCTGCCAGGAGCGCCGGGCAAGTCCCTGCCTCTCTGGGTTCCACATCCCATCTGTGTGGGAAGGAAGTATGACATCTGTGGGGTTTTTTTGTTTGTTTTTTTCAAAAACGCAGGGAAACCCTTTCTTTGAACTCCCCCCCCACCCCCAGCAAAATCAACAGATGAAAATGGAACAGCTGGAACTGATGTGGCCCCCACAGCCACACCCTGCAGAGGCGTCAGGCCCCGCTCAGTAGGAAATTCCTGGGCTAGCTGGTCCCTAAGTGCTTTCTGCTCTGATGGCAGAGGCGGGTGGAGGGGACACAGATTTTCAGAGGTAATCAGAGGGGTGCAGAAGTCCCTACTGAGCCAGAGCCAGGGCTGAGGAGGAGGCAGGGAGCAGGCGGCAAGAGATCAGGTGGCAGGGGAGAAAGCCCACATTTGGGAAGTCAGGGAGCTGGCTTCAAATACCAGTTTGGCCGAGACCGGTTTGGCTCAATGGATAGAGCGTCGGCTTGGGGACTGAAGGGTCCCGGGTTCGATTCCGGTCAAGGGCATGTACCTTGGTTGCGGGCATATCCCCAGTAGGGGGTATGCAAGAGGCAGCTGATCGATGACTCTAACGCTCTATCTCTCTCCCTTCCTTTCTATACAAAACCAATAAAATATATTTAAAAAATAAATAAATAAATAAAAAATAAAAATCCCAGTTTGTCCACTTACTGGTCAAGGTCTGAGTGTGGGCATGGTACTCAACCTCTAAAAATCTTTACAATTGATAGAGTAGCTCCAAGCCTGGCGTGCACCAGGAGCTTAACAATTGGTAAGTCACTATATTAGGGACTAGATGTTTCCACGGAGCCCAGGGCCTGCGCGGAAGGCCACGGTCTTTCTCTGCCCCCAGCACAGCTGCTGCAAACTGAGCCCAGCAAGGTGGGCGACGGACCTGAGGTCTCCTCCTGGGAGGAAAGCTGTGCCAGCTCAGTCCCAGTTTCCCAGCAATGCCTACCAACCCCAAGTGGCTCTGTGGTTTCTCCGAGATTTAAGATTAAAAGGAGTCAAGCTCCTATGAGGAAACGAAGGCACAGAAGAGGCAGGGACTAGCTCCTTACAACGGTCTCTATGAAACCACACCAAGCCCCTTATGGCTACACGCGTGTGAGCGCTACGGGCCTGCAGCCTCAGGGTGGGGCCTGCCCTGAAGGCCCGTTGGGCCTGGGCTACCCGGAAAGGTCACTTCCTCTTGGAGACCCTTAGTGGAGCCAGCACTGTCCTGGGGGCTGCCAGCCTTTGGGAGAGACAAATACAACGCATGTGGCTATGAGGGCCAGCATCCTGGAAGGTCCCTGGTTGTGTGTGTGTGTGTGGGGGCGGGGGCGCATGGGAGGGGGTGGTACCTGCCTGAACCAGCTCTAACCTGCCCTCTGCCACTGCTCCCTTCCTCGGAAACCTGCTTGATTCTGCATCTTCAGTCTGAGAAGGTGTCACCACCATCCTGCACCCAGGCATCCCCGTGGCACTTGGCTCTCATTTACAAGTCCGTCACCAAAACTGGATTGAGGGTGCCGCCTCCCAAACCCATCCTTCCCCCTCTCCAGTTGCTTAGAGCCTCTGTCATCGGTTAACTGAGTAACTGCAGCACCCTCTTCCTGCCCCCACCTCTGCCCTAAGCACCCTCTTCCTGCCCCCCGCCTCTGCCCTCTTCCCCCCTGACCCACCCCCTGCCACTTTGGGTTAACTCCTCTCTCTGGCACTCCAGGCCTCAGGGGTAAAGTCCGAATTCCCAAGACGCTCTGGGACCTGAGCGCCTCCTCCAGCAGCCCCTTGGCAGCGGGGATCTCTCCTTCCCCTGAGCTCCCACTGCTCCCGCCTCCCCTGTCTACTGGTTTCCCGGCTCTGACTGAAGCACGTGAGGGCTGTCTCTCCTTCCCCGATGATTAGACTCATTGATTCATTTCACAATCCAAACACACACTCCTGCGGACCAGGCTGATGCCCTCCGCGGCACTGAGTCCACAGTACACAGCTGACAGACGGTGGATGGATGGGGAAAAGGGCGGGACAGAGGGAGCAGGAAGGCAGGCAGAGATGGATAGATGAGTAATGAACAGACAGAAGAACGAGCACTCCGCCGCTGGCAGGGCAGGAGAATTGCTCCTCAGGGGAGGAGCTAGCAACCACTGATTGAAACGCGGCTTTAGAGAGTTTGTGGTTTCTCCCTCAATCTGCAGAGAAAGGAGTGGACTCCTTAAAGTGCTTGCTCACATCTGCCACGCTCTTGCCCCATCACCACCTACCGTCATGTCAGCCTCCTGACAACCCCTCCGTCACCTTCCCACACTGGGCCACCTCACGGGCCAGGTGGGGGAAGCCTTGCTCAAGATCACACCGCAGGTGGGGGGCACAGCCAGGCCTCAAGGCCAGACCTGTCCCCACGGCGGGCGAAGGCAGTGTGAGACCAAAGCCAGGGGAGGCATGGGCCTCCTGGGAGGCAGTAGCCAGGCCCAGATCGTCAGGGCCCCCATCCGGGTGGCGGCCAGGAGTGCGGTGTCTGTGGGAAGCAGGTCTATAGCTGGGCAGTGGCCCACGCTGACTGTTCAGGGGGAGGGGGCTGCAGCCAAGAAGAGGCCTGTCCTCCTTTGGGGGGTGTTGTGGAGGAGGGGAAGCCAGGGGCGGCCTCTCAGCCCAGAAGTTGAGTCTACAAGGCTGGGGAAGATTTCAAACCTCAGAGAAGTGGAAGGGGCAGTGATGGTGGTGGTGCCGGGAAAGGGAGCGGGGGGATGGGACCAGCGTGCTCGCCTCCCGATGGCTGAGTGGAGGAAGTAAGAGCTGAAGAACACGCACTCCCTGGGGACCCCAAGTTGGGGCTGGAGAAGGTACTCCCTCACCTGCAGGCAATGGGGGGGGGGGGTGTTGGGCGTGGCAGGCAGGGTAGGACCTGTATTGTAGAAAGTTCACTGGGGCAGCCACAGGGCTGAGCAGGGGCCACCACCAGGTCGGAGAAAAAGAGGAAGCAGGAGTCTGTGCCCTGGTGGGGCCCGGCACCCACAGCCTGGCACAGAGGGGGCCTCAGGGAGGAGGGGCAGCGGCAGAAGGATGCTCTAGCTGTCTGTCCCTCCGAGGGCTGGCTGGCGCCGCTCCGCGGGGAGAGATGCTGTCACATTTTGGCTTTTCCCAGCTCCTAGCTCCGTCCGCCAGACACAAAGCAGCAGCCACGCCTCGGCCGGACCCTGGGCGCCTGGAAGCCCTCCCTCCCGGCCGCCGTCTCTGACTCCCGGGCAGGGGGTCCCTCCCTTCACCCCCCTCCCCTCCCTCCTTCTTCGGGGGCTCCACGGCCACCCCGGCCTCCTGCTGCCCCGGAAACTGCCCCCGATGCGCCTCCGGGCGCTTCTCCCCCTCCCTCCCCCCGCGCCCTCCATCCCGCCCGGTCCCCGCCTGCAGCCCGCGCCCCGGCGGCCCGGCCCGGGAGCTCCCGCCGCGGGGAGGAGGCGGCGAGCATCCCGGAGCCCCGACTCCGGCTCCGGAGCCTCACCTGACTTGCCCATGGCCGGCTCGGCTCGCTCCGGGGCTCCCGCTGCCTCTGCGGTCCGGGCCGGAGCCGCTGGGGTAGCCCCGGGGGAGGGGGGGCCTCCGAGCCCCGCCCCGGCCCGCCCGCCGCCTTATAAGGAGCCGCCGCTGCCGCCCGGCGCCCGGGGCCACCGCCCGCCCCGGGGCGGCGCTGCGCCCCAGCCTCCCGGGCCCCGGAGGCCCTGCCCGCGGGGCTGCAGGCACAGCCCGGGGCTCCCCGGGTGCGGGGCCCGGGCCTCAGCCTGACCCTCACGGACCCGCATCACGCGCCGTCCAGCCCCGCAGCTCAGTATCCGCCGCGGTGCGCACGCCGGGGCGCTGGAGGCCGATCTGGCGGACCCGGAGCTCTCCCGCCGCCCGGCCCGGCCCAGTGGCACCGGGCAGGGCCGTCCTCCGCCCGGGACATTCCCTCTGGTGCGAACCCGGGTGGAGTTGGAGTGCGGGCTCACCTCTGCGGGTCCGAGTCCCCCCCATCCCTTAGGGCCTTGGGTCCCTTCGCCTTCCTGGCCTTGGGGGCAGCGGCGGGCACTCGCCGGGCACTGGGAAGCCTGGGTCCCAGTGACGGCCCCGCCCTGGGTGAGAGGGGCGCCAGCCTGAGGGCCCAGGCGAGGGGGACTCCCCGGAGTGACTGCTCCTGGGCAGGGAGCTCGGCCCATGCTAACAGAAGGACGCTCATTGACAAACCTTCCAGTCCATGGGCATATTTAGCTTTAGCTTGATGATTATAGGCGTACGGTGACCAGACGGCTGGCTTTTGGCAGGACAGTCCCAATTTTTAACAATTTTTCTCGCGTCCCGATTTTTGGGGACATCTGGTCACCTTACTATGGGACGACAGTAAGGCCGGGTGCTGCCCTGTTCACTCCCTCACCCTGTTATCAGGCAAATGCCTACTAGTTTGAGTACTTCCAGTGCCAGAGTGCTGGGAAGCATGCCTCATTCTGAGTCCAAAGGGACTTCTGGTGCTAGGCGGGCATCTGGCCGTTTATATTCAGTTCTGGTTCCCATTTGCCAACAAATCCCCACGGACCTGGCCAGATGAAGCCGGTATGTCACCTCTAGCACCTCTAGAAGGCTGCTTCCCTCCTAATCAAAACAGGCCACAGTGGGGAGACAGCCGAGCTCTCAGTGCACACAGAGGGAACCAATGAGGTCCACTCACATCTCCTTGGACAGAGGAGGAGGCTGAGGCTAGGGAGTGGGTGTAGGGAGTGGGTGTAGGGAGTGGGTGGGGGACAAAATCTGAGCTTGGTGACATCTTCGGAGTCTATAGGCCTTGGAGCCGGCCTTAGCAGCAGGCAGGTGGAAGGGACAGAGTGCAGAACAGAGTTAGGGCAGTGCCAAAGCTGTCCCCTACCAAGAGCCCTGGGCAGAGTGGAGGGGAGTCACTGCCCAGTGGGTCCTGGCTGGTACCCAGGCAGCAGAGACAAGAGGAATGGCAACAAAGAGCGTGTTTGACCCAAGTTATCATTTCTTTTTGGTTTAATGTCCTATTTAAAGACTCCTTACCTATTCTAAGATCATTAAAAGTTTGTTTTCTTCTAGAAGTTTCACAGTTTTAGCTTTTATATTTGAAAGTAGTTTTAGCTCCTACATGCATTTTGATTCTGATGGCATGTGGTATGAAGTCAGGGTTGTAATTCTCTCTCTCTTATGTGGCATATGAATATCCAGTTGCTCCAGTGCCAGTTCTTGAAAAGATAATTCTCTCCCAATTGGCCAGATGTATGTGGCTCTCCATTCCATTCCACTGATCTATGCATTTTTACACTAATACACACAGTCTAAATTACTGCAGTTTTATGTGAGTCTGGAAATCAGGTAGTGTAAATCCTCAGTTTTTCTTTTCCAAGTTGTTTTATCCATTTTAGGCCCTTTGCATTTTCATATAAATTTTAGAATCAGCTTGTAAATTACTGAAAAACAAACAAACAAAAAAAGCCTGCTGGGATGTTGATTGGTATTGCCTGAGTGTATCCATAAACTTGGGGAAAACTGACCTCTTCCTAATGTTGAGCTTGTCTATTTATCTTCTTTAATCTCAATTGTTCTTGGGGATGTTGCTCTCCATTGAGTTTTCTATTCTTGCGGTGTCTTTTTTAGATTTAGAAATCAGGGCAATGCTAATCTTAGAGAAGAAGTTGAAGAGGGTTCTCTCTTCCATTTTCTGGAAGAGTTTGTAAAGAATTAGTATTATGTCTTCTATGAACATCTGCTAAATCTTCAATGAAGCCATTTAGGTATGGAGGTGTTTTTCTTTTTCACTTTTTTTTTGGGGGGGGGATGGGAAGTTTTAAATAATAAATGTAGCTTCATTAATAGACACAGAACCACTTAGACAATCTATTTCTTTGAGGGAGCGTTGGTAACTTGTATCTTAAAAGGAATTAGTCCATTTCATTGGTCATGGGATTTACAGGCATAAAGGTGTTGATAGTGCGTTGTTATCCTTTTGCTGTCTGTGTGCTGTGTGGCGGTGCCCTGGATCTTTTCTGATATTGGTAACTTGTGTCTTCTAGAGGTTGATCAGGGTAGCCAACCTCATTTACTTGTAGATTCTGTGTTTGTGAGAGTGCCTACGTGCTCGGAGTTATCTGTAAGTCTAACGTTAGTGCTGTCAGTGCTGTGCCGGTCACCTGAGGGCGTGCAGAGCCGCGGGAAATTTGAATTGCCCGACACACGTTCCCGGTGATGTTGGGAAGGAGATGCTTGTCTATTTTCGGCTCCCATACTGTCAACAAGCGACCTCTTCCCAGTCTATTCAGTGCTAGGGTTTTGAGTGTTGTCTTTTTGTGTTGGCGTTTTACTGTTTAAAATGCCCACACGTGGGGTGTGAGGTGCTGTATGTGGTGTCCCTCATGCCTGCGACGTGCCTGCGGGAGAAAGTGTGTGTGTGCCAGATAAGCTTCGTTCGGGCCTGAGTCACCGCACTGCTGGCCTCACGTGAGTCCAGTGTTCACGTGAGTCCAGTGTTCATGAATCAGCCACAGAAATGAGGCAAAATCAAAACAGATGTGCAGAGATGAGTGACAATTAGAATACTTAGTTAGGAACGTGGGGCAAGACTGGAAGTCTGTGGCCCAAGTCCAAGTTCTGTGTCTGCTGCCCAACAACTGATTCTGATCCAGGAGCTTGAAATGAAGACAGTAATACCTATTGTAGAGGATATATATATATATTTAAAGATTGCAATGACAACACATTGTGGATGGATCATGAGAATTCTCCTGTTTTCTGTCCTAAGGCTTATGGCCAGTCATACTTTAAAAAGATATTAGTTTGTAAGAACAGGTAATAAATGACTTCAAAATGCCATGGGTATTTAATTTTAAAGCATGCCTTTAACATTTATGTAAAACGTTTTATGTACTCATTCCATGGAAACTTATCTGGCCACTGGGTGAAGCTAGCAATAAAATTATTGGCCCGCTATGTGTTAAAAACCACTCTTTCAATGTCACATATTTTTGTCTGTGTAGTATTTCACGGTCACAGTTTTTATATGTAAAAATGTACTGTTGTTTCTCTGTAGAGACCAAGGCAAAATTCTGCTGATGAGAGAAAACTTAAACTTGCACATTTCAGGAAACTTGGCCACATCTACTCTCATCTCTTGGGGATAAATATTGAAGCGTTCTAGAATCTTTCCCAACTACCCTCCACACCTCTGGGTCGGCCCCTCCAGAGCCAGGTTCTTGGACAGAGCATCTGATTGGCTGAGCCTGGGTCACATGCCTTCACGCTAGAAAGAGAACATAGGAATGTCTGCCCCCCTTCCCCTGTGCACAGTTTGGTACAAGGTCTTCTGTATCAAATGGAGAGTTCTCTGCACTCCGAGCAGCTTCACCCAGCAGATGTCTCCCATCCCTCCCTGTTGGGGGGTGGGGGATGTTGTTTCTGTCCTCCATGGTTCCCCAGAATGTTCCACACTCCATGGCTCAGCCCTTCTCAGTGTCTCAGCTCTGACATCATTATGAATTCCTCCCCAGAGTACGGTTTAAGGCAGCGGTCGCCAACCAGTGATCCGTGAGGTTGGAAGGTTGGTGACCGCTGGTTTAAGGGACAAACTAAGCTTTAATCCCTTCAGGCTTTGGCTCTTGACCTGCAGAGGTTTTTGGAATAAAAATTAGTTGTAATAGCTCAATGGGTGGAAGGCCGTGGAAACTAGAAAAGCAGAGGAAAGAAAAACCTTGGCAGAAAATCTCCTTATTTTACTAGGTTATGCTCTCTTTTTAAAAATATTTTTATTGATTTCAGAGAGGAAGGGAGAGGGATAGAGAGTTAGAAACGTTGATGAGAGAGAATCATCAACCAGCTGCCTCCTGCACAGCCCCCTTCCCCCCCACTGGGGATGTGCCCACAACCAATGTACATGCCCTTGACCGGAATCGAACCCGGGACCCTTCAGTCCACAGACCAAAGCTCTATCCACTGAGCCAAACCGGTTTCGGCCTGCTCTCTTTCTTATTGCTGTTGGAAAATATACGGAATGGGACGAAGCCAAAGCTGAATTGAGAGGCAAATACACTGTATAATACATATAAACATGAGCTTTGAGTTAGACCTGGGTTCAAACTATCCCTGCTCTGCTTCTTACCAACCATGTGACCTTAGAGAAATTATTTAATCTCCCAAGCCTTGGTTGCATCAGCTGTGAACAGTGATAATAATACTATTTGTCTCGATAGAGAGATTGTGAGCATTGCATGAGGCAATTCATTTAGAGCACTTGGTCGTATGCTTATATGAAAGGAATTCTTGCACAATTTTTGGTAGGTGGTCCAGGAAGCTCCTTGGCCATTTGTCACATGACAGTTCTTCCCTTGGGGACGGACTGTCGGTAGTAGAGCATGACACACTGGCTCAGGCTGCTCTGGTCCCATGAGATCATCGATGTGAGATAGAACTGAACATGGAGCATTTGGAAGAGTTCGCATTTTGCTGATATGGTGTCTAGCATTCCTGTCAGAGTCCAAATGAAAAAGAAAAGCTGTAAATAGATGAATCACTGCCAATGTTGGCTAAGGAAGAGGGAAGTAGGAAGCTGGAGGGGAGAGGGCCTGTCACCAGGTCACTTCCAAGGAATTAAATTAAATTTACTGTCCCTCCTTTGTAAGGGAGGGCTTCTCTGACTCTGCCCCGAGCTTAGAAACCAGGAAGGAGAGACGATCACTGTCACAGGCCTGAGAAAATGTGCAGACAGTGACTTATTATTACTTAGTGCTTCCTTGATTTGAAAGTAAAGCACTTTAATGAAAATTCCTCCTACTCGGTGTCTGTATTGCTATGGATGGAATGTTTGTGTTCCCCTAAAATTCTTACGTTGAAACAATCCCCAATGTGATGGTATTTGGATGAGGGCCTTTGGGAGGTGGTTAGGTCACGAGGTTGGAGCCCTCATGAATGGGATTAGTGTTTTTATAAAAGAACCCCAGTCTGGCCATCGTGGCTCAGTGGTTGGGCATCAATCAGGGGGTCACAGTTCAAGTCCCAGTCAGGGCATATGCTTGGATTGCAGGCTCAATCCCCAATGGAGGACGTGCAGAAGGCAGCTGATCAATGATTCTCTCTCATCATTGATGCTTCCATATCTTTGTTCCTCTCCCTTCCTCTCTCTGAAATCAATAATAATAATTTAAAAAAAAAACTTATTTATTTATTTATTTATTTATTTATTTATTTATTTATTTTTTAAGAAATCCTAGAGAGCGCCCTCTCCCTCTCCACCGAGTGGGGATACAGCTAGAAATGAGCAGTCCGCAACCCAGAGAAGGGCTCTCACAGAACCCGGCCATGCAGGCATCCTGACCCGAAATCTAGGACTGTGAGAAACAAGCTTCTGTTGTTTATAAGCCACCAGCCTATGCTACTTTGTTATAGCAACTGGAGCTAAGACGGGTATCTTAGAATTCCAAACCTCACATATACTGACTTATAACAAAAATAATCTATTACCCAATTTGGAGCCTGGAGCGAGAAGACACTCTCTTGATGTTTGATTTAAAAACTAAAATGAACCCTAGCCCATTTGGCCTGCACATGCCTAGGTTGCAGGCTCAATCCCCAGTAGGGGCATGCATCAATGATTCTTTCTCATCACTGACGTTTTTATCATTGCCTTAAAAAAAAGGAAAATGTCACTGCTTATCTAAGCATAGCTTGACCCAGCTAGGTTTGCAAGCAAGTTCTATCAAACTTTTGAGAGAGATGATTCTGATACCATTTCCATGTTCTAAAGCAGTAATTTCCCACCTGGGTGCCATAAATATTTTTTTTTTCATTTTTTGTCATGAATATTTTTATTTTAAAAAAATATATTCTATTGATTTTTTACAGAGAGGAAAGGAGAGAGTTAGAAACATCAATGAGAGAGAAACATCGATTAGCTGCCTCCTGCATGCCCCCTACTGGGGATGTGCAAGGTACATGCCCTTGACAGGAATCAAATCTTTCAGTCCACAGGCTGACACTCTATCCATTGAGCCAAACTGGTTTTGGCACCATGAATATTTTTAAAACATGCAATATTTGACTACTCAGGGGCACTGGCCTCTTTTTCCTCAGATTGTCAAATTAAAAAAAAAATGACAGCAGCTAACAGAACAATAACCCTCTGCTTTGAATGAATCAAAATTATACCTTTTGTTGTTGCTGTTGTTATATTGGCAAAAATAAAACACATTTTTTGGTGTGCTGCAGAATTTTAGTAGTTAGTTTATGTGTGCCAGAGATGAAAAAGGTTGACTATCACTGTTCTAAAACATAGAAAACCTCCCCTGTTCAATTCATGAAGCTAGAATTATCCTGATTCCAAACCTGAAAACTATAGCAAGTTCAAAAAATCATAGTGAATATAAATACCAAATCCTAGGTAAAATATCAACAAGTTGAATTTAGCAGTATACATCATGGCCAAATAAAGTTTATTTTAAGGGTAAAGGGATGGCTTAATATTAAGAAATATATCCAGAACTTATAATAAGACAAAGAAAAAAATATAATGTAAATGCATGCTGAAAATATCTTTGATACAATTCAATATCCATAACTGAGTTCAAAAATTTTTTTTTTACTTTCCCTTGGCAGAATACAAAGAAGCTTCCTGAAACAAACAAGAAAACATATCAGACTGTTTAACAGTAAAACAATGGGGCATGCCCATTAAAATCAAGAGCATGACAAAGTTTCTTGCTGTCACCACTATTATTCAACATTGTTCTGCGAGTTTTAGCCAATACCAGGACAACAAAAAGAGAGAAGAGTAAATATTGGAAAAGGAAGAGCATAGTTTTCATTATGACTCCTCCCTGGAAAAACCTAAGAAAATCTATTAAAATAATATTTTAAAAAATTTAATGATAGCCAGACCCAAGAAAAATAGTTAAAAAATCAATAGCTTTCCCCACATAGCATCAACAACCAGTTAGACTATACTATTGGGGAAATACTGACAATAGCTACAACAACCCATTTTAAAAGCAACCAAGTACAGACATGTAGCCAAATGTACTCTGTTCTAAGCATGATGTCCTGTCTTTGCCTGTCAGCCTGGGCTGGTTTAGGAAGAAGGGGAGCACTCACCGCAACGGGGTGCTGTCCTCCTGATGGGGAAGGCGGTCTGGATCCGCAGCGCCCGCCTTGCCCACCCTTGGGCCAGAGGCTGGTCCTGCATTCCAGAGCCAGCAAAGCCTGAAGGAAGAGGCTCCTGCCACAGCCTCAGGGGCAGCCCGGAGTTCTGCTCGGGTCTGAAGCACTGGCCACGTCTGTGTGGCTCAAACGGGAGGGCTCCCTCTCTGGGTCTGGAGGGTGAGGATCAGGGAGCTGGGGGGAGACTGGGAATGTGGGCCTGGAGAAGGCCTGGCAGAGAAGATGGGGAGGACCTAAGGGCTGGGTGAGGGCCGGAAGGACGGTGTGTTCAGTGGAGCATCTCCTAAAGCAAGAGGCCTTTCCCGCCAGGGGCCGAGCACGGGGATGACTGACACACATACCTTCCTCTCCTGGCCTCTTACTTGGCGCTGCCCTGGCCTGCTGTGCTGGCATCTTCCTTTTGCTCCACTTCCTTCCCTAAACTGACTCTCCACCCTGCTCTCTGCCCACAAGGCTGACCTGCAAGGTTACTGCAACAGGTTCCCTTTTCCTCTGCTTTCCGACTGGCTTCAGCGGAGGGAGGAGACGGAGGGGGAAGAGGGAAGACATGCCGGCTCCATGCAGCGCCTCACCCCACCCCTTTGGACTTGGGCAGTGGTCGGCAAACCCATGAGTCCACAGAGCCAAACATCAACAGGACGACGATTGAAATGTCTTTAGGGAGCCACATGTTTTAAACTTAAACTTCTTCTAACGCCACTTCTTCAAAATAGACTCGCCCAGGCAGAGGTATTTTGTGGAAGAGCCACACTCAAGGGGCCAAAGAGCCGCATGTGGCTCACGAGCTGCAGTTTGCCGACCACGGGGCTTAGGCGAGCTCAAGACGGCACACTCCTTGTGCTTCCTTACACCTGCTCACACCGTGTAATTAGTCTCCTTAGTAAGCCGTCCTCGAATCATCCCACCTATGTCCCTGTCAGACCCTGACTGAGATAAACACTCCCCTGACTGCTCCCGTCTCCAGCGGGACTGGGGGAGGGCCGTCTGGGGCTGACAGGTGAGGCTGTGCTTCGCCCGATTACCTGGTGAGAGTCTGCCAAGATGGGGCTTCCACCTGTGCGTCATTAGGCGGGCACGTGCCAGGCAGCAGAGGCCGCCCCAAACATGGAACCGTGTTCCCGAACGCCCCTCACAGGGCTGAGTGACTCCCGCTTCCCCGGGACAGAGGGGCCCTGTCCCATGGATGCGGAGATGACTGCCCAGGGACGGCTCCCGGGACTCCGCACCCCCTGGTAGAGTCAGGTGCACGTGGTGACTATTCTTTGCTGTGTTTCCAGGTATTTTGGGGAATGCACATGGTATTTTAATAATGAGAAAACAATAGTTTTGGGAAAAAGGAGAGAAGGTGGAGGCGTGGCGAGGGCGTTAACACACTTGCCGTGTGAAAGATTCCTGCCTTCTCCTTACCCTCCCCAGCCCGCCTTCCTGAGAACTCAGCTCGCCTTCCTGAGAACTCAGCTCAGCCTTAGACGTGGCCCGTGTTCTCTCTGGGCCAGTGAGAGGACAAGGTGAATGCGCTGTGTAAACCGAAGTGCCGGAGAGCTGACCAGTGACTTTTATGGTTCCCTTTGCTCTTTGGTCCTGCTGATAGTCAGACCCCACCCAGCAAGCCTGCCCGGCCTGTCTGCTGAGCCTGTTCCCCGGGCCTAGGCTGCCCCCTGGGCTGTGGCAGGGCTGGCTCCTCCCGGGGAAGCACTCGCCCTGCCGGCTGCCCTGCCGGGGAGAGTCCGGCCCTGGCTGCAGGCGTTGGCTCTGCCCACTCACCGCGGGAACCGGAACCAGGGCTTCTGCTCCCTGGGCCTGGCTCCCTCTGGGGATGAAGTGGAGCCTAGCCCTCCAGCCTCAGCACTGTGGGGTGTTGGGGAAAGGAATTTCCCTCTGTTTCCCCTTCCCCTACCCACCAGCCCCTTCAGCAGCTGAGAGGGGGAAGGCTCGGGCCAGAGCCTCAGGTCCCTTTGAGAAATAGAGCGCCCCCTGTGGGAGTGTGGGAGGGTGACCCAGGAGCCTTTGGCTGAAGGAAAATCGTATGTTTTCTATGGACTTTGTCTCACGGTCATTAGTGCTGCTGGCAGGTGTGACTTTCTCCCCGCAGGGGAGCTGACACAGCCCAGGGAGCCCAGCACCAGCCTGGCTCAGTGACGTGTCCTCAGTAGAGTCCAGAGCAAACGACACAGCTCACCCACGAGTGGGAAATGGCTTCACTTTAAATGCCCACATTGCCTGAAGTACACACAGAACCATATAAAATCATTTTTAATTAAAATATAAAAGTTTTCCAATATATTGCATTGAAGACATTTATGTAGAAAAAGCAATTGCAACGAACATGCTACATTGGCATTGAGATATCCTGAAAGCTTAAGTGCCCACTTTTAAACAACATTTTGGTATAATAAGCATATCCTCATATATTTCAGAGGGTACATATAATACTGAAAAATACTTCATGTAAAATCTAAGTTTATGTGCATACAAAAAAGTATTACACTGAATAGCTTATTTCAAACTGTGAAACACATTCAAAGTATTCACCTTATTAGACAACATGCAAACATTTTAACATTTAGATTGACATTTTAAATATATAAACCATAATTCTTTATAACTTTATATCAGAAAAGAAAGTCAGACAGAACACATATCTACATTGTGCATGCCACAAACGCAAACGTGTCTTCAAAACGGAAAGTACTGGGTCAATACACATGATTGTCACTTTACAAATATGGCTATTCACCTTCTTCATAATAAAATAGGAAGATCATGTATTATTTACATGAACTACTAATTATTTCATTTTTGGCAATCACTCAAGTAGCAGCAATTGGTTTAAAGGTCGATGTTTAAAAACTCTAAACTTACCTCGATGAATACTGAAGAACATACATCTGGTTAACATGAAGATGCACAATGCAAGATGCTTTGATGCAATAGAACTTCTCCCTTTCATCAAAGTCACAGACTCACGCTTGTAACCACTGAGACGGTGAGTTCTATTGTAGTTAGTTAGCTTGCTTTCGCTTATTGCAATAGAGGGGTTCCTAAGTTAAAGCTGGAAATAAGGCTGCCTGATGACCTACACGATAGTTCCAAAGATGCTTCATCTCCATTTCATACTGTAATGTAAGGGCTCTTCACTGAGCAGGGAATTGTCTGTAAACACACACACAAACACTGGGGGCCCCTTAACACTCACAGGAACTCTAAAATGAAGTTCCTGCGACACAAAGCCCACAGCCGAGTGAGTTATCTTTCTAAAAAGTGATCATCTCATTCATCAGTGACATGGAACATGTTTTAGAGGGAGGGACCCACCTAAGGAGCAACCTGTGAACTGGCAGGCAGTGACCCCCCAGAAGAAACATCCTCTTTTCATTAGTATTTGGAGGGAAATTTTTAACATTTATAAAAACAAAACAAAACCCCTACTAATGTTGGCAGATTAAAAAAAAATACTGTGTGGTGAACAGAGGTGACGAATGCTTTGACCTGGCCACTCTCCAGCTTCGAAGCTGCATTAGGAAGGCAGACTGAGGAACATTCTGCACGTCCCATGGGCGGTCAGCTATGGGCCTAGACTACGTGCCGGGCGAAGCCCAGGGTGAGGAGGAAGAGGCAGGAGTGGCAGGGGGCTCCGGCCTGGACGCCCGCCGATGGCAGGCTGCTGGAGACCTGCACCTGGGAAATGATGAGGGCAGAGAGGGGGACGTGGGAGGCCAGCGTAGGGCTGTCGGAGTTGATCAGGGATTCGATCTTCTCGGCTTCTTTATTGCAGGCCTCAATCTGGGAGAGGAAAGCATATTCTCTTAATATAAAACGATAGAACCCATGAAAAGGTGAAGTCAAATTCCACATCTACTCCCACATGGGGAATATGCTTTCACTTTGTCTTTTTCTTAGCCAAAGTGGCCTTTAATTATGGTCTTAATGTATTACATAAATAATAACAGCATCAACGGAAATCAAATCAGAAATGAAAGGATCCACAATGCCACTGTCCTTTCTTATCCACTGTCACTGCTTATCCACATTCAGACATTAGCTTCTCATGGTTAGACAGTCATAGGGAATGGACTTTCAGGCCTGTTCACACATCCATTAGACGGAAGGAGCAATTAGAGGCAAGCAATTAGACTGAATGAGCTTTCTAATGATGGCGGTTCAGAGGCCGCTTGCATTCTCCTTCGCTTGGGCCCTCACTATTTGGTGCTGAAACTTGGGGGTCTATGTGAGTGAGGTTCACATATTGTGGGGAAGAAGGACTGGGGCTCACAAGACCAGCTCAGCGGGCTCCTCCCCCCCCAGCGGGAGCACGGACTCAGGAGACAGGCGTCTGTTCTGCTTTGTCATCGTGTGACCTGTCACTCCCTCGCCTCCCTGGCCCAGCTGCCTGGTCTGTAGGATGAGCAGATGCATTCCGTCTGCCCACACTCAGAGAGACAGCATCTCAACCTCCCCCTCCCACTCAGCATCCTGCTGTCACATGTGCACCTGGCCCCTCGCCTGGCAGAGCGCTCGCGGCGCAGCGCTGTCCCTCAGGAGGGAGACGCCCAGCTGCTCCCTCCGGCCCTGCCGAAAGACCATGTCCTCACCCCGGTCCTCCCCCATCTGGCCCGTGCCCACCCGCTGCCAAGGCCACCACACTGAAGGTGACAAGATGCTGCACAACTGGGCGCTGGAGCCCACCTGCAGAGCTTTTGGAGAATGATCGACAGGAATGATCAGGATCACTATTTCGGATTCGATGCTGAAGTACCCAAATACGTCACACTGTGGGACGGACACATGCATGCGGATTTTCTCAAGTATGTCCAGAACGGTTATCGGCTTTTTGTTCGTTACCTAGAAAGAGAAGATAAATTCCTATGATCAGAAAAAAAAAAAAATTCCTCATTACTGCCTAAGCCAAGGAGGCTGTTTTGGCCAAGGAACCTGTAAGGGCAGGGCCCTGCCAGCTGGATTTAAAGTGGCTGCCAGTGGGGTTCTGCCTGACATGGAGCTCTACAGCTGAAACAAGCTCTCTCAGCAGACGCACTGTTTAAACGTGACCGTTCCGAGGATAAGGGGGACCTGGGGGTGATTTTTCGAGGCAGCGACAGGTACTGGCTGCTACGTGTCTGGGAGCCCTGTCTCCACAACAGTGGGCGGTAAAAGTGATGACACAGGAAAGGAAAAGAGGCAAAACTCTCCTGGGCGGTGGCTGGCTCTGAGGAATGGGCTGAGGGAGGGCAGGCAGCCCTGAAACCCTCTGGCGCCTCCCAGTCTCTGGCCCTCACCCGCTTCCTGTGCCAGGAGGGCCCTTTCCTAGAAAGGCTTGGGCTGTGCTGCTGGTCACCACCAGCCAGGGGTGAGGAAAGGAGCCCAGGATCGGGAGCCAGACGGCTGGGGTTCAAACCCTCCTTCTACCGCTGTGAGCCAAATGGCCTCGGGCACGCTGCTTCTCTGCAGTCAGTCTCTCCATCTATAAATAGGACCACACTCTCTACTCTGTAGGATTACTGCGGTTTACCGATAAGGTTTCCACCTAGCATCTAAAGCAATTTACCTTGGCAATTGTATCCAGTTTTTCTTTGTCAAACAAAACTCTTAGCATCCCAGCACACAGTGGGCAACAAGCACCTGTGCAACAGAAACCGCATCGTATGTGGTCAGAATTAGAAACAAGGACACAAAACAGCTGACATGCCCAACCCTTCGCTCTGTGCTAGGAGAGGTACAGCTGGCCTCCCTGGTGACTGCCCGTTATGCCCCTGACCAGCCCGGGGTCTCACAATCTATACATTGACCACATCCTTCCTCCATCGGCTTCCCCCTCCGCCGCTTCTCAGGGTGAGGAGCCATGCTGTGAGGCAGCCAGAGACACGCAGCCTAGACCTGCCCCGCCTCAGCCTCACTATGGCCCTGGGCTTTTGATCTCTACCGGCAAAGCAAGGAGCAGGTACTTCAGGGATTCCATGGGTGTTTAACGCTAATATAACTTTAAAAATTATTTTAAACTGTTAAAAAAAACAACCAAATATCAGAACAAGGTCTCCAGGAGGAAGGGGGCTTTGGCTTCCTCACTGCTGAGCCCCCGGTGACACATAGTGGAAGCTCAAAAAAACAATTGATGAATTCATGGGTGGAGGAGTGGACTTGCTGGTCTCCACACTAATCTGTTCTGACCTGGGATAAAGTCTCTTCTGCCTGCTCTGTTTAACTGAGGAGTAAGAGACTGCACGGTAAGCTATTTAAGAAAGACGGTTATCACTTATAATAGTCCTTTTACAAGACTTCCTCCAGTATGTGCAACTAACACAACTAAACTGGATGCTAAAGCCAATCGGAGACAACAACTCTCTTCTGTCTTTATCTTGAATCACGTGGGCTAGGCCTTCATCAAAACTACTTCAGTTATTCATTTGTTAATTACTAATTCTTTGTTCATTAACTTTTTAGTAATATACAATTTTAAAAGTAAACATACATTTGAACTAATAATCATAATTTTAGTAATTAAAAACTGCTTTATCTGTTTACATATAGGTGTTAGTATAAGATTTCGCTTGAAAAAAGTTTGCCATATTGTTTTAAAACCACTGGACCAGATGGTGTCTAAGGTAGAGTAAAGATTTTTTGAACATTTTAAATAAGCCAGTGACTCTCTCCTCAGGGACTCACTGGAGGCAGATAATTAAGGCTTCCCAATCCGTCACACACACACACACACACACACACACCCGCCCCCGACGTACCGGGTGGGACGATGGGTTTGCACTCAGCTGCGGAGAGCGAAGGACACCTCACGGCAGCACACTCGGTGGCAGAACCGTGCTCGGAGAGGACGCCGACGGCCTGGCAGGGCCCGTGGTAGTCCACAGCCACGCGGTCCGAGTAGGCTGCGCACACGCTGCGGTAGGTCTCCCCGTTGTGCCCGCAGACGGGCTCCGTGGCTCTGCAGAAGGGCTGAGGGCACATAAGTCACACTGAGCCCGGACACCTGTATGGCGCACTTTTCCCGACCAAGACCACAGAGTAGGTCTCCCCACTTTCAGGAAGGAGGAAAGATGCAGGTAAAGTTCTGGGGACCCTCTTATCAAGCTCCTGAGGTGGGCTACCCAGGGTGGAGGGGACAGGCGGGCTGTCCCAAAACAAACTGGAGCGATGACTGTTCTCAGCTGCTCTGGGGCTTGGTGCTCACTCATGTGAACCAATGTGAGGTAAAACTCCCCCTCCCTCAGACTCCTATCATTCCAGAAGTGCCTGCTTGGAGAAAACAAAATCCATCTTCATGTAAATATGGAGGCTTTATCACTTCACGCTTGGGAAAGGGGTAGGGAGAAGGAAGAGTGCAGCGATCCATGGGGCAGAGAGACTCGAGACCCCCCAGCAGGTGAGGACTCTGTGAGAGAGAGCCAGGAAGAGGGCACGGAGGAGAGAAGACTGGGAATTCAACCGCAGGTGTCAGAACACAAGCTCCGGGGAGACAAACGGAGGAAGGGATCTTCCTGACAATGAGGAGAGGAGTGAGGAGCAATCAGGCCAGGCGTTAGCTGGCTGCGGGCGGAGGACTCCCGGGGAGAGGGGCCAGCACCCAGATCGGTGGTGTGTGGGGGAAGCCTCAGCGGGGTTGGCCTTGAGGTTATTCTTAAAACATGAATACAGATCCCACAACCTTACAAGACACAAAGATACCCTGATACAAAAAGACACTGTCTCCGAGAAATTTTTGATTAATCTCAGTGATGTGATAGGGACTTCACCGCAGAGTGTTTGGAAAAGGACTCCTTTCTTGGTTGTTCTGATGCCCGTTCTTCCTGATTTGTTTTCGAGCGAGGCCCACAGAGCTACGGAAAGGGAAATGGTGTGGACTCGTGCCGGGGGTGTGAAACTTTAAATTCTTTTCCTATAAGAAGCCACTCTCTTTTCTCGCTTGTACACCAGATGGGCAAAGGCACACACACTAGCAAGGAGGTCCTCGGAGTTGGGCCGAGTTCTCTGGATGGGACAGGGTTCACAGACGACCCCCGAGCGGTCCTCCTGCTGATCCTCCTGTAGAAGACCTTAAGCCAGTTCAGTGCTCTGACACGCGGGCTCGCCAGCCATCCACCTGTACCTGGCACGGGCCTTTGTACAAGAGGCTCTTCCCTCGCTGGTACAAAGTGCAGAGATTGCTGTGCTCCATGTGGTTTGTGTCACAAACAGGATCTCGGACCTGGTCGCAGGTGAGCTGTCGTGGCAAACACTCGAACTGGCTGCACCCAAATTTGTCAAAAGTCGTCAGGCAGACTTGTGGCTTGGGTATGCATCTGAGAAACACAAATGTGCACCAGGAGTCAGGAAGGATCATGGGGAGGGGGCGGCAGAGCACTGACAAGGCACAGGAGGTCAAGCAGGAGAGAAACTGAAAACACTTCCTATCCCCAAGGAGAGCAGCAGTCAGGCACTCACAGAGTAGCTCTCAGGGAGAAAATCCCACACCAGTGCTATGGGAATCAGTCATCGTGGGCGGGGGGAGCCTGCAGAAAGCACGGAGGATAAGCAGGGCTGCAGTGGCCTGAAGGCTGAGGAAGCAGCATATGCAAAGGTGTGATGCTAAGACTGTGGTGCTGAGGAAGGAGGCGATCCTGAGGGCAGGAGCAGAGAATGCACAGGTAGGAATCCTGACCTGAGGCCATCAAGTGGGGCTGCTGCTAGCAGCCTTGAACTCACTAATGAAGCATTTTCAGGGACTTAATTTGTAGCCTGGCTAATATCAGTCTGTCTTAGAGAAGGCTTCACAATGTATGCTGAAAAATCCAGGTTTCTGTGCTTACGAGCCGAGGACCTGATGCTGGCTGGTTGCGAGTCACTGAGAGAACATCACTCCATGAGCTGGGTTTTCCTGAAAACATCTGGACCTTGCTTCATTCTCAATTCCTGAACTAAGAAGGATTAGGGATGATGATTCTTTTCTTCTTTAGACTTTTCTGCTTCCCTCATTTCTATAAAGAGTATTTATAATTTTCTAAAGGAAGATAAAATGTTTAGCTCTCACTGGGTCTTTGAAATAACAGGACATACAAATATTAGTCTGTAAAACAAGGAAGATTATAGTAGCCTGCATTATTTAATTTCAAAGGAAATTACTTCTATCCTTTTTAGGAATGAGCCTCTTGCACTGAAACCACCACCACCACCATCGCTACTACTATTTATGGTTGTCTTTTTTCATCTAAAATTAGATTGTGTGCAGTTATGGAAATTTAAGATATTTGAAGGGAAATAATAGACTGCATTTGAACTTCTGTCATGTTAAAGTAATAATAGTTAGGGGTTTGTATACAGTAGCTAGAGTTACTCACCCTAACTATTAAAAGCACCCTTTCTCTTCTTTTTATTTTTTTATTTGAGAGAGGAAGAGAGGAGAGAGAGATAGATTTGTTGTTCCCCTTATTTACGCACTCATTGGTTGATTCTTGTATGCCCTGACCGGCGATCAAACCTTGGTTTACCAGGACATGCTGATTCAAAGAGCATGTGAATTTCAAACTTTGGACAAACAATAACCAACTGAGCTACCTGACATTTTTTCAAGTGTTTAAGAATTATCTGTTATTTCTTTTTCTATGTTTATGTCCTTGGTCCATTTTTCTATTAGGTTATCACTCTTTGCCAGTTTTTATATTAGACTGTTGATCTCTTTTAGATTGATTTTAGATTTTTATATTAGACTGTTGATCTCTTTTAGATTGATGTCCTTGTAATGTCCTTACATTACAAGGACATCAGCCTTTCTCTGTGATATTCTTCCCAGTTTGTTATTTGTCTGTGACCAGGAAGAACATTCTCATTTTCATATAGCTGCATTTTTTCAATCTTTTATGCTGATTTTGTATTATACTCAGAAAGGACATCCCACTTTTGAGATTTTATGCATTTTTTAAATTATAAAACCAAGACTATCTATTAGAAAGATTAGCAAGTAGAGAAAAACAAATAAGCAAATACAAAACAACCCTCAAGTCTGTCTCCTAATACAACTATATTATCCTTTTGGCTTATTTCTTTATGTGTTTTTTTGTTTGTTTTTGTTTTTGTTTTTTTAGCACCCTGTCTTCATTCCATAGGAACTTTATTGCCTTAGTTTTCATGGTATAAACTTTGCCAGATGGGTAACCAATTCTCCTTGCTATTTCTTTTAACATATCATAAAATCTTCCTCTTCCTCCATACTGCACAGAGTTTTAAGGATGGAGAGAGCCAATTGCTTATTTCCACAAAATCCTTCGTCAGGAAAGACTGTGGCCCTGGGATGGGCCTGCCCAGGCCCACGGGCTGGCCAGGGAGACCCCATTCTAGAAGGCGGCAATCTCAGAGTCAGCAGGACACTTGCCCTGTGGCCACCACATACAGAAATCCATGAAGGATGGGTCAACTACACCCTGAACTCACGAGAAGACTGCAGAGAAAGGGGCCCCTAAACAAATAATTTCCAATAATAATGAAGTTGATTTCTCACATTCAGTTCTTAAAATGGAGGGAGGTAAGCAAAAGAAAATTTCCCATTATTGTCGGGCATAAATAGCTAACACTTAGAATACATTCATTTCTCTAGTCTCATGTTACCCCTCCTTGCCTCACACTTTCTGTTTCAGTGTTTACAAAGCTGTTGCTATAGCTCCCAGCATACACTGTGCTATCTCCTCATTTCCAGCAGCCAGGATCTTTGCTCTCTGCCTTCACCACCAACACTGTAAACCTTGCCCGTGATGTCCCCCTCACCTTTCCAGATGAATGTCACCTCATTCAGGCTTTCTTGCCCCCCCACCCCCCAGGCTGTCCCAGCTGCTCCCCTCCCCTCCCAGGCCCCCGGCACACACATGCTACCAACCAGCTGCTGTCCCATGACTCCAACAGGGCAGAGACCCTCTGAGTTCCCCTTGGTACTTTCACTGTCTGTACAAACTAGATGCTTAGTAAGTGCTCGTCTTCAGTTAAAAGGATGAGGAGCCATCTGACTTACCTTTGGTTTTTGGGGCAGGGGTTAGGATTACAGGGGTCCTTTGAGATGCATGACCCGAACTCAAACTGCTGGTCTTGGAGGCCCACACAGCGAGCAATGCAGGCACTGGGGTAGGTGCGTCCATTCTGCCCACACACAGGGACGAACTGGTCGGCGCAATTACAGGGCAGTCCTGAAGAAAGGAAACAGTCTCAAGATGTATACTTGTCTTTTCCCCTTTCCCTATTTCCTCAGGAAGACAAACCACTAACAATCATGCAGAGGTCTCACGTGAAGACAGATAGAAAATTAAGTTAAAAAAAAAAAATCCCTACAATCTCTGAAAGGCAGCAGGCTCTGAGAAGCCATTTGCTGAATAATGGCTTTCCTTTGTACCATTTATTGCCAGGCAATTGAGGGCCCCCAGACTTGGATGCCAAGGTTAGAGACCCTATAAACAAAGTATAAGTTGAAAAAGTAAAGAATGTTCCTCCCAATCTGGAGTATAAAATCTAGAATTTAGAAGTTTAAAGGCTTGGTTGGGAGATTTCTAGAATGTACCCACCTTAGATTTTAGGTAAGCAGAATATGGACCAACAAGTACAAAAAACAAGATGAAGTAGAAAAGGTTATAACTCATCACATAGGTTCTTCCCATCTCCTTCCGGAAGGAAGAGAACAAGGTAAGTAGGAAAATTATTGTAGTAGTTTTGAGGCTTAAGAATTTTTTTAAAAAATATATTTTTATTAGTTTTGTACAGAGAGGAAGGGAGAGAGATAGAGAGTCAGAAACATCAATGAGAGAGAGTCATCGATCAGCTGCCTCTTGCACCACCCCCACCGGGGATATGCCCGAAACCAAGGTAAATGCCCTTGACCAGAATCGAATCGAACCCGGGGACCTTTCAGTCCCCAAGCCGACGCTCTATCCATTGAGCCAAACTTGTTTTGGCGAGGCTTAAGAATTTTTATGAATCAATCTCAATCTCTCTCTCTCTCTCTCTCTCTCTCTCTCTCTCTCTCTCTCTCTCTCTCTTAGTGATGTTTGGACTGGAACACTATCTGGGCACCAAACAATATACATTTTTGGGGCCAGTAAAACCTCCTCCTGAGAGTATGCTAGCTGAATAGTGATTAACTTAATTTATCCCAGGACATGAGGGGCTGCAGGGAAAGGGGTCCTCCTAATTGTAAAGTCCATCTTTCAAAATCATTTAAATATAAGTAAATAAATAAAAGTCTTCCGGCTACATCCTTAGTTCACTCTTCATTCTTATGGAAGTTTCATGGTTTTTCTAAGCAGAATTATCATCCTCAGTAGAGCAGAGCAGATAAAGGATATTAAGTAAAGAACAACAATTAGCAGTGAGGGCTGGTGCTTATTAGGATTGATAGAAGATGGGCCGGAGTTCATCTTGCCCATACTTCCCCATCAGCCTCCTGTTCACTTCTCATTTCCAATGTGCTGGAGACACAGTGTAGGTATACCCTCTCCTGTTCTCCCCGACCCCATGCCAGGGAAAGAAAGATCAAACTGCTGTAGCAGAATGAAACCAGACCAGGGCAACCACCTGGTTCCTCTTCACCCAGAACCAGCGGTATTTCAGGCCTGGGAAAGAGCAGAGGCCAATAGGCACCAGCAGACCGTGCTGCTGCTGTTGACAACTGCAGCCTCATCTCAAGAAAAGAGCATCTCATCTCACCAACATTTTCACCAACTGTAGCTGGCGTGAGCATTCCAGTAGCAGAAAGCATGGGAAAGTCAAGAAAATAGTATTCTTAATTAATTGTTCAGAAAAATTCTTATCTCAAAATTAAAATAATTTTCTTGAGAAATCCCTAAGGAAACAAGTGGAAAGAACCCATGTGAGGAGTTTACAGCCTTCTGTCTTGTTTTTGGAATTACCCTTTAACTCGCCAGAAATCCCCCAAGCCAGACTTCAAACATCCTAATTCCAGATTCTATACACCAGACTGGGAGAAACAGTCTTTCATTTTCATACTTAAAGCTTGGTTTATAGGGGTCTCTACCTATAATGAAATGAAGCAGCGGGCTGAACTAAGATAGGTCATGGAATAAAGAGGTGAGCCTGGCTGGTGTGGCTCAGTAGTTGAACAACAACCTATGAACAGGAAGTCATGGTTTGATTCCTGGTCAGGGTACATGCCCGGGTTTCAGGCTCGGTCCCCAGTGGGAGGCAGCTGATCAACGATTCTCTCTCCTAATCGATGTTTCTATTTCTTCCTCTCCCTTATTCTCTGAAATCAATACAAATATATTTTTTTAAAAAGGAGGGTGAGAAAAGCATCTCTCTATATATAAAAGTTAAACGACCAGAACAACCGAAACAACTAGTTGCTATGACATGGACTACAGTGTCCAACCATCTTGATCGGAGCCCCGATCAGCCCCCCAAATCTCCATTGGCCCCTCCCCCGGCCTGGCCCTGCCCCAAATTGCCCCCTGGCTAGCCAAGCCCCAATCGGGGGCAGGGCCAGTCGGCCAACCTCCTGCATCCCCTTCCTCTCTCCCCCCACCAGGCTGGCCCCAATGGCCTGCATCAGGGCAGGCCAACTGGACCCCACCCATACACAAATTTGTGCACTGGGCCTCTAGTGAGAACAGAAACAAACAGAAAATACACAGGCATTTTAGATCATGACCATACTTGCAGGGGTAAATGGGGTATTTTAGCAGGTAGAAAAGTTCCATTTAACTAAAACCATCCCAATCACTGACCCTGTTCTTTTTGCATGAAATTCCAGAATATTAGTGTTGGAGGGGCCCTAAGAAACCATTTCGTTCAATGCCTTTAATCCATAAGGAGGAAACAGATCCAGAGAGGGAAAGTATCTTGCTCTTATATATAAAGATTATGCACTCATTTCACTGTGTATTTTTGCAATTAAGGCAAGACCAGAGAAGCTGCCGGAAGGAAAAATGGGTACAAAGGGATGCTGGCCTGCGGGGGTCAGCGCGAGTGATCACGGTTACCTGTGAAGGTGCGGCGGTCATCTTCTGAACTGTGCTCACTGAGGCACAGGCGGGTAGAGCACACCAAATTGCCAGCGAAACAAGAACAAACATTGCAGTCGATATTAAAGGATGTCCCATGACCTGAGATAAATAAAATGTTGTTCCATATCATGCATTTATAAATAATCATAAATCTAAAGTTTAATAGTTTTAAAATAGAAGTTCTTGAATTGACTTCTGAATATACAATTAGGGAATTAGTTAATCTGTATATTTATATTTGTGTATTTCTCCCCCACCCTCTCCCGCAAAGCCCTAACGGGCTGGCCTCACCAGACTGCTCCCTATTCTCTGAGAATGTTTCTGGCTGCTCTTCTGCCTCAAATGCTCTCCTCCTTCTGGGACTTCACTCATCTCCCCAGGACCAGCCCTGATGCCACCTCTGGACCACAGATTCTCCAGTGCCCTGGCAGAAATGACTAGCTTCTTCAAGAGTGCTTGGTTTGCTACTTTTTGTGGCTCAAATTCTCTCCCCTCTTATCATAGAAAGCGTGACCTCGATCCCTCCTAAGTCTCAGCTCCACAGGCACTGGCATGCTCTTTTGTACAGAATAGGTATTAGTAATCAGAGAACGTTTATGAGAGGAATGAGTTTGTTTATCATTAGATATTTTCTGTGATACAAAGTACCACTTGACTTTTTTTTTAGCTAAGTAGAATATGGACTAAAAACGAATACCTGAATTGCTTGAGGGCCAAGAGCCAAGAGCACGCTTTTTTCAAATAAGGTCTCACACATAAAACTTAGCGTAGTGCATGGCATACAGTTAAAAGTTGACTAAGTGTTAATTATTATTAGCTTTTAGTCCTTTCTTGAGGAGGCTTTAAGAGAATTCCTCAGAAGTCCTAGTGTCCTTGTATAGTTTGAAAAATACTGCTCTGGAGTATCTGATTTGTAGACTTTGGTGAGAATCCATTCAATGTTCTTCCTACAAAGTTAAGATAACTAATCTCATATTAAAAACAGAAAACAAATAAATGCAGTTCAAGACTCACTTTTTCTTTTTCCTCCAACAATACAAGACTTCTGAAGGTCTATACAGTGCATCTCCATGCAGTTTTCTAAGAGCCCAGTATGTCCACAGGAGCAAATTTTATAACAGCCAACTTCTGAGCCTGCAGACGATGGCACCTGGATTAGTGTCCCTTGACGGACGATGAAATCAGAGGCTTCTCCCAATTTGCAACCTGTGCAAACAAACATTAGCTGAGAGAGATGGTCTTGTTCTGCGACACTATTTTATGCATAGATATACTTCATATAAGTCTTATAGGTTCTGTGTGTCTATTAAAGATTAAGAGACTTTTTCACCAAAGTAAGTAATTGTTTTGATTCACTGGCCAAAAACATATTCTTGCAAACAAAAATTCCATGTTTTGTGAGATGGTGGTGATTAAGGACTTATATCCCAAAGTTAGCTATATTTCATTTAAAATTGCTAAAAGATATGCAGTTGTTTTTTTGGGGGGGGAGGCTTATCAAAGATATTTTAAAATCATAGATATTTTTAAAATAGAGTATAAAAACTGATACCATTTTTAGGATAATTTTGGTCAGAAAACTTTTAGTGATACAATGTTAAGTATACCTTAAATTCTTTTAAAAAAATAAATATTTTATTGATTTTTTTTTTACAGAGAGGAAGGGAGAGGGACAAAGAGTCAGAAACATCTATGAGAGAGAAACATTGATCAGCTGTCTCCTGCACACCTCCCACTGAGAAAGTGCCCGCAACCAAGGCACATGCCCCTGACTGGAATCAAACCCGGGACCCTTCAGTTCGCAGGCCGACACTCTATCCACTAAGCCAAACCAGTCAGGGCAGTATACCTTAAATTCTCTAAAAAATTGAATATCTGATTGGGCTTAAGGAAAAACCATTAATTTAAAATTTTAACAAGATTTGTTATGACTCTATAGCTGGTATATTATGGTATTATATTATACAAATATTATAGATGATCCTTTAAGACATCATGCTGATTTAATTTTATCTTTTGTTCCTTTTTACTTTACACACATTTAAAAAGTTAAGCCTAACATGATATAGAAACATTTTCAACTGGGATATAAATAAAAGAAGGCACAATGTTGCCCCAACTATATTTTAAAGGAACTGACAAAGAGCTAAAGACTACAAAAATTCTATGGGCTAAAAATTTTTCAGCCTTAAAGTCATATACATTTCTATACAACATTAAATCTGTGGAGTTGTCCTAGCCGGTTTGGCTTAGTGGATAGGACATCGGCCCATGGATCCAAGGGTCCCGGGTTTGATTCCGGTCAAGGGCATTTATCTCAGGCTCCTCCCTGGCCCAGGTCCTGGTGCAGAAGGCAACCAATTAATGTGTTTTTCTCATAACGATATTTCTCTCTGTCTTTCCCTCTCTCTTCCACTCTCTCTAAAAAATCAATGGAAAAATATCCTCAGGTGAGGATTAAAAAAATAAATAAAAATTTGTGGAGTAATTACACATCCCACTTGAGAATGCCTTTTCTCTAAATATTACAAAAAGGAAAACCACAAACAACATGCAGTACATATTCTCAAACATTACAACACGAAGCACAAAGTACAAAAAGCTGGTCCAAAGTTCTTTTTCCGTCTGTTGTCCAGAACCATATAACCTTTATGAGAGCCTGGTTTTGGGTCAATATTAATTTATAATCTAAATGACTATTGAAAATTACATTTGTCTTTGTCATTTTCTGCTTACATAAATAACGTTTACTAGGAAAACCACAAACATTATAGACAAACAATTTAGAAAATAAAGTTCCTTGTAATCTTCTAGGATAACTCCTATAAAGAAATGCCAGCAACATACCCATAGTCATTACACTCCCACCCCCATCCACCTCTTACCTTGAACACAAGAGTATGGGAGGCAGGGATCTCCAGATGGACACCCTTTCCGGTTCACCTCACAGAGCTCATTAGCAGGGCAAGGATTGGGGTTACAGGGATGAGTCACCTCTTCTACAATGTTACCTAAAGTGCTTGGCCCTGAAAACAAAAACACACATCAGTTTAACATAAACAAAAGAGTAGCAGAGGTCTGTAATTTACCTGAATTAATTATGTATGAAATAAATGGACAGCTGATAAGCATAAAGCAAGGCCCTATTCTAGTAACTATTAAAACATCCAGATTTTCTGGCCATTTGTGAATTTAATACAGACATACATTCATTCGTTCACTTGGGTATATACCGTGTTTCCCCGAAAATAAGACATCCTCCGAAAATAAGACCTAGTGCGTGGAAAGATAAGACATCCCCTGAAAATAAGACCTAGCGCAACTTTGGGAGAAAAAATTAATATAAGACACTGTCTTATTTTCAGGGAAACAGGGTAGAATACTAGAGGCCAGGTTCAATTTGTACATTTAGGGCAGGGGGAGGAGGGGAGGGAGTAGGAGGGATCCCTCCGCCCAGCCCGTGCCCTCTCCCTGAAGCCCTCAGGGATGTCCGACTGCCAGCTTAGGCCTGCTCTCCGCAAGGGACATCCTTAGCGCTGCTGTGGAGGTTGGAGAGGCTCCCGCCACCACCACTGCGCTCGCCAGCCGTCAGCCTGGCTTCTGGCTGAGTGGCATTCCCCCTGTGGGAGCGCTCTGACCACCGGGAGGCAGCTCCTACATTGAGCATCTGCCCCCTGGTGGCCAGTGCGTGTTATAGTGACTGGTCATTCCACTGATTGGTCAATTTGCATACTAGCCTTTTATTATATAGGATGCCTGCCAAGGTTCTAGGCACTGGAGATATAGCAGTGAATAAAACAGACACACCTGAACAGTTTATATTTTGGTCTGGTCAGGAAATAGATAATAGAGAGAGAGGGAGGGAGGGAGAGAATTTTGTGAATACATTCATTTTGCTTACTTGATTTTAGGCCAGACTCAGACTTTAAGGCTGATAGAGGTAGAAGGGCTACTGGAGTTTCTCATCCAGTCCAATCATTTATAAATATGGAAGCTGAGGTTCAAAGGTGTGGTCTGCTCAAAATCACAGAGGCCTATGATTCAGTCTAATGCTTTCATTTTTTGTTATACTAGTCACAAAAGCTAAGGGAAATAGTTTTGGTCTTGAGAAAATATGGCAGATATTTCATTAGAACTCCAATTTTACTGAGGATGGCAATGGGCCCACAGCTAAAAAGGTAACCTTACCCGCATTACCACCATCCAGAACTGAAATATCATCGCTGACATGTACACATAAGGAACTGTTTGACATTGAAATTGGGTCTCAAAAGAACTGGTGGCCCAGAAAGAAGCTCACTAAAGACTGATTCATATGCCTTTCAGCATAATGATTATTGCTTGTCTCATTTTTTATTCTTATAAGTATATTTCCAGTAGGACATGATCTCACTCATCTAGGGGAAATGATGAACAACACAGACTGATGAACAAGAACAGACCCAGAGATAAGGAGCCATGGGTCAGACTGTTGGGCCTCAAAGGGAGGGTGGAGATAAAAGGGAGAGATCAACCAAAGGACTTATGTGCACATATATGAGCCTAACCAGTGGTCAAGACAATAGGGGGGTGGGACATGAGTGTAGGGGGGTGGGGGATTGGAAAGGGGGATTGAGGACAAATATGTGATACCTTAATCAATAAAGAAATTAATAAAAAAATAAAAATAAAAAAGTAAAAAGGTAACCTTTCCCAGTTTCCCTTACAATTAGGGGTGGTTTTCCCTTACACTAGGATATGGTGGCGAGGATTCCAGCAGCCATGTTGTGATGATAAATTACATGAAGTAATTTTGATGATGGAAGCCAAGCACTAAAGATGATGGAGCAAGAAAAAGGATCCTGGATTCCTGATGATGGAACCATAATAACAGCCCTAGACTATTTCTTTCTGGGCTTTCTTTTACTTCTATCTGTTCTGTTATTTGCAATGGAACTTAATCCTACCTGACACAGAAAACAAAGCAGGAGCTAAATTCACTCTTTCTGGCCAGTTCATGGCACTAACGCCCCCTGGTGGCAACCTACACACTCCTTGGTGTGCAGGTGTTCCACTTGTTACCCCTGGTTTCCACCATACAGTCACCTCCTGCCAGGAAGCTCGGATCCAGGATCCCTCAATGGGATACCAACATTTTCTTCTAGCTCTCAGCAGTATTTGGCAGAGAAAAAAAGTTTCATTTTCATTACAAACCATCATTTGTTACTCCCTGTTTGGTGGGTGAGTCCAGCCAATGCATAGCTTGGGGAAATTCCACTTGCTAGTAAATTATGGCAAGGATACAGCAATGATATGGAACTGGTTATCTGAGAATGTTGGCCCCTGGCTCACTGCTTAGAATTCCTGATCCCAACAGCTCACTAGCTCCTCAGTCTGATATAATAATTGCTTCTGTTTATATATTTTAAGATGACAATGATTTCCAAAATGGCCAACCAAGTAAGATAAGAGTCACCAATTGAGAAAGTAACATTAAACCACATGTTCATCCAAAGCAAACATTAAGGGCAGAGATAGAAGGAGACATGTTTGGAAGTTTAAAAATCTTACTGAGGTATGTATCCAAAGGTATACAACTCTCCAGGTCATCTGTAGGTGACAGAAGCTCACAAATACTTTCAGCTGTATGGTCTTCAGGGAATTTGTTCTGGTCCCCACATTTCTTGAGAATTTCCACACAGTCTGATCTTAAAAAGGAAAATACATACAAATTTAGGGGTCCAGGAACCTCCTCATATTGTCTAATCCAGTGGTCACCAACCGGTGGTCTGCAGACCACTGGTGGCCTAGGAGGTCTGAAAGGCTGGCAACTGCTGGTCTAGTCAATATCAATTCTTTTCCTGAAGCTTTCTAGAAAGTGCATTTTATTTTTTTAAATGTTATTTTATTGTTTAAAGTATTATAAATAGTAGTACGTATGTCTCCTTTTTCTCCCCATTGACCTTCCCCCGTAATCCCCTCCCTCCACACCCCAGTGTCTTACATCATTGGTTATGCATACAAGTCCTTCGGTTGATCTCTCACCTCCTCCTCCACCCTCCCCAGCCTTCCTGCTGTAGTTGGACAGTTTGTTCCATGCTTCTTTGCCTCTGTATCTATTTTTGTTCATCAGTTTATAATGTTCTTTATATTCCACAAATGAGTGAGATCCTGTGGTATTTTTCTTAGAAAGTGAGTTTTAATAACAATATTTCACACTTGGTTAGGTCTAAGTATAGCAAAAAAGAACAGGAATCACAGCACACTTTAGGTTGAATACCCTGTTTCCCCGAAAATAAGACAGTGTCTTATATTAATTTTTTCTCTCAAAGTTGCACTATTTTCAGGGGATGTCTTATTTTTGGGGAAACATGGTAGTAAGCAATGTATTACACTATGGAAGCATCCCAAACTTTCTCTTAAGAACCTGAAATCAAAGGCCTTGCTCAAATTTTGTAATTATACTTACTGTTACTAACATCATAGTAGCTTTTCACTCTTTGAAAGGACATTAACTTAGGCTAGTTGATTTGCTCTTTGCAAAATTATACATCCTTTCTCTTAGGACCTTATGCATGCTTGCTTTTCCTCTCCTTTTATTCTTTTTAAAAATATTCTTTTAGTTATAAACATTAAGGTGTTTGGTCTATAACATTTAGAATGCCCACTACTTCATTAGGAATTTGACTCCTATAAGTTTTCTATGCTAAGAGTCTATAAATTTATCACATGTTGACACTTGCTTGTCATCCAATAGTTACCCTCATCTCTCCCCTAATCAGGTCATCCCCAAATCATGTCAGAGGATGGATCTGAACCCTGGTTAAAACTGAAATAATCAGCAATCAGTCATTAAGGGCTCAGTTGCACCAGCCACACAATTTAGGGGCTGGATATTAATTTGGTTTTGGAAAAACTTTTAAAAAAGTGTTTGCAAAGCAGCTGACATTGAATACAATGTAGTTAATGCTTTTGGCTTCACCCACCATAGCAGCTTTCATCTTTATTTTGTCCTAGATCTCCTAAGCAAACCACTCATAAGTGTTTACTAGGAACAGGCCCTAAGGACTATATGCATTAACTCCTTCATTTATCAAACATGTGTCAGGATTATCTAATCCCCAAAGAGGAGAAAGAGGAAACAAGAAAAAAGCAGGCAAGAAGAATAAACTCAAAGAGAGCCATGTTGAACAGAATATAAGTAAACAATTGAAAAAAAAAATTGTGCATTGAAGATACTCAATAAATGTTCGTTGAATCAAGTTCTTTAAGATAAGTAAAAATAAAGGTCTACAGAAATCGGTAGTAAGGATAGACTATCAGATGGAGAAAAGTGGGAAAATTCCAGCGGAAAGCAGGAATTTGAGAGGGGTTAGGAAGGACAGGCTGTGGGCAAATGGAGATGTAGGAAAAAATTTCAAGCTAAGGAAGAAACGTGGGAAAGCCAGGGACCTGCGGGGGTGATGGGCAAAGGGAAGCAGCTGGAGAGAAGACTCCAATAGGCCATGGGTGAAGGTCATGGAGGGTCTGAACCCAAACTGGAGAGTCTTTATGATGAAAGAAACTTACTTGCAAATAATACTCCCTCGGGATTTACTATGACAAGGTTTAATCTGCAGGGAGCAAGCTATTGCTTTCCACATTTCTGGCTGGCACTTTTTAATGTCAAGAACAGGTATGTTGATAAATGGCATCTTTATGCTTCCTTTTTCCCATAGCTTCATGTCATTCATGGCTCCTTGATCTGACTGAGCATTACAACTCCTGAAAAGCTCTGTTGGCCTGAAGAGAAAAAAAGGCCAGATGGGATCAAGAGGCAATTACTTTATAGAGAGAAGCGATGGGTAACATTCTAATCAGAAAATCCTCCTAGATTAGAAGGAACTCTGTTACAGTGCTTCCTTTCCCAGAGAGGATTTACCACATGGAGTAAAGCATTTAAAGATGAAATCATAAAGAAAGACTACTTCCTTTTAACTTAACAAAATCAGAATATAGTGGTCTTTTCACTTATTTAAAAACAAGAAAACCAAGGACAAAATATTTCCATTCCATGTACAGTGATTTGCTCCTACCTGTTGTTAAAATTAGTACAGTAAGTAAGGTTTCTACAGCCCAACTGGCAAGGTTCCCGAACATCTGCTAAACAGGTCAACATGGACACTTCCACCGGATTATATTCACAAAAGCGATCAAACTCTTGCCAACTCTGTGTATTGCCCCAGCTCATACTATAAAGTTTAGTGCACAGTTCCCTGAAATGAAAGCATAAATGCAGGAATATATAGGTAAGGCAAATGAATAAATAATTGATTTGCATAAACTTTAAATACTAAATTTTAGAATATGTGAGCAAAAAAATACAAAAACCAAAAGACTAAGATTTATCTCCTAGAATTTAGAGCCAGAAAGTGATCTTTTTCGTGAAAGAGTTAGCTTTCTTTTTACTACTCATTTTTTTCATTTTTTGCTATGGTTGCTAGAAAGCTCAGTGCTAAATTTAATGTTTAATTATAGTATTTGTACATCCTCGCTCTTGACAAAATTCTTGCCCTCCAAATTTCTGATTTCTCTTTTACCTTTATGTAAAGTTAAAGCATACAATTTTGCCTCCACAAAGATATATCCTAATATATAAAAACCCAGGGTCTGTAATGACCAACGGAAGGCTCAACTGAATACCAGAAGTCAGTCCTGGGTTGCCGTGGTGATCCAGCACTGACTGCCACAGGTGCGGGCACGTGGTCCCAGCACTGACTGCTGAGGGAGCTTCAGATCAGGCCTGGAGAGAGGCCTGATGAAAGAGGCAGGGTCTGATCCACAGCCTTTGTGGCAGCTGTCGATCAGCCGTTGCCCCTCTCTTTTTCTCCAGGCTTCACTAGAAGCCACAGCTGTTTATGATCTGGCCTTCACGGGGGCTGCTGATCAGCCCTGACTCTCTGATCAGGCCAGGAGATGCTGATTGGCATAGAAACTGACCAATCAAAACCAAATCTGGGTGAACTGTGAGGAGCCAATGGCCGCTTAGGAAGCACAGCTTTTGAAGCTAACTGGCATAGAAACCAACCAATCAGAACCAAATTGGCCAGGATTTTTTCCTTCCTTATTGAGTCAAGAACTTCCACCTTTTAACTTAAAGGAAGCACTTTCTGGCTTCTCTTTGACATATTTGAATTGCCAGCATCTTCTAAACTCAAGTCTACACAATGCAAGAGTATAATAGATATTTGTTAGACTTAAAATCATTAAAGTGCTATTTTCTACTGGTTTTAATAAAGGAAAATGAGATACTGACCTACATGTTGAAGTGTTTGCTTTAGAACAACAATGCAATTTAGCCCCATCAAGGCCTGTAGAAGGAGGAGGGTGCAGAGTGACCCCAGGGTGAACAGACTGTGAGCTTTCAAGAAAACACTGCCAAAGAGGATCCTGAGGCAAGGGCTGGGTCTTACAACCCTCGATGAGGCCGTCAACAATCTCCATTTCCGTTTTCTTAGACATTAGAATTCTCTTGCAGGCACTTTGGCAAGCATGGTCTTCAGCTCTGTCACAGCAATATAAACCTACATTTTAGGATATAAGTAGCTAAATTAGCTGGTTTTATGTCATGTACTACTCAGAACATGGTGCTATATAGAAACCATTATTTCTCTGAATCATATATCAATATTTGCAGTATACAGGGTCCCCCAAATTCCCTCGCCATTACTTTGCAGTATAGTAAATAAAGATATTTACCAGGTATACCTATAGACTAGTTATCTATTACTAGAACTCACCAGTATAAATCAAAACAATGGCATCTGGCTTATAAATTCTATCATTTTTTGTCAATTAGTTAATTAGTCAGTTTTTTAAACTTTGATAACTTGAAGAAAATTGATTATAGGATGTACAAGCTGACATTTTAAAAAATATCAGGATCTCATCTCATTTAATGATGTTTCTATAATATAAAATAACTGTTTATTAGTAAAAATTCAAACAGATACATATAATATAGAACAAATAGGTATATACTAAAAATGTATCATATACATTTAGTTCTGCAACTTTTTAATCATATATTGAAATTCTTTCTATGTAAATAGTTATTATATAGCTATATGATTTAGTTAATTACTATTGATGGATGTTTAGGCTTTTCTAATTTTCTCTAGTATCACCAATGTTGTAGTAAATATCCTTTATATGTGTAGATAAGTTTTTGCCAATCTGTAAGTGTTTTTGAAGGACAAAGTCTGAGAAGTAGAATTGCTAGATTAAAAGCTATAATTATTTGAAATTCTCATCGTTATAACCCGGCCCCCTCCTCCCTACAAATCTATACTAACAAATTCTTCCACCTCAGAATAGAGAATGCCCGTTTTTTCATATCCTTGCCAGCTCTGTCTTTCTGGCATATTTTAGCTGTGATAATAATGTCCAATCTGTAAAATTTAAACAAATGTCCTAGGCTGCAGACATCTACAAACTTTACTTCCTTTTTACAAGTTATTTTACAAAAGATTGAAATGAGAGAAATATGTCCCTTTTACTTACTATCTGTTGGGTTCCTCATTGGGTAAGATTGGGTATAATTGTTCACACAGTGTATTAATTGTGGACTAATAGAGGCACAATAATTTTCCACTGCTTTGATCTGAGATGGGCCAGGAGAAGAGTCTGTTCGAAAAATGGCTTGACAGTATTCTCGGCAGTTTGTGTGATGGCCTGCATAGCTGCAACACACTGAGCCCACTGAGAGGGAAAAGGAGAGGACATTGAAATGGATCAGCTATTTGCTAACAATAATCATCATAATAGTGACAAAACAACATGTGTCTTTTTGAATTTTGGAAATAAAACCATGCCATAGAAGACAAGTACTTAAAATCAGCACTACTGTAGGCTTAGCCATTGGGACATTCAGGTGTTCACCAGTGTAAGAAAGTCACTGTTGGTCAACTTACAGTCCAATGGCTTTCAGCAGTAGTAATACCACCCCCTGGGAGAATGTGAATGCGTATGTTAATGTTTCTGGTTTTCTGTTTCTGGTTTTCGTGACTTGGGAAACACTGATGCCATTTAGTGCATGAGGGTTGGGACTAGTAAATGTTCTGCAACGAACAGGACAGTCTCACAGCCAATGTTTCCCGAAAAGCCAATGGTGCCCATGTTGAGAACTACTAGGACAGCTTTCCACATTAGATTTGTGGAGATTTATGAACAGAGCAAAGCAAAACAAATGAAATAAAACCAAAATAAAACAAAACCCTAAATGTCTCACATTTATAAAACAGGACCATTAAAAACTAAGAGAGAGCCAAGCTGGTGTGGCTCAGTGGTTAAACGTCGACCTAAGAACCAGGTCACTGTCCAATTCCCTGTGGAAGCAGCCAATCAACGATTCTCTCTCATCATTGATGTTTCTATCTCTCTCTTTCTCCCCCTTCCTCTCTAAAATCATTAAAAAATATATTTTGAAAAAACTAAGAGGTATCAGGATCATTTCATTAGTTTGACTATTATATAACTATATATTTTGAAACAAAAGCCTCAAAGTTCTACAATGTTTGAACATCTGCAAGAATATGCCTAAATTAAAATATCACCTCACAACTGAACATAAGATTATGTGCCAGAGAGATAGAAGAAAGGGTAGTGAACACAGTAAATTTGGTAGTAATTACAAGTCAAAAGCTTATGTGGCACAATAGGTATGAAACAATGTCCTTGCCCAGGGAACTGAGGCTTGTTCTGCATTCATTCAGTTCTAGTTTAATTAATTTATATATAATATTATCATTTCTGGAAGTTGCCTGAATTCCCTGCAAATTCACCAGAAATTTGATTCTGGTTCTTCCATAACCATCTCTAATAATTATCAGAGATTTGCTACCTGCCATATCTTGTCTTCCTTCAGCTTCCCACAGATTCCTTAGCTTCTCTATGAATATCTCTTGCGCTTTCCATATCAATTCCACATTTCCACTGCCCAGTCACTCATCTACCTCTTTCAGATACTTTAAATGGTCCTCTTGATTTAAAAAAATACATAAATCCAGAATCAAATGGGGGTTTTACTTTTCAAAATTGAAAAGGTTATGAATCGTAATGTAAACATGTGTTTTCCGATGCTAGCTATTCTCAATCTGTGGGTTGCAATTCATTAATAGTAGCAAAATTATAGTTATGAAGTAGCAACGAAAATAATTTTATGGTTGAGGGTCACCATAACATGAGGAACTGTATTAAAAGGTTGTGACATTAGAAAGATTGAGAACCGCCGAAACCGGTTTGGCTCAGTGGTGGAGCGTCGAATCCCGGGTTTGATTCCGGTCGAAGGCATGTACCTTGGTTGCGGGCACATCCCCAGTGGGGAGTGTGCAGGAGGCAGCTGGTAGATGTTTCTCTCTCATCGATGTTTCTAGCTCTCTGTCTCTCTCCCTTCCTCTCTGTAAAAAAAATCAATAAAATATATTAAAAAAAAAAAAAAAAAGGTTGAGAACCATTGCTTTAAGGTAGGGGTGTCGAACTCAATCAGAGAAGGGGCTAAAATCTAAAATCCAGCCTAAATCGCGGGCCGAATGGTTTACTGAACAGTCATAAACTGTCATTGTGATGGAAACGCAGCGGAGTGCAGTGATGACAGCGCGGTGCGGGCCACATTGCAAGGCCTGGCGGGACGTATTTGGCCCGCGGGCCTTGTGTTTGACACATGTGCTTTAAGGCCATCTCATGAAGTCACTTTTGAGTACTCCTGCAGGATATGATCCCTCCTTTCTCTGAAGTCCCACAGCACTTTTATCAGTGATACTGTCCAAAAGCCAGAGTTGTTTACAGGGTTTGGCCCTACAGACATGTATTTGCTCCACACAGAGGAAGTACCGTAGTGAAAGTCTGCTGACTGAACTGAGAGGCAGCCCTTGGCAAGTGCAGCGTTGTATCATGTGGGAGTGCTTAACTTCTGAAAGTGATCCTGTTTACTCAAATGGGGTAAATACACGATCTTCCTCTAATACATCTAGTACTAGAATAGGACATGGGAATGAATGGCCTAGACACTCCAGAGCAAGGTGCCTATCAGGATCCTGCCTATCAGATGGTTTACTAAGAGCCTAAGTTATAATGCCAAGGTCTTGGTAGTATTTATAACAGCTAAATCATAATCTGTTAATTATGCTTTGTCCTTTGGATTGGTTGTATAACCATCCATAATATACTTACTTTCATTTCTGCTAATGCAACTGAAAAGAGCATTCTGTAAATTAAAAACAAACAGAAATTAACAACCACACTGAATTTCTAATTTTATTTCACTTATGGTTATATGAAAATCAGTATATCACAAACATTTAATTCTTTCTAAATGCAAGACTGAAAACAAAAAAAGCTATAAGATGGCATCTAGTGAAAAGGGAGACCATCTTCCAATACACATTAGGGATCAAGACTGTCATCTGAGCCATAAACTGACCATGTTATGGCAAACCAAGTTTATGTAAAGCTGTTCCAATGTGTGTATTTGGGGGAAACTACAATATATTAATATCAATTATTTCTTGCAGGAATATATAGAAGTTCCAGAAAATGATATATAATAAAGGAGCTATAGGGAATTATATATATTTCATATAACCACTGCATGATAGAATTGCAAGAACCGTAGAAGTCATCTTTAATTTTTCTTAAACTTGCTATGCACTAGTATCACCTGAGCATCCCAGGCCTTATCTTAGACTACAGAAACAATCTCAGGAGTGAGGCACCAACATTTAAACAAGGCTTCACAGGTGTTTCTTACACAGCCACTCTGTGGACTGATACTAAAACCTAGCTTCAAGTCCGGCCGGCGTGGCTCAGTGGTTGAGCATGGACGTATGAGCCAGAAGGTTGTGGTTTGATTTCCAGTCAGAGCACATGCCAGGGCTGTGGGTTCCATTCCAAGTGGGGGGGAGGGGTGTGTGTGCAGAAAGCAGCCAATCAATGACTCTCTCTCATCACTGATGTTTCTATCTCTCTTTTCTGCTCCCTTCCTCTCTGAGATCAAAATATATTTTTTTTAAATAAAAATGTGACCTTACAAATAAAAAAATACCACTCTGGATTAGCCTGTGGGATCACTTAGCTTAGAGAGGTACAAAAGGACACAAAATCTGAAAAATGTCAGAGACGATCTAATCTAACTCCTTATTTGACAGATGCCAGAGATAGGCCTAAAAAGGAAAATACATATAGACCCTACCTTTTACCCATACTAAGATGGTAGAATTGGATAGAAAGAAATCATATGGCCTGCAAGCCTAAAGTACTTGCTGTATGGCTCTTTACAGAAAGTTTGCTGACCCCTGATTTAGAAGAAGGGCATAGCTAGTATCTTTCACTTCTCTTAATGTCTACTAATAGGCCCTTCACAAATAGATTTACTCTAATTTGTTGAACCAAAAACATTTATATTTCCTCAGTGTTAATAGTTTTTATATCTCTATCTTTGTCAATTACCAATTTTAATGTCTAAAAGAATGGGCCTTCAATCCTTCTCTTGCTTACTTTACACTCACCATGATTACATAGACTCTAATCATATCACCTTTTGTGATAAAAGATTTCTAATCTTAGATAACTATATTTAGGCATAAATTATATCTTAGGTAACTATACTTTAGGTAACAAAACGATAAATAACTCTACATTTCACTGTTTAATTACTGCTAATTAGTTTGACAGGGCTTAAGATATACACATAATTTATATTTTCTCATTTCTTTTTTTCGGTTTATTTATTTATTTATTTTTATTGATTTCAGAGAGAAAGGGAGAGGGAGCGATAGAAACATCAGTGAGAATCACTGACCAGCTGCCTCCTGCATGCCCCCACTAGGGATCGAGCCCGCAAGCCTGGGCATGTGCCCCGACAGGGAGTCGAACTATGACCTCCTGGTTCATAGGTCAAAGCACAACAGCTGAGCCATGCCAACTAGGCTTTCCTCATTTTTTAAGATAGCCAATCTTGAGTTCTTAGTCAATGAAGTCTTTCAAATGTCTGATCGCCATCTGGTGGCAAAAATAGGAAGTAACTGAGAGTTTATAATTATTGGTATGTAATAAATATATTATTAAATGGAGCCTCTTTTGACATTCTGCCACCAGTATTTTACCCAATGTCCCTTCCTATAACAGTTCCCTCACCACTCATTTTACCCTAGACTAGATCAAAGTTACAGTGTTACTGAGGTGAAGATCTAGCACAACATCAGAGACCAAAAGAACATGTCAGTATAGTGAAGCTGACAGGGTCTTAAGAGATCTTCAACTTCACTACACAGCTGGACATTATTGTAATAACAAATACAATACAGTACATCCTCACTTAACATCGTTGATAGGTTCTGTGACTTTCACAAAAGAACACATAATGCTATTTTACCATTGGCTAATTGATATAAACAAGAGTTAAGTTCCTACACCATCTCGCACCAACATCATTACTAAACAATGTTGAATAAAATGTTATTCAATGATGTGCTATATTCAGTGCTTTCTCTACTTATCCAAAGAATGCCCAATTTATAGACATTTATACAAGTGTCATTTATTCTGAAAAAAAGAACCTGTGCAAGTCAGCTGTCCAGAGAGAAAAAAAGTCTCTTAAAAATCCTACATAGCCTAACTGGTTTGGCTCAGTGAGGCTATATAGGATTTTTAAGAGACTTTTAAAAATCTCTTAAAAAATTTTAAAAGTCTCTTAAAAATTTAAAGTCTCTTAAAAATGTCGGCCTGTGGACTCAAGGGTCCCAGGTTCAATTCCGGTCAAGGGCACATCCTTGGTTGTGGGCACATCCTCAATAAGGGGTGTGCAGGAGTTAGCTGATTGATGTTTCTCTCTCATCGATGTTTCTAACTCTCTCTCCCTCTCCCTTCCTCTCTGTAAAAAAATCAATAAAATATTTTTTAAATCCTATATAATAAAAGGCTAATATGCAAATTAACCGAATGGCAGAATGATGACACACACTGGCCACCAGGGGACAGAAGCTCAACACAGGAGCTGCTCCTGTGATGGGTGGTCAGTGAGCTCCCACAGGGGGAGCATCGCTCAGCAAGAAGTTATGCTCATGGCTGGCAAGCCCAGCAGCAGTGGCAGGAGCCTCTCTCGCCTCCGTGGCAGCTGGACATCCCCGGAGGGCTCCCGGACTGTGAGAGGGCGCAGACCGGACTGAGGGTCTCCCCTCCTCCAAGTGCACGCATTTCATGTACCGAGCCTCTAGTTCTATCTATAAAAATACTAATTGTAGAGCCTCTTTACAGGCAAAAAAATTTTTGTTCATCCTTTAAGTCTTACCTGCTCTGTGGAGATTTCCTCATTACCCTAAACAGGGATTTTTTTTCCCTCCAGGCACCAATGTGTCTTGTATAGACTTCTAGCAATGTACTTGTCTCACTATATTGTACTGAACTATATGAATTTCTCTCTTCTCATGAACTAGACTATGAGCTTCTAGCATAGTGGCTAAATCCTTTCATCTCTGTAGCCTGAGAACAGTGTCTGACACCAATTAAGTCTATCAATTCGGTGAATGTTGAGTGAATAAATGAATGATAGATGCAAAGACAAAAGAGACATAGACTCTGCCTCCAGGAACTCAGAGTGTAGTATTAAAAAGTGGCATGTGAACAGAATTATAAGATACAAATGCTATATAATAAAGCATATAAAGGATTTAGAAGTAGCAATCAATTTTATGTGTGTGGAGGCAAGAGAACTTGGCAGGGAGGTTTTTAAATAGAAACTAAGTCAAAATTTGAAGCAAAGTTGCTAGTTGGATAGGGAGAGTGATGTGCCAGGATCAGCTTTCAAGGGAATTTGGGGAAGTGGGGAAGAGTCCAGATTTTGCCATATTTGCTGATGTCCCTGGCATTAATACCCTAATCACAGCTGCTTTCAAATTTAAAACTGGTTTACAAAACTCCTGAATATTTAATAATCAGTTCTCCCTAGCTAGTAAGATGCTAGTTCCATCATATCACTGAATGGGGTGTGACAGGATGGAGTCAGAAAGAGGGACTTCCAGGTAGAACAAACAGGATGTACAACTACGATTAACAAAACTCCTCAATGGCTCACCTACAGGATAAAGGTCATATTCCTTGCGATATACAAGCTTTTCTCTATCTAGCTCTGACTCTTCCCTCCCTTATGCAACTTATAATTCCTGAGATTGATCACGTATTTTATTTAAGGGAGTGATAGGACTGTATTTGGTCTTTCAAGAAACCATTCTAAGAGTACTGAAGGTAGTAGATAAAAGAAATTAGAGACAGGAAAGCTAGTTGGGCAGCTGCTGTCCAGAAAGTGATTTAAAGGCCTTAGTTAAGACAGTAATTGAAGTTCTGGAAAGCAGACTGATTTAAGATATATTTTGAAGGCAAATTTTTAGAGCTTGATAGCCAGTTATTTGTGGGAGATGGTAAGAAAGAGGAAAAAACAGACAATACCTCTTAGGTTTTTAGTTTATGTGTCTGGAACAACCAAGCAAGACATGTAAGAAAAAGGTTTTGTTTTGGGGCACGCACACATGCGTGTGCTTGTGTGTGTGTGTGTGTGTGTGTGTGTGTGTGTGTTTGTGTGTGTGGCGGATTATGCAGAAGGTAAGGAGGGAAGAAGGGGCAACAAAGGTAGGAAGGGTAAGAATCAGTTTGCCTGATTTGAAATGCCAAGTACACATTCAGGAGCGATTCAGGAGTACTTAAACGAAGCTAGTAAAGAAGATTCTGGGTTTGTGATCATATAGGGGCAATGAAGTTATGGAGGAGTAGGTGAGATTGCCTAGTGGGGAAAACCTGGCCATGGAGATTAGGCCAGGTCATATTATCTCTGAATGATTAGATTTCCCTTTTGGGATGATCTCATTCAGGTGACTTCTCAGAAAAATGGACTAGAGAGGAAATACTCTTGCACTGAGAGACTAAATAAGAGTTATCATCTCCCCCAAACTATAATATAAAGTATGACAAAATGAAGCAGATACAAATGGAACATAATCAAGGTTTTACACTATCTTAAGCCAGTACTGCAGGACCTAATCGGTTTCGCTCTTTTTGGAGCTCATCAGCTGCAGGTAACGGCTCAAATCTCCACTGATACAGTACATTTTACCATTTACCAAGCCTCCTATTCCGTTTTCTACTTACTACATCACAACAATTTCCAGAGTTTCCTTATCTTTACATTTAAGAATGCAAAGTACCCCAAGATTCTTTTTGTTAAACCCCCACAGCTGTCTGTCTCTTCTACTCTGAGAACCACTGCAGTACAGATCCAATCACACTGAGGTGCAGGAGGCCTCCAGCTGTCCAGATAATCCTGCTAGTGCTGACATCCCTGTAATCCTATCTCTAAATGGGGCTATTTTTTCATCCCTTTTCTTTATGCTTCTGGTAGTAAGTCTAGAATCAAGGTTGGTTTGAGAGAAAATAAAACAAAATAAAATACACAGAAATGTTTAGAACAAAAAATTTAATTTTGAATTTCCTGAGGATATACTATATAGCTCATATAAACATATGCACCAAACACTGGCATTCAGGGGTAAGTCAAAGTGTATGGCAGGCTACCATTTGTGTTACCGGGGGGCAGAGGAGGAATATATGTACATATTTGCTTTTATATGCATATAAAATATCTGTTTACTTAAGGAACTGAATGGTTGCAGTACAAGAGGTGAAAACAAGACTTTTTATTGTATAACATTTTGAACTTTGAACCATGTGAATATTCAAAAAATAAAATTTAACACATACCTGCATCTTTCTCTTATGCATTTAGCAGCAAGTTGATGGAATGATGCTGAAAGAACTGAGCCTAAAACTCACAAGGCTAACCATCTTTGTTATTGAGCTTCTTAGAGCCTCTTTTTAATACCCTGAATCTTAATTTTATTTTAGTACTCTTATAGAACCGGAGCTCCAGGACAGAATATTATTTTAGTTTTGTTTACAACTGTTGAGTTGAAAACTTAAATGTCTAAAGATTTTTAAAAAGTGAGTCCTCACAAAAATATCTCCTATGGACTTTCCTTTACAGTTTCTCATCTTCCTTATAAAATAACATCAAATAACTGGACTGAACAAAGCTAGGAAAGAAAGAAGAGAAGTGAAAATGAAATTTCTAAAAATATAAAGGAAAGCGCAAAGACAAATCTGTGGATGAAGTAAGTCTTAAGTCTCTTGACAAATTTGTAGCATTATACTTCAGTGGGTCATGCAGCAAATGGAAAGTTATTTATATTTATGGTCATTATGTTAAGAGAATGGCTGGTAAGGACTGACATAAAGGTACAAAATGGATTTAACAACCTGAAACTAAGATTTGTATCATCAACTATTGCCAGGTTCCTGAAAATTTACAAGCCTCAGATCATCTTAATTTCTGACACTCAAGGAAGAAAATAACTATCATCAGACAAGTTTTATTATTACACCTGTATCACAATTCATGGAAAACATGGCTTCGTTTTACTTTCGTTCTAATCAGCCAATGTGCACTAGTATGGCTACACTGATGGCTTATAGCCTGCATTTGTTCTGTCAGTGCCTTATTTTAATATTATTTTAAATATTTTAACTATCATCTCTGGTTCTAGCATCACATATTCATGAATCCGATGGCCTGATCAATACTTCTAGGTGAATTAAGGACCAAGCCTGTGAAAATGCATGGAGAACCTGGAAGTGAGCATTCTCATGACACTTGAACAGGTCCATGCCAGAGTTATCAAGCCACTGGTTGATTTTGGTGGCCTCAACCAAACAGATGTGGTTCTGAAAGAAGTAGTCTTAAGTACTGAAGGAAGTACTCTTTCTTAAGTGTTAGTCAGAATAAGAGAACTGTAGAATCGAGAGATCTTTAATCAAATCTCCTATCCATGGCAGAAATCCCTTCCACAACAGGTGAATCCAGTAAGCCTTTGCTTGAACATTGCCAGTGACAGAAGTTCTTTTTCTTGGAATATCTCATTTCATTTGGAACATAGGTCTGGTCCTCTCAGATTAGTATTTGGCTCCTTCTCTTCTAGTTCCCTAAAGAAGCAATTTTCAAAACCCAGCCCTCTCCTTTTTTTAAGCTTTTCTTTCACTCTTGAAGTTCAAGGTTTATATCACAGTTATCTTTGGGCATGATACCTCTTCTCTTCTTTAGTCCTGCATTCCTAACTACCTCTGTGATATAGGTATTAACATTTAAAAAGACCTAACATTCAATATACTTCAATTTCTTTAAACAACCTTCCCAATGTATATGCTATTGTTGTTGTGTATTTTCTTTTCAAAAAACTCAAAAATATATTGTTGTTTTAAACAATGTGTATGTTGTGACTTACCCACTTTGTATTGTCAACATTCTTTTTTTTTTCTTTTGGATTTAAATAATTATAGCTATTTTAGAACTTCCTTTAGAGAGAAATTCTTTCTATAAAGGGTCTAGTCGTGGCAATTCTTTGCTTTTGTTGTCTGGAAATATCTTAATTAATGCCCTCTTTCTTGGAAAAAATTTTTTTGCTAGACATGGAATTCTAGATTAATAGTTATTTTCTTTCAGAGCAGTTAGGTATCATTTTGTCTCTGGCATCCTCTGTTGCTATTGAGAAATCAGTTGATGGTCTCCTTTAAAGGTGATGTCCTTTTTTTCCTGACTGCTTTTAAGTTCTTTGGCAGACACAGATCTTTTAAGGGGTGTGTCAATAAATATACATTTTAAAAATCCTGCTGGGCTTCTTTAAACATTAAATCTACTTTATATTCTTTCTTCTTCTAGTATTCCAATTAGAAGACTTTCTCTATCCACCATTTCCCCTAAACTATTTCAGCCTGTCCCTATATGCTGCTATGCCAAACAATTTCTTCAGCTCTATCTCCCAATTCACTGATTCACTAATAATTATTTTTTATATTTTCCTAAATATCATCTCCTATATTGAATCCATCAACAAATTCTGTGGATGGATACTGCCTTTAAATCTCTCATTTACTCCTGAATACTTGACTCTAATGCTATAAGTCTGCTTTGGGGTCTCATCTGTTTTGGTTCAGTAGTTGATGTCAACCTATGAACCAGAAGGTCATGGTTCAATTCCCAGTCAAGGTACATGCCTGGGTTGTGGCTTGATCCCTGGCGTGGAGTGTGCAGGAGGCCGATCAATGACTCTCTCTCATCATTGATGTTTCTATCTCTCTCTCCTTCTCCCTCTCCCTTCCTCTCTGAAATCAGTAAAAATATATATAAAACAAACAAACAAAAAAAACTCTTGCCTCTCGGTATTCAATATTTATTGATTTGTGTAAGAAATCAGATGTTATAAAATCAGACAATAATGTCTTATATTTAACTGGTTATCTTAGCTTCATTGAAAATGAAACTCAGAATCTTAAATGTCATTAAACTGCTTTAACTTTATTCAATTAAGTAAATTTTTAGGAAATCCCCTCATGAGCAATTCTGCATCAGCTCACCAGGAAAGAGAAACATTAGCTCCTCTGAATATATTCTCACTCTCTGAATTTCTAATCAAACTATAAAAAACCATCCTTTAGGATAAATGCTAACTCCTAAAATTGTAAGCCTAAAGGAAAACTTACACAACTAGAAGTTCACCCCAGGGACCACTCTAGTGTTAAGGAAAAGATACTAAAAGCCTAATTTTATAAATTATTCTAATGCTGATAAATAACCAATCTAGTTAAAATAGGTTCCACAATACCAAACTTACCCAATTCACTTTAGCCGGTATCTTTAAACTAAATGTCAACAATCAAGTGATTATTATTTGGAGTTTATAATGCAGAACCCTCTTTCCGTATGAAAGTGCTCTTGTCTCTCTTTTTATTTCTAAATACATATAAGAAATCAAACTGTTTTGAACTATTTTGAATTATTTGTAGGTTCAACTTTTTATATATGCAAATGAACTCTCTTGGCATGTAGCTTTTTGGAAAATAGGTTCCTAATTCTAAGCCAAGTAAGAAAGGATAGACTGAGAAAAGTAAACTACTAAAAGTAAATTACTCTTAGTATTTCTCTCATAGGACAGTGTTTATCTCTCTTACCTTTCCTGTCCCGTCCTTCATCAACACATACTGGCAGACTTCCTAGGGCAATGCGGAAATCCAGACAAGAGAAGGAAGCACACTAAAATAATGGAGGACAGGCTACAGGAGATGGACAATGTCAGACATCATGTGGAAGAAAAGAAGGAATTATAGTTAGCCACTTGGTTCAAGAGAAACTAAAAAGGTAGAAAGATTAGAGGGGAAAAAAAAGATCTTTTACTTCTTTGTAGCAAGGCTCCCTTCAATAAGAACAGAGGAAAAGTTACAGTTAATTTGGAAATTTGTCTTCAGAGAAACAGAGGTAAATTAGCAACTAGTACAAAGAGACAAAAGATAAATAAGATTCTCCAATTTAAAATAATTAATCAAGAGGTAGAATTATAAGCTTTGAGAAAAGAAAAAAAAAAAGGAAATCAGAACTATAATCATAAGCAGTTAAGAAAGTTGTCCTATCTTTCTTCTCCAAGAGCACACAGACTATTAAAAGCAATAGGGCCTTGGCCAGGTGGCTCAGTTGGTTAGAGCATCATCCCATATGCTTTGAGGCTTTGGATTTGACTCCTGCTAAGTGTACATACCTAGGTTGTGGGTTCGATCTCTGGTTGGGGCTTGCACAGGAGGCAACTGACTGATGTTTCTCTTTCCCTCCCTACCTTTCTCTCTCCAAAAGCTATGGACATATCCAAGCGAGAGGATGAAAAAAAAAAAAAAAAAAAAAAAAGCAATAGGAATTCCAATCCTATATAATAAAAGGATAATATGCAAATCGACCGAATGACAGAACAACCGGTCTGTGATGTGCACTGACCACCAGGGAGCAGATGCTCATCATAGGAGGAGTGCCGCTCACCCAGAAGTTGGGCTGATGGCTGGCAAGCACAGTGGCCGTGGCCATTCGTGGTAGAGCTAAGGATGTCTGACTGACGGCTTAGGCCTACTCCCCTAAGCCGTCAGTTGGACATCCCCCAAGGGCTCCCAGACTGTGAAAGGGCACAGGCTGGACTGAATGACGCCCCCAATCCTGTGTGCATGAATGTTGTGCATCAGGCCTCTAGTGTTTATATATAAAAACTAGAGGTCTAATGCACAAAATTTGTGCATGAGTAGGCCTTCCTTCCCCCAGCTGCTGGCACCGGCTTCCCTCTGACCCCCAGGACCTGGGCTTCCCTTGCAACCCCAGCTTTGTCCAGAAGACCGTCTGGTCTAATTAGCATATTATGCTTTTATTAATATTGATGGTGAATGAGGTATATGCACTTAAGTATTCTTAACTTCATGGTCTTATACTATGAAAAAACAATAATACTGTCACATTTAATCATGCAGTTCTAGAAACAAAACAAAGTAGTCCCAATAAGGAACCTTTTCACATCAGGGACACTCTTCTGTACATAGCTGCATGGTATGAAACACCTTACCTACTCCTGCCCTAATAACTCTCCCATCTCTCATCACAGTGCTTGAAATACCATCATTGGGAGACAACAGTCCTTTTGATTTAATATAGCCTTTGTAGGTTAGTACTTCCACCCCACCCCACCCAAATGCAAGATCCTAGGAAAAACTGCAGCTATTCACAATAGCAATATGGGTTTGTTTCTTTGATTTGATTTGATTTTTTTTTTTTTGGGGGGGGGGTTCAAAGGATAGGAAAAGAAGAAAAGAGAATATGGACTCTAAGAAAAACTATTTTACAACTTTGGATACAACCAATTGCTTTGTTAAGAAAACATTATAGGTTAAATCCTCTGTATATGTGATTTAGGCATTTATTTATAATTAATGCTTAATTTCAACAAAAGTCAATTAAAGTCTTAAGATTTCTAAACAAGGTGATATTTTTGTCAAGCCTATATTTTCTGAAGAGTAAAAGGCAATTTATGTAAGAATTAATTCATT